>NC_071500.1:130000000-130346327 GCF_028408465.1 Anastrepha ludens | reverse complement strand
GAAAATCACTGCGTAATGCCAATCGGTCGCGAGTCTGTCACCAGCAGTGGCATGCAGTAACAACTCGACGATCTACTTAAGGAGATCGATAAGCTTAACAGATCAGCGTAGAACGAAGACAGTCAGAAATACATCAACAATTACAACAGCATATGTATCTCGGAGCTCCATAGGCAATACGCCAACATCCACGTGGTACTATTATCATAGATTCGCGGTGCACGTGCCAACAAGTACACCCCATCTTGTGCTTTCCAGGGAAACACGAATCGCCCCCAGTAGACACCGCGGTTACTGGTGGGAACACAATACATCGCCGATTATTCGTTTACGACTAAACGAAAGGTACGAAAATCCTCGTCGATACCGACGCGGATATTTCGGTTACCCCACCCTCGCTTCAAGACAAAGCAACACCAACACAGTTTCGACTTCAAGCTTCAAACGGCAACAAAATAAAGGGTTTTTTTAAGAGGTGTTATTTTGATACTAAAAAAATGCTATTTTTTAATATAAATAATCGGATGTTTATTTCATCATAAAGAGAAAGGTATGCCGTTAATAGTGGAAAATAACATATAATTGGCGCATACGCCCTTTTTGGGTGTTTGGCCGAGCTCCACCTCCTATTTGTGGTGTGCGTCTTGATGTTGTTCCACAAATGGAGGAACCTCCAGTTTAAAGCCGACTCCGAACGTCAGATATTTTTTTATGAGGAGCTTTTTCACGGGCGACCGCTATTAGAAAAAACGTTTTCTTTATTTTGGTCTACGTTCTCAATGAACTCCGAATGGTAGTTACGTACCAACCCATTCGGCTACGACGGCCGCCAGCCCGTTAGACTGGCTTTTTGCCGAGATTGGAGACCATGCGGAGACTACCGTACGCTTAACGAGAAAACCAGTGACTTTTCCGCAATTTTAGCAGATTAAGTTATATTCTCCACCACCGATCTTCGGGGGTTATTCCATCATATCCCGGTGGCAGAGGAAGATACACCAAAAATAACTGCAATAACCCCATTTGGTATGTTCGAACTCGTTAATATGCCTTTCGGACTATGTTACCCAGTATTATAGTTTCAACGTTTCATCAATGAATCACTCACTGGACTGGATTTTGTGTATGTTTATATGCTTCCTCGTAGCATCGAGGGATGAACAACAACACGTACATATCTCCGGATCAGCAAATACGGTATTTGCATTAGTGCGGAGAAGTGTGTTTTGAGAGCATCTGAAGCCGATCTATTGAGAAGACTCATCGGAGCAATAAATTTCTACAGTCGACACATCAAAAATGCCGCAACTAATCAGGCGCTTCTCAACGAATTCCTAAAAGACACGAAGAATAATGATCAGAGGTCAGGACCTTGGACAGCAGAGGCATGACTATGGTCGACCGATTTACAAAATGCCCCGAAGAAGTATCTGTTAGAGATATCATGGTAAGCACGGTTGCCAATACGTTCTACGCTAACTGAATCGCTCGATACGGATGTCCAAAGCTGTTCACCACTGATCAGGGCACACAATTTGAAAGTGCACTATTTACGACCCTGTCTCGCTTAAAGGGTGGAAAACGCATTCGTACTACGCATATCACACCGCAGCAAACGGGCTTGAAGAAAGATGGCACCGCATTCTTAAAGCATCAATCATGTGCCACCGAATTCAACGGTGGACTCAGGTTCTACTATCGATACTTTTGAGAATAAGGATCTGCTATAAGGAAGGCGTTAAAGCTTCAGCCGCGGAGTACCTCTATGGAACAACCTTCCGAGTTCCATGTGAGTTATTCTCAATTCCATGTGAGTTATTCCCTCCAGTTTCACTCAACGGATTCCCATCTTTTCCCTTTCATCCCGCGTATATATGAGAAGAATAAGGCCAGCTTCTACAACTCACCACGGTCGCAGGAAAAGGTTTTACTTCAAAGAGTTGTCTGCATGCATGCACGTATTTTTGAGAGTCGATTCAAACAAATGACCTCTCGAACAACCATACTCAGGTCCGCACAAATTCGTCAATATATTGGACAAACGAGTCGTTACCATAGAAGTAAATGACAAAGAAATAAATGTAAACATCGAACGCCGCAAACCAGCCCATCATCGTGTAAATGAAGAATCACCACCCTAGGATTTAGGAAAATTCCGTAGAATCGTGTCAGCTAATTGCTCTCTCATCACACAGTGTTGCCAAACAGTACATTTCAAAATTGTTTACAAAATAAACTTAGAAAAATTATAATTTTTGTTAAAATAACTTAAAAACACTGTGGAATAATGTTAATTACAGATAAATGAACTATTTGCATTTGTTGGTTTTTGGCTTTGGTTTATTAAACACTGAAAAATTGTAACTGATAACGCGGATGTGTATAAAAGTGTGTAAGTGAAAAAGTGTAATTGGGTGAAAGATTTATCAAGAGAATAAGTGCAAAAGGTGAGGAAAGGACCTTGAAAAAAATTTTTTTATACACTGGACGATATAATAGTTAGATTTGCAAGAATGTCAGTGAATAATTTATCTGCGGAAGATATAGCTAGATTAATAGCTACTCACACCGCAAACTTACGTATTGAAATAGGTCAATTGAATAACCAAATTAGGGCTCTGACCACAGCTTCTCAGGTAACTGAGTATCGGACTCAGACTATTGACGATGCATTAATGTGTAATGAAAGCTTGGATATAATTCGATCTTTGCCCGTGTTTTCAGGTAAATCATATGTTAGTTGGAGAGAGGCTGCAAAAAATTCTATGAGTTTGTATATTGAAGGTAGCAGAAGATACTTTGGCGCACTAACTATATTAAGAAATAAAATTGTAGGAGATGCGAACGATATTTTGTCTAATCATGGGGCTGTATTGAATTTAGAAGCCATATTTGCTAGATTGGACTTTGCATATGCTGACAGACGACCAATTCATGTAATTGATCAAGAGATGAGTTTAAAATACTCAGACAAGGATCAAAATCCCTAATAGATTATTATAATGAAGTAAACCGTAAATTAACTTTACTAATTAATAAGACCATAATGACGCATGGTACTTATTCAGAAATAACAAACCAACTTAATATTAAGAATCGTGAAACTGCTTTGAAGACATTTATTACCGGTTTACGTCCTCCACTTAACCAGATACTTTTCACATTGGATCCAGTCGATTTACCAAACGCTTTGGCTAAGGCTCAGGAGCTTCAATCAAATCAAATGCGATCAGAATTTGCATTGCACTTTTCTAGAGCTCGAAACCGGGGAAATAATGTTAATGGAAATTATAAAAATAATTTTAGAGGTGATCAAAAAATGGTGTTCCAAAATAATTTGAGATATCCACAAGTAAGACAGAATACAAATGTAAATTTCCCAAAGCCAGAACCCATGGATATTTCATCTTGTAATGCTCCTGTGGTGCAACGAGGGATGTTTGCAAGATCACAACAGGGTAATGCTTTCTCTGTAAATAGGTTTAATCCACCGATAAAAAGAAATGATAATACAAACTTTAGTGGTCAACCACCTGCAAAGGCTCAGAGAATCAATAATATTAGTGAAAATCATTTTTTAGGTTAAACTTCCACCTGCCCTACATATTCCGGACAGATTTGCAAACCGGAAAAGTAATGAGGACACTAATAGATACCGGTGCTACTAGTTGTTATATTAGAAAGGGAGTGTATGTCAATGGACAGGAATTAGCAATTAAGAAGAGGGTAAGGACTATTCATGGTTCGACCGTCATTGATTTGTTTCATAACGTACATCTATTGGGATGTATGGAAAGATTTTATGAAATAGATAATTTAGAAAGTGATTTCTTGATAGGAGTTAATTTCTTGAACTAAGATTGAGTTGGATGAGCTAAGATTGATATGGAAAAGGAGTTAATTAATTATGGGAACGAATATTCAGAAAAATTACGGTTTTTAAGTAACAATGAGGATAGTTGTATAGGAAAATCAGGAACAAAAGTAAAATCTTTGGGACAAAGAAGTCCTAAAGCGCCCGCCGAAGGTAATACCGGCAATATAAAAGAAAAAAATGAAAATTCCAAGAAGGAATGCTTTGGAAATACAAAAGTAAAATCTTTGGGACACGGAAGTCCTAAAGCGCCCGCCGAAGGTAATACCGGCAATATAAAAGAAAAAATGAAAATTCAAAGAAGGAATGCTTTGGAAATACAAAAGTTATCATGGGACAAAATTGTCTTATGACGCCAGCTGATGAGTCATACCAGCATAAAACAAATAAAGAATTAACTTTGGAGGAAGAAACCTCTAAAGCGCCCGCTGAAGATCATTCCAGCAATATGTTAAATAATTTTGAAGTTGAAAATTTGGAAATGAGGAATAAATTTTCTAAGAAATATAAAAAAAATATTGGTGAAAGTGAAGGTTTTAATATTCCTCTATTGAGAGAGGATATTATTAGAATTATAAAGGAAACACATAAGAACATTGACATGGATTTGCCTTTCCATAAAAGCGGAAATTAGAACTGAGGATGACAAACCCATATGGTCGAAGCAGTATCCGTATCCTGTGTCTGTAAATAATTTTGTTAATGAGGAAATTGGAAATTTACTAAGAAAGGGTATAATAAGGAATAGCAAAAGTCCTTATAATTCTCCTGTTTGGGTTGTTCCGAAAAAGGGAATGAACGAGGATGGAAGTCCTAAACTAAGGTTGGTCATAGATTTTAAAAAATTAAATGAAAAAACAATATCAGATAGATACCCCATGCCTAATCCAGAGGTGATGCTTTCGAATTTGGGGGAATCCAAATATTTTTCAACAATTGATTTAGAGTCAGGATTTCATCAGATTTTAATGCAGGAAGGTGATATTGAAAAAACGGCTTTCTCAGTTAATAACGGGAAATATGAGTACTTACGGATGCCATTTGGGCTAAGGAATGCCCCTAGTATTGTATATTTCAGAGAGCAATGAATGATATTTTACGTGAATATATCGGTAAATTTTGCCAAGTGTATATTGATGATATTATAATATTTTCGAAGACATTGACAGAACATATTCAGCAGTTAGAACAAATAGTTGAAAAGATTTTGGAAGCTTTACAGGTATTTCCGGAAGTAAAGAGAATTACAGTGGACAATGAACCAAGTTTTGCATCGTCTCAATTTAGATCATTTGCTAATAGATGTAATATTGAAATATATTATTGCGATCCAAGACATTCAGTAACTAATGGTCAGGTAGAAAGAGTGCATTCTACTCTCATTGAAATAGGAAGATGTTTAAAGGAGGAATTGAATTTAATAAGTGATTTAGAATCCATTATTAGAGCAGCTCAGCAATACAATAAAACTATTCATTCGACAATTAAAGAAAAACCGTATGAGGTGCTTTACAATAAAAAACCACATGAAAATATAAAAGATAAATTAAAATCGGCACAGGAAGTTATGTTGAAGGTACATAATAAAAGACGAAAAGAAAAAAATTATACTCCATGTCAGACAGTATATGAGAAAGTTATAGGTGAAAGGAATAAATTAAAACCGAAATATAGGAGACAAAAAGTAAAAGAAGATAGGGGAAATAAAATAATATATTAATTCACAAGGATAATATTAAATCTTAATATTTACAGAATGATGAGTAAGCGTAGAAATAGTTATATCATTAATGAATTACAGAATTTAATACAAACTATAACTTTGGCAAAGGTAGGAATTTTGAATCCAGCTATTCTGCACATTGATGAGATAAGAAATATAACACGACATGAACACGGACGAATAACGATTACAGATTTAATAGATGATTCACAGTTTAAAGTAATTCAAAATAAAGAATTAATTGTAATATATATAAAATATCCAAAGGTATTGTATGATTGTAAATTTTATGAAGTTCGGGCTATAGCGCAGAGAGATGGTAAATTGATAATTGAGGATAAAATAGCGAAGTGTGGAAATGATTATGTAAATGTAAAAGAATGTAAAGAAGAAATAAAAAATACATACTGTAAAATTGAAGAAAGGAAATCTTGTTTGTCGAAAATTTTGAATAAAGCAAGAACCAAATGCAAAAAATTAAAAGAGAAAAATAAAGAAATAGAAGAAATAAAACAGGGGGCCATATTAGTTTCTGGAACGCATGTAATTGATGAACGCACATTAGATGGAGTTTATTTAATAGTTTTTAAGAATTATACTATAATTGATAATGTTACATATGAAAATATTGATGAAAAAATTTGGAATTATGTAAAAATTAATTATATTAATAACTTTGAAATAACTGAGTATGTTGAATCTACAAATGAACACTTAAAATTTGAAAATTCGAATGTATTAAATAAAATAAAACAGGAAATTCAAGAAAAACCGATTTGGTGGTCACTTACCACAGTATTGATAGTGTCATTGTATTTTTATACAGTTTATAAATTAATAAAGAAAATATATGTCAAAAAAGCATTAAGAAGTAAAAATATAAAAGAAATGTTAATGAGTGATATTGATTTGACGATTCAGAATATCACCGATATATATTCGAAGACGGGACGTTTCGATTTAGAGGAGGGGGAGTTAATACCCTACTCTGGTAAGCCGCATAACGGCAAATATATACAAAAAGTTAGAGTAAGTAATACTTCTTAAAGCTAGCATAAGCACTAATTGGATGATGAAATAAGCTCATCCAATAGTGAAATATTTACTGTAAATATAAACAATTATTTGTTAAGGATAGAATTACAATAAGCAATACTTTTTAAAGCTAGCATAAGCACAAATTTATAAACATAAACAATTATTTGTCAAGTACTTTTAAAGCTAGCATAAGCACAAATTAGAGGATGATGAAATAAGCTCATCCAGTAGTGAAAGATTTATTGTAAACACAAACAATTATTTGTTAAGTATAGAGTAAGCAAAAATTTGGTATAAAAGAAATAACGTAAGAATAAAAGAATCACTTCAAGTTTGACTTTGGAAGCAATCGTTGTATTTTATTTTTTTAACGCTCACCCGCGTTATAACTTTAATTTGTATGCAAAAATATCAATGACAACATTGTGTCAATACAACCATTGAAATTAAAATTTGTCCAAGTTTAATGGCGGGCTGCCAGAAGAAACGCGACAAAAATAACTGACGGAAACAGTTCGTTTTTGCTTAATGGAGAAATCGTATCAGGTGATACGGGCGTACGTTTACGTTGGTAAGTGTGAGCACCATAAAAAGAGAGTCACTTTTTAGTTCTGAGTTACCTTAACATTCGTCTGATTTCATGGATAATTTCTGTTGGTAAGACTGGAGCACAAAACATACATATGTAAGCGTCGAACTGTACTTTTGCCATCTAAATTTTTTAATGCTGAATAAAGTTTTCGTGTTAACGAACACCTACTTGCAAAAATTCTGAATAACTATTACAAATTTTTATGCTATCGAACACGATTTAAATAATTAGTTACAAAAATATTTATATATTTAAAATATTATAAATTATATTATATTTGAAATACACATGTATGTAACTTTCTTGGTGTTTTTATTAGATATTTGGTGTTTGCACTTGAAAATATTTAAATGATAGCCGTCATGTATTACTACGCCGATAAATTCGAATCGCATGGCAAAATTGTATGAATACATTTCGAATTGCTCCCTCATGCTGGCTCCCTAGAGGTAAGAAATTTGTTTATTTTTTTCTGGCCTGAGAAGTTTTGTTATTTAAATTTTCAAAGCACTTATTGATAACCCTTAATGTGCCAATAATCATGCACATACAAGTACATATATCGATCTTGAGAGAGAATATATTAATTAAAGAAATTATCCCAAATTCAAAGAAAAAGAGATCTTATGTGATATTCATACGTGGGGCGCTCAGATCCTTGTTTATCGAAACTTTAAACACTTCAATACAGCAAATTACAGATATAGTATCGTATCTTCAACAGAGTTTTCTAATAATAATAATTTAAATATTAATGTGGGATCGGAAGGGTGTAGATGTGAACAATTATACTCAAACTTCAATGAAAGCACAGTTGTATATTCCTAAATATTGATTTATCAGAACATTTTTCATTTCCACTTAAATAAGGATTTAAGGCTGTAGTGAGAAACTGCGAAAATAAGGTATTGAATTCTTTCTGATGGGGGGTGTTCGGATTGTAAAAAAATGTTACTTATGTAGTTTGAATAGAACGATTTCTCGCGTTTCAATCTCATGAGCGATTTAAGAAATTATCGCAGGGCTACCAAAATGGAAGTTGCCATAAATATTTGCACATAGTTTATTGCGAGTCACTTATCATATGGCACTCTGCGTAAATTTGTTTCTCAAGCATGATCACAAATAAACGGAATAAATTAGCTCATTATTGCAACCTACTCTCATTATTGCTGTTGAAAAATGTATGTATGCAGGGATGCCAAGGACACTCGCGCTTATTTGAAGCATTTCATTGAATTTTGTATCGACGGTTTTTTCACACGTCAAAAGCAAGTAGGTATGCAATAATTGGCATCTAGAACCATTTCACTGTGTTGCTTCGACATAATCTAAGAACAAATTAAATTCCCTTGTATTATTCCGTACATAGAATATTGTGATATTTCGATGCCTAAAAGCTATAAAGCCACAATAGGCCAATGCAAAGACGCTATGCAGCTTTCTGTATAATTTCCGCTTTTGATGCCAACACAAAAGTGCAAACATTCTTGCTTACTATATTTTTGTGTTCAAACGCAAACAGCGTAAATGGGCAAACATGAATTGCCGATCGCTATAGGTGCATACACTAAGGAGGCATTGAAGGTGCGAATGGAGCTTGTTGATTGCTTCTTATTACGCCCAACTACACAGCCACAGCGGGAAACACATGCTGATATTATTTAGGTATGCGCGTTTTGGAAATAATCAGAATGTTCATAAGATAGCCCGCAGACATCGTTAAGTCATCCCAGTACAATCGATTCCCAAAGGAGACACATAGTATACTATAAGTTTCATGTGACTGGCAACGCATGTTGTGGCGCAAAGCAGTCAAAGTTGCAAATCTGGAAGTGCCGCCAACATGAGCAAAGACGTTGCAGAGACTGTGACGGCAGATGTGAAACTGAAAAAATAATCAGAATGGCGATGTGCTTGGAAGGGCTCGCAATTTCCCAACAAGACACTCGTAGGCTTACCAAATCAAAGTAGGAAGCAGAAGAAGTGGTTATTGCCGGCATAAAGAGGTGAGTATATGCTGCCTGATCGTTTAACAAGCTGCGCATTCACGCCAAGTAGCCGCAACATTGCAGAAACACCATGTTGTCATTATACGAGCAGTAATGCTAACTTGCCCCCAAGTACATATGTACGCACGTATGCACATATATCAGCTTGTGGATACTCGTAAATCATATTCAGCGAAAACAAAGCTCCCAAGAGATTGACAGCCAGTAAACACGATGAGTGGGCACCTTAAAGAAGACAATAGTTGTGAATTTCAACCAGGAGGCAAAGACACGAAAATGTACCTTGTACATACTTAGTAACTATAGATATGTAGGAGAGCCATGGTACCAAAAAAAAAAACCATTGGAGACGAAATATGTGAATTGTAAAAAACGTGACACGCTCATATCGCTCGCCTCACATCTCGAAATATTGTAATAAAAATAATGCAGAAGGTGCTGAACGATTCCATCACGACGGAGGACAATGGAGTGTTGCAGCACAGTCGTAAGCTGCGAAGTCCCCACCAAACAGTTGGATTGTTGCAGATGTACGACTTTGAGATGGTGCGGTGCGGTACTGTGCCATTGCATGAACACTTATTTTGCTATTCCACAAAGCACTGTATCGCGCTATTCGATCGTATAATGTATAAGTTTGTTAATTTTTGTTGTTCTGACCTTTTCGCTTTACCATCACGGGTGATAGCCATTTTTTCATGTATTATCTGTGGCTTTTTGGCAAATATCATCGGCCAGTTGCAGTTTATTGAGTTGACTATATTCCGTCAGCACATACAGATAAACAAAAAGTCAAAGGGCAAATGATTGGCTTAAAATCCCAAAATGATTGGCTTATATGCTCGAATCCATACACCTAAATATACTATATGTATACATATGAATGTATGTTTATTTTACGTACATATGTAAATGCATTGTGCATCACGTTGCGATTAGCTTTTGGTGCAGATGAGAAACGGTGTTACTTACTATGAAGGCAAATTCACCGGATGGCCCCTATTGGAAGTTGTGTCGCCGCACTGCAGACATCCGCTCAAGAAATTTCATAAAAAGTATTATAGCTAATTCAAGTATGTTTAATTTAATTCATGCGATATAAATCTAAAGAAAGGATGCCGCCTATAGAGCCACGCTGCGATCGGGCGCAACGCGAGCCATGTGGGATCGCTACAGAGAGCTGAAAAAGGAAGAGAGACGTATTATCCGACAGAAGAAACGAGAGGTCGAAATACGTGAGTGCGAGGAGCTTGAGATGCTGGCCAATAGGAACAACACCCGAAAATTCTCCCAGAAAGTTCGGCGGCTTACAGAAGGTTTTAAAACCGGGGCGTTTTCCTGTAAGAACAAAGACGGCGATCTGGTGACTGACGTACAGAGCAATCTTAAATTATGGAGGGAACACTTCTCGAACCTGTTAAACGGTGACAGCTGCGCATGTCATAGAGAATGTGAAGATCCCGATACCCCAATCGTTGACGACGGAATTGTCGTTCCGTTACCCGACCATGACGAGGTGAGAATAGCAATATCACGGCTAAAGAACAACAAAGCCGCGGGCGCCGACGGACTGCCGGCTGAGCTATTCAAACATGGCGGCGAGGAGCTGGTAAGGTGCATGCATCAGCTCCTATGCAAAATGTGGTCGGATGAAAGCATGCCTGCCGATTGGAATTTAAGTGTGCTCTGCCCAATAGGTTGCAATAAATCGCTTCATATTCGTTTTTATTTATTAAATTAATAATTAGGAATTTACTAAATAAATAGATTTAATAAGATAGATTGAAAATTCAATACTTTTTGAATGCAAACCAAATGTTATAATTAACTACAATCCTATTTAATTTGTATTATTTATGTGCTAGTTAGATCAATTTAATATACCTTGGTTTCATTCGTGATATAAACCAATAATTAGGATTATAATAAAAATAATTGATGTAATTGTTCATATTATAATGTTTGATAAATTAATAATTAAAATTATTGGTAATATTAATGCAATTTCTACATCAAAAATTAAAAAAATAATTGTAATTAGGAAGAATCGTATAGAGAATGGAAGACGTGATGATGACTTTGGATCAACTGCCTATAAGGTTCTAGCGAGCGTATTGTGTGAAAGGCTGAAGCCCACCGTCAACCAACTGATTGGACCTTATCACCTTGGAAAGTCTACCATCGACCAAATATTCACAATACGTCAAATCTCGGAAAAGACCCATGAAAGGAGAATCGACACACAACATCTTTTCGTCGACTTCAAAGCTGCATTCGATAGTACGGAAAGGAGTTACCTGTATGCCGCTATGTCTGAATTTGGTATCCTCGCAAAACTAATACGGCTATGTAAGATGACGTTGCTCAATACTAGCAGCACCGTCAGAATTGGGAAGGACCTCTCCGAGCCGTTTGATACCAAAAGAGGTTTCAGACAGGGTGACTCGCTGTCGTGTGACTTCTTTAAACTGATGTTGGAGAGCATCATACGAGCCGCAGAACTTAATCGCTCAGGCACAATATTTTATAAGAGCGTACAATTGTTGGCGTATGCCGATGATATTGATATCATCGGCCTTAACAACCGCGCTGTTAGTTCTGCCTTCTCCAAACTGGATAAAGTGGCAAAGTGAATGGGTTTGGTGGTGAACGAGGACAAAACGAAGTACCTCCTGTCTTCAAACAAACAGTCGGCGCACTCGCGTATCGGCACTCACGTCACTGTAGACAGTTATAATTTCGAGGTTGTAAACGACTTCGTTTATTTAGGAACCAGCATTAACACCGATAACAATGTCAGCCTTGAAATCCAACGTAGAATCTCTCTTGCCAACAAGTGCTACTTTGGACTAAGTAGGCAACTGAGCAGTAAAGTCCTCTCTCGACGAACAAAACTAACACTCTACAAGACTCTCATCATGCCCGTCCTAACGTATGGCGCAGAAGCTTGGACGATGACAACATCCGATGAAGCGACGCTTGGAGTGTTCGAGAGAAAGATTCTGCGTAAGATTTTTGGACCTTTGCACGTGTGCAACGGCGAATATCGCAGACGATGGAACGATGAGCTGTATGAGCTTTACGACGACATAGACATAGCGCAGCGAATAAAGATCCAGCGGCTTCGTTGGCTGGGTCATGTCGTCCGAATGGATACAAACGCTCCGGCTTTGAAAGTATTCGATGCGGTACCAGCTGGTGGTAGCAGGGGAAGAGGGCGGCCTCCTCTGCGTTGGAAAGATCAGGTGGAGAAGGACTTGGCTTCACTTGGTGTGTCCAATTGGCGCGCTTTGTTAAACTCGGCCAAAATCGCGAAAGCGGTTATCGCGCCAATTAAGAAGAAGAAGATATAAATCTATTAAATTTAACAAATCCACACAGTTTCCATTCTGATCGAAGAAGTAAAAAAAAGCTTTTATAAAATTTTCGAGGATTACAAGATTTTAGATATTCTGAGAGTGAAACTTAGACATACATACTTTGGAGAACTCTATCGTTCTTGGCTATAAATAGATTTTATGTACTTCATTGCAACTACTCGCATATTCCTATTAA
The DNA here is from genome assembly GCF_028408465.1 of Anastrepha ludens. Taxonomy (NCBI): domain Eukaryota; kingdom Metazoa; phylum Arthropoda; class Insecta; order Diptera; family Tephritidae; genus Anastrepha; species Anastrepha ludens. The sequence goes on along the minus strand of NC_071500.1, from coordinate 130,333,533 downwards.
TGAACTATGCATTAGGTTGGTCCAAAAAAAATGTGTATGCTGCCGCCCCCCAAAATAGTAAAGAATGAAAAATAAAAAGACCCGTATTTTTTTTTTTTTTAATCAGACCATATTTAATGGTGCCGCCGGGGCTTTGAAATATCCCATGTATTTTGCATGGGAAAAAAATACTTTTTTGTAGATTTCATGTAAAAACCTGGAAAATGAATATATTTTAACCGGATAACTCAGTTTCTCTTCATAATTGGTCAGGGAATAACAACCAATTATGAAATAATTAATTTTTTTTGTATTAACTATTTTTTATAGAACCCCAAAAAGCCCCCATAAAACGAAAATCTAAGAAAAAATCGAAAAACAATATTTTATATTACTTTTATGATATTTTTTTGTGAGATTGGTTGTTATTCCCTGACCAATTATGAAGAGAAACTGAGGTATCCGGTTAAAATATATTCATTTTCCAGGTTTTTACATGAAATCTACGAAAAAGTATTTTTTTCCCATGCAAAATACATGGGATATTTCAAAGCCCCGGCGGCACCATTAAATATGGTCTGATTAAAAAAAAAAAAAATACGGGTCTTTTTATTTTTCATTCTTTACCATTATGGGGGGCGGCAGCATAAAAATTTTAATATAAATTTTTTCCCATGCATTTTTGGACCACCCTACTATGCATGGTAAAGTTTTTTATAAGTTCTTAGAATTTTTGTTTGTGAATCATGTGTATTGGGATCTGCACCTTCAATAAAGAACATTGAGAACAGATCGTGGAAGCATTACTTCTCTCGCAATCAAATACATGTTATAAATCCTACAAAATCGTGTAAGTGAACTTCATGCCGTGAACTTCTATTTAGATTTACTCAGTAACACGTAAATGGTGAAAATGGCAGTAATATCCCTCTGGCAGCCGTAGTAGCCCATGGGTTTGTATCCGGCCTCGAAATGCATTGTAAGCACGAAACACCAAATGATGATAAACGGTTTTTAATAGCGGTCGCCTCTTGGCAGGCAATGAAAAACCGTCTAGCCAAAGCGCAATGAACAGGTAGTAGCAGAAGAGCAAAAACATTAAAAGGCATGCATTTTGTTTTTACTTTTGGTCCCCAGAATGGTAAAGTCTATAAACAAAGATTGGTAACTTATAGTAGGTATGTATAATTGGCGCTTACGTCCCTTTTGGGTGTTTAGCCGAGGAGGTTTGCCGAGGGGCGACCGCTATTAGAAAAACATTTATATAATTTGGTGATTCATGCAGGAGACATTTGAACCTGTGCTCTTCCGAATGGTAGTCACGCACCAACTCATTTGGCTACGGCTACAGTTTAGAGTAATGAGAAAAAAAATCTAACAATTTATAGATCAAATAAAAACAAATCATGTATGATATATCAAGAAATCGTAGGAAAAGCTCAGCCAAACACCCAGCAAAGGATGTACGCGCCAATTATATGGGAGTAGAATAATTCTTACACGGTACCTTGCTTCATGTCATTGACATTTGTCAAGTAAGCAGATCTACAATTTTAACGATGGATAGAACAACGCGTTCAAAATATTGAAACTTATTATGAAAACCTTGCATTATTGCGATCCAATTTTCCTTAATTTCACTTAAAGCTAACATAAACTGACCACCTGGATCATGCGGTCAAACTCCACTGACTACTTGTGGGGGTTTTTAAGAAGTAAAGTTTATGTGAATAAGCCAACAATGATTACAGAGTTGAAGCACAACATTCGGATCGAGACTACTAAACTCAATGCGATAATGTGTGAGCAAGTCCGTGAAAATTTTAATTCTCGTATGACAGCCTGTAGATGTGTTCAATGTGGGCATTTACACGATGCCCTTTTTAAGATGTAATTGTTAAAAGCAGTCTTATGTATAAAAATATTGAAACCTGAAAGAATCTAAATTTTTACAAAAACATCTAGGCACGTCGTTGGAAGGGCCATTTTAAGTATATACATATGTACATATTTATATTATAATATACAAAAGGGCAACTAATGGATTACAAAGGAAACTAATGGATTTTACTCAAAGATAGTGCCACCGCTCAAAGACGAAAACGACAAATCGATCAGTGCGATCAATCAAAATTGCCACTTTGGTGAGTGCGCTTTAAGTTGATTCAATAACAAAAAAGTTTAATTTGTTAGGGACAACCTTATTCAGAATAAAGATGACTCGAAAGAGTTTGATACTCTTCCATGTAAATTAAAAAACAAAAAAATTTGGTTTAATTTGGTTGCCCGAGACCGCTTAATAAAGTGTTTTATTGATAGCTGAGGGATATTCTCTTAAAACTTGCTAATGGAATACGTTTGATTGAAAAGGATAGGAAAATCAAATTACGTATGATGCTTGAACCCAATAATTTGTGTTTGCTGAATATGTCCATAATCGATAAAAGCTTTCACTAAAAATGGTCGCTTCCCAGCAAGAAATCTCGCACATGTAGAATTTAGTTTTCTGTCATTTAAAGGAAAAAAATCAAATGGCAGTGTTAGTACTTGTTGGCCCTGAACCTTTCATTATTTCCATTATTTATTTTATCATTCGAACTTCTCCATTTAACCGTATTATTTCCGTTTTCTAATATATTTATTGTAATATAAATAGCACATAATAAAGATGGCACATTAAAATTCCCGACAGGGCTTTATACGAGTTCGTGTTCGCAAATAATCGTGCAATATGGCTGCAGACAAACAGTTTGTGTCTTTCAAAAATGTCAGGCTAGATTTTCATCAAAGTTTCTTGAGTTCGTTGACGTTGACGTGCATAAGGTCAATTTTTTTCGTTGTCCGCTTTTATTTTTCTTACTCTCATATTTTAGTATCATCTTGCAATCATAGAAATTGCGCACCTGAGAAATGTATGAAGCGACACAACTTTGAACAGCAGACCTGAAATTGTGTTCGTATTTACATTCATGCATACAATAAATATTACTTATTATGATGGTGTTGCGGTGCTCATCATAGCTGCTTCACCGATGTTTCGGGTATGGAAAATGGAAAATTGAAAATGTTAGTACTGCTTTTCAAAAATATTATGAACACAAGTCGCTGTGAGCAGCCACAAAGGGATCTTTTTTTGTATATATGCACATAAGGGATAGCTTTGTGAAAAAGTTCGCGGAATATACTTAATTCCATAGAAATATTTTTGTATACTATGATGCCATAGAAATGTCAAATGAAATTAATGTTATCTTTTTACGATATTTTTACGACTAAGTTTTTAGTTTAGAAGGTTGCGTTAAATCCTGGATCTCATCAGTTAAGTCGAAGAAATGCCTCCTGACGTTACTGGGCTGTGGATCAGCCTCCAGCAAGTGTCTGCAGGAGTGGATCCTGCCTTAGCAACCCTGCAGGAATTGCTTGCTGCTCCTAAACACAGAGCATAGTATCTTCGCTGATATTACTGATCCTGTGGCTCTCCAGTAATTTAGCAAATTTTTAGCTTTTTCCACTATGCGTCACTAGGACTCGGTGACCAGATGGCGTTGCATAATTTCGAACCGGTCGGCCAATTGCTTTAAATGTCTCTCTTTGCCTTTGCCCCGAATGATATAGTCTACTCCTTTCGGACACATATTTTTGAACACCAGCAAGTTGATACTGTCGATGGCTTTAGAAGCTTAAGCGTTCCTTCTACCAACCACTTGGTAACACGACTCTTGAATCTGTCAACCAAGGATGCAGTGTAAATTTTTGGCGAAAATATCTCGCCCCGGTTGCTTTTTGCCAACCCAATTTTTGAGTACATTATCCCAAGTTTTTGCAAGTATTTCATCAATGACAACTTTGATTTTCTGAATGATTGGCATAACAATAAGGACATGGCGTTCCACAAAATATAGTCCAATGGAGTCAAATCGCGATGGAATAAAACTGTAACCTTAAATTCTCTCAGGTCGATTATATATTTATATACATTTATTTCTATTTATGTATTTGTAAACTGAAAAGGCCAAAAGTCACATAATTACACATACACTAAAAATAGCTAAATAAGTATATAGAGTTTTACATATGTACAAATAAACGACGCTACGATGTGAAGCAATCATCTTTTGTGAAGAGTTTACTTTATCTTCGCCGCCTCAGGGTACCTTGAGGAGGAAGACGCATGCAAACTCAGCAAGGCGCTCCTTCTGCAAACATAAATCAACAAAAGTGAAATACCAGTAGTTGGTATATCTTTCTGCAAAAGGTAAAACACATACAAAAAAATACTTCAAATGTCAATTGCAGTGTTACCTTCTCTTGAATTTGTATTCACAAGTTTCACAACAAAAATCATTAAAGAACTAATTACATACGTAAAAATAGCAGCGAAAATACATTATTCAGCGTATTTAGCGTATTGTAGCTACTGTCAACCGACCGCGACTACCAAAGTGAGGACAACACTGTTAACCCAAAAACTCAGAACCAAAAATTTTCCCATAGCGGGGTTTGTTGCAACTGGATCGAGCATAATTTTAATTTTTTGTCACGTCTCTCACCATATGGAAATATTATTTGTAAATACTTTTATGTTTGGTACGTGACCAACCACACTCCATACGTAACAATCAGAGAAAAAAGAAAAGGCAGGCATCCACATTGCTGAGGGCCATACGCCCCTTTTAATGACGAGAACGTTTTACTGGCTCAATGAAATTGAGCAAACCATCAATGTTGTTATTTTATGAGCCAAAGGCGGGTGGTAGATACAATAGGGAGGAAGAAGGGTATGCGTGAACAAAAATAATGTTTAATATAGCAATATCACCAATTCTGAGCTTGAACTGTGACGTTTACCAGTTGTTTGTTAAGTAAATACCAGTAGGCGAATCGAACTCTTTAGTTTCATACGCTATAAGCATCAAAAACTCATATCACGAAGAGTGATTTACAATCGATTTAGAGTCAATAAAACAAATTAGAAATGTTTACCGTTAGATCTTTTGCTGCATTTTTCCATATGCGTGGAGTAAATAAAAATACTAAATGAAAAGTTGAGTAAACACAATAAAAGCTCATTCATCAAAGTTTTTCAAATTTGTATTATGTGAATCAGCTTTTCCGCCGATGGTTTTCTATTATTTCTGGTAATAGTTTTTCTTCTCGTATTGCAATTTCGTTCAACCCGAATATTTGTGTATTTTGCTTCCTTATTTCGCGCCTGCGGTGATGCGTTGGCTGAATTTATTTCATAGTTGCAATAAAGGAAATAAATTTACCTCGCTTCAAAAAGGCGGACCATAAATTATGGTCGATAGTTGTATTCTCCATTTTTTAAGTAATTGTTAATATACAAATATTTCTCTAAAACTAAATAATAGAACTACGTTTTCGTTGGTGGAAATAAAATCAAAACTTTTAATCATACGCTGAGCTTATTGTTGAATGCTTGTATGTGACAAGAAAATTCTAAAAATTCGCACCAAGCCTTCAAAATTTTAACACTGTTTTGAACATTTGAAGTTATCCGACATTTAAGAAAAAAGGGCCCTGAAAAACTGTAATATCTTGTACCAACAGATTGTTTATATATATACACATATATGTATATATTTATATGATCTGGCATACAAAGAACCATTTCAGTACTTCATGGGCTACTTCGATGTATACATAGACCATAAAGTCTACGTACACCTTCTTCTTCTTCTTAATTGGCGCGATAACTGCTTACGCGATTTTGGCCGAGTTTAACAAAGCGCGCCAGTCGTTTCTTTCTCGTGCTAACCGGTGCCAATTGGACACACCAAGTGAAGCCAAGTCCTTCTCCACCTGATCTTTCCAACGCAGAGGAGGCCTTCCTCTTCCTCTACTACCACCAGCTGGTACCGCATCGAATACTTTCAGAGCCGGAGCGTTTGTATCCATTCGGACGACATGACCCAGCCAACGTAGCCGCTGGATCTTTATTCGCTGCGCTATGTCTATGTCGTCGTAAAGCTCATACAGCTCATCGTTCCATCGTCTCTTACGCAGAATCTTTCTCTCGAACACTCCAAGCGTCGCTTCATCGGATGTTGTCATCGTCCAAGCTTCTGCGCCATACGTTAGGACGGGCATGATGAGAGTCTTGTAGAGTGTTAGTTTTGTTCGTCGAGAGAGGACTTTACTGCTCAGTTGCCTACTTAGTCCAAAGTAGCACTTATTGGCAAGAGAGATTCTACGTTGGATTTCAAGGCTGACATTGTTATCGGTGTTAATGCTGGTTCCTAAATAAACGAAGTCTTTTACAACCTCGAAATTATAACTGTCTACAGTGACGTGGGTGCCGATACGCGACTGTTTGTTTGAAGACAGGAGGTATTTCGTTTTCTCCTCGTTCACCACCAAACCCATTCGCTGTGCCTCTTTATCCAGTTTGGAGAAGGCAGAACTAACAGCGTGGTTGTTAAGGCCGATGATATCGATATCATCGGCATACGCCAACAATTGTACGCTCTTATAAAATATTGTGCCTGAGCGATTAAGTTCTGCGGCTCGTACGATGCTCTCCAACATCAGGTTAAAGAAGTCACACGACAGCGAGTCACCCTGTCTGAAACCTCTTTTGGTATCAAACGGCTCGGAGAGGTCCTTCCCAATTCTGACGGCGCTGCTGATATGCATATGGTAGATATGTATATCGATTCCATAATTTGGCACGACATGTAGTCTCATTAATGTTCTCACCCATTTGATGTCAGACCACTTATTCACATATATGCCAGGGATATAAAATTATTCAATCAAAGAAGATTTAATTACCTAATTTAAAAATGCAATTTTTTGATTGTAAATATGAAATCTACTTCATCAGCGAATGTGAAGCCTACCTAATAATTCTCAGCCGAACATAAATATGTACAAATACGGGCAGATGCATTCACTTACCTATAAGAATATTGAATAGCAGTGTAGTGATATTTGTATGGTATAGATATGGTACGAGTATAGACTTTTTGCATACACCACAATAAAGATTGTACATATCTGGGGGCTCATTCAGGACCAATTCGGACAAACCACCTAACAAAGTATGTACGCACATATACATATATGTATATAAAAACATATAGGAATTTTGAACTGCAAAATGATTTCACGCTTTTACGGCTCTGAAACTTGGGCCGTAAGCTGAGGGAGACAAAAAGGAAACGTTCTACTCAGTACGCTTCATTGCATTTAGATTTCTTCAAGCAATTCCATAAATTCGCGATTGAAGAAGTTCTCGCCCCGTTTGGTAAAAAAACTAGACCAGCTTATTTTCTCAAGACTTTTTGAACTCTGTTTTGCAGATAAAAAAAATTACAAATGCATGAAAATCTGATAATCGCTTCGTGTCAAGTCTGGATTATACCATAGGAATTATACCATGTGGAATACAACGCCTTTTTTGTTCACTAATTAAGGCGACTTCTGGCAGATCACCTGCTCTAATCTGAACAGTAGAGGTCCGATAGGGGCAGTCCATAGTGGATAATTTGATTTTAATTCCATCAAACACGACACACCCAACGAAACATTTTATAGGTCGTTAATCCAGGTTAGGTGATCTTTTTTGCGAATTAAAAACGATCTTTTCCCACTGATGATTTCTTATGTGAGCCATTTTTCATAGACAGCATCCGCTAGATAAATGGGTAAACTTCGTTACGCTTCAGTAAAATTGGTACTTTCCTTGAGACCAACTTTACGCATTGGCAGTATGTAATTATAAATAGTTTCCTGGCTAATACTATTGTACATAAGTTCCAGGACAATAGAATAAATGCTCAATTAACGTACTGACTCTAGGATTTCTATAGTTTTATCGACATTTTCGACGATTGTCTTAGGAGTGCCTTATCTGCGATGTCCACTATGCCTAAGTGGAATCGTTGGTAGTGCCGATTGTCTGTTGTATTCGATACTGCGGTCGAAAATAGTGAATAAGCTAAATTATGAATAAGTTAGTTTCGCGCTACTGCTCTGCTTCGGCGCACATCTCAAGCTTTTAAAACACGTTTTGTGGGGCATATACTTGCAGTCATAAGAAGTTATTTGATTAGAATAAATTTTTTTTTATTATTTATTATATACACATAAATATATATTCATTTAATATTTATAAAAAGTCCTGCATTTTCAGACAGATTTCCTAGTTATTAAACGATTAGCGTTTACGCATATTCGGAGATTCTTAAAAACTCTAAACGATAACGCCCAGTTGAATCTGAAAATTACAGTCAGTCAGCCTCTTGAAAATTTTGTGATAAATACATATGTATTTATGTACATACATACGTAATATGTACGTATTTGAAATTTCCGCTCTACTCAACATAAATTTCGCATATTCTAAATTCATCTACATGAAAATTTCGAAAGCAAAATTGGAGTGCTCAAATATATGTATTTAAGTATGTATATCTATACATATACAACAACATATAAAATGCAAATATTCGCTTTAGCTATACATATATATAGTACTTTCACATATATGTATGTATGTACTTTTATGTATATTTTTCGATCTTCATTTCTCTGAAAACTTTCCTGTACGACCCAGTCATATCCTTTGGTGCCAATGAGTTTGTACGAGTATGCTTGAAAGGGTATGCTTATCAGTCATGCAATGCTTAAATTTAACATATCGGTCATATTCTCAGAGTTAATTCGTACAGCTTGCCGATATGCGTATTCGTGTGTAATTGTGGCAGCAGGAGCAGCAGCCTTCGCATACAAAAGATTATTAAGACTCTTCATATGTAAATGAGAGACAAACGACCCATACCCAACCTGAACATAACTTTTGTTAATTTTTACATACTTACATACATATGTACACACAATTGAAATGCCGGTTAGGATGGCCTGAAAGTAACATGAGAGCGTCCGCAGTCACTATAGCCTCCCCTATTTACTCCCCCAATCCCCGCAACGACGGACTCACCAGTTTTTTGCCTTGTTGCTTTTGGAATCGGCAAACATGCATGCTGCGCGAATATGTGTGCTTTATGGCAAAAGCACCTCAATCGACTGTGCCGGTAATTTATGCTTAAGTTAAAGTCCTTGAATAAATACATGGAAAATCCTTTGAAATTGAAATTGAATATCCTTTTTGCGGTCGAGGTGCGGTTTAGGACGAGGCGATGCAAAGTAAAGTCATGCGGTGCGAAGTAAAATGTTGTGTTGCGGTCCGATGAGATGTGGTATAATGCAGCGAGGAATGAAAAGGAGTTGCTAGGCAGCGACGTGTGGCAAATGAAATTGGCATTCAAGAGTACTTAGAGAAAATTAAATTAATATACGAGAAGGAAGAAGCTTTTACGGATTTCATGTCATTTATTTAGCAGAAATACTATTCAATTTAGTTCAATTCAGCATTCCATCTACGTGCATCTCAGTCATATTTGTATTGGATTCACTTACTCAAAAATATACATATGACTATTCAGGAGCGTCGATATCTCACAATGAACTATGTGAATACATTCAGTTTCAAATAAAGTGATATTTTTGAATCGTGCATAAGCATTCTGCGAGACTGGCTTACTGGCGGACAACACTCATGTTTTCGATGGCCATATAGTGAGAGCTAGCGATATAAATTTCTTCGACTTTTAGGATCCCCGGCTTTTCGGGATAACGTTACTACAATCCTGTATATTTTTCATTTTGTCATCATTTTAATATTTTTAAAGGATTGTAAAGTTTAAAGGGGGAAGAGAGATATTCATTGAGTATAGTTTTTATAAAACAAGGAAAATTAAACTATTTGTTTGCGTTTTTATAAAACAGCGAAGAGAACGACGCACATAGATGTATTTCAATCCAAAACCGGCCAAAATTATTAAGTGCCTTTTTCAAATACATTTATTAATAAAACACGTTTATGAATCATAATGGCAATATATGTACATATTTTACAATAATAAAACAAAATTAAATAAAAATTATCATTCAAATAAACAATATATCTATTTCGGCATATACATAATTAATGACTTATGATTTTTTTTCTAGTACTTGAATAAGCTGTGACTTAATCTTCGTCCATTGTCGGTGTATCCGGAATCAGGAGTTTCTTTGCCTCTTCAGAAAACGGCTTTTCTTTTCTTTTATTTCTCTTTTTGCTAGTACAGCTCAAGAATGGGTCAGGTATTAGTAACAACCTGTTCAGAATATCTCTGTTGCACTCTACTCTAGAAAATTTTCGGGAAAAATCCAGGCGGTATTTTCGGAAGTGCTTATTTCTGGCCTCGGCTGCCTCTTCTGATAGCTGTCCAATTGGTAAAATGACATGAGTGATCACCATGACAGCGTGTATTAATACCTTATGGAGTGTAGGAGACATTAGATGTCAGTCATACAAGTCTGTTCAAAGTTTTGCTGTAATTTGTGCATATCTATCAAACTTAACACGATCTACATCGTAGCCGCTTGAAATAACTTCTAAAATAACTCTTAATCGCTCTATAAGCTCTTCATTGATTCTAGTGATCCGAGAAGAGGTTTCTGGGTCTTCAAAAAATTGAAAAATCAATAAAAATGTTTATCCACATTGCAAAAACACATGTCTTCGAATTGTCTTATTTTAATAAAGTAGACGTTTTGATAATGTCCTTTAAGAATAAATGTCTCCATTTATATTTTAATAAAAATCAGGTCTGCCAACCGACAAAAACCTGACCTAATGACATTATCGAGAAAACGAGAAAAGTGATTAAAACTTAATTTTAAAATGAAGGTTGTTTTTTTATTAAATTACATGTTTATTTGATAGTTTAATACAATTTTTCCAAAAGTTACAAAATGTACGCAAATTTTGCCCCATTTCAACACAACAACATTTTTAGGTTATGTTTTGACCATTTATATTCCGTCGGCTGTGAAGACACTTTTAGGAACTTGGGCAAAGACATTCTTTCTGTCTTTATAGGCGACATAAAAAAAAATTGTCATAAAAGTGAGAACAAGTGATTTTCGCCAAGAAACCTGTTTTTGCAGTGCATACTTTTAGAACTGAGAAAAAAATATTGTGGACATGCGAGGACAATTTTACTACCGTTTATATTTGACAAGGGTCGAAATATTATGATTTATATTATTTAAAAACACTATTGTTTGCCAAATTTTAGTAAAAAAGAAATACTTTTTACTAGGACTTTAAAATCCTCACTTGGAGTGCAATCTTGTCATGAAACTAAAAAAATATATTGTTATCATAAAGTACATACCTTGCCCTTCCATGCCAAAAAAGATTTGTTCGTTCACGTCACAAAACAAAAGCACAGTTAACCATTATACATTATGGAAATATAAGATTGACGAGAACAAAGACATATGGTTAAAACAATGACTAGGTTCCAATGAACAATGCTTAGGAACCAAACCCTGTGAAAATTCTGGCGTCTGTCTGCTTATTTTGATAAACCGATTGTCTACCGCCGGCAAAAAGATAGTTTCTGTGATGAGATTAGACATATTTTTTTTCGGCTTATGACCTGCTTTTCCATACAAATACTCCTATGTGCGACGGTGAGATATACGTTACCCCGACAGTATGTTATACGTTACCGGAACGACACGGATGTACTAGGCTTTATATCCTGCTAAGGACTGTCACTCCAGCAGCACTCCCCGTATACGTATAGGGAATGTTTTTGCTGCTACAACAACAACAACGTTGAGATATATATTGTATTACTATTTATGCAAGGTGTTAATTGGCTACCGAGGAATATCGCTTATTGCCTATGGGAAGTCGTTTGGGGCAAGTGGCTGGCGTTCGTATTGTCGCACTCTTGCAGGTGTCTGCTTAGATGGTATCTGAAACTGCTTCTTAGCTGAAAGTGTATGGGCTTCGCTGTGGAGGTACTGTTCGCCCCCTTCTGCCGTAAGTGCTGTGTTAGCGTCGTACTAGCCCCAAAATTGGGGCTATAGTTAAGTATCGGATGAGTAATCGTCTTTACTGCTGCCAACAGTTTTTTTTTTATCTTTGACCCAAGTGCCGGCTAGTAATTTTATTACTTTGTTGCGGCTTTGATTGGAATGGAATGGAACTATAGATAGACGGGATTTTCCTATCACACCACCATTGCGCTTAAACCCTACAGTGAGAATTTAAAGAACATGGAAAGACAGGTGAGGTTCGCACGACAGGAGGGCGTTCGCACGGCCGTCGGTTCTATGTTACCGGAACTATTCAGTTTTATATCTGGCCAAGGACTGTCCCTCTACAAGCATGCGAAATGTTTATGCTTCTACAACAACAACAGTTAAGATAGACTTTCATTACTTCTTCGTAAAACTTCAAAGACCCTTAGAAGAATCATAGGAGTTTGTCGGTAAAAAGAGAATTTTTTGTGAACGATTCTCCGACATTGTTTAGAGGCTTTGTAAAATTCTACCTGGAATATGTATATAAAAGTATACTAATAAGCAATTTTCATTTGACATCTTAACTTGTGAAAGAAAATTTAACTTGGGAAAAAGAGACTGTAGCTCGTCTATTCGCAATATGTCCCACGCAAAAATGCACCATACTCGTATAAGTCTGACGAAGGCCGGATAACGAAAGAGAAGATGTTCTGTACGATTTTCATCCTCTAAACAAGATATGGTATACACCCAGACTCCTCAATGATACCATTGGTGGTACTTGTTAGTCCCATCGATTAATCGATGCCGAAATAGATATATTGTTTATTTAAATGATAATTTTTATTTAATTTTGTTTTATTATTGTAAAATATGTACATATATTGCCATTATGATTCATAAACGTGTTTTATTAATAAATGTATTTGAAAAAGGCACTTAATAATTTTGGCCGGTTTTGGATTGAAATACATCTACATATGTGCGTCGTTCTCTTCGCTGTTTTATAAAAACGCAAACAAATAGTTTAATTTTCCTTGTTTTATAAAAACTATACTCAATGAATATCTCTCTTCCCCTTTAAACTTTACAATCCTTTAAAAATATTAAAATGATGACAAAATGAAAAATATACAGGATTGTAGTAACGTTATCCCGAAAAGCCGGGGATCCTAAAAGTCGAAGAAATTTATATCGCTAGCTCTCACTATATGGCCATCGAAAACATGAGTGTTGTCCGCCAGTAAGCCAGTCTCGCAGAATGCTTACACATGCTTATGTGTATCGAGATAAAAATCACGATTCAAAAATATCATTTTATTTGAAACTGAATGTATTCACATAGTTCATTGTGAGATATCGACGCTCCTGAATAGTCATATGTATATTTTTGAGTAAGTGAATTCAATACAAATATGACTGAGATGCACGTAGATGGAATGCTGAATATGTATATAAAAGTATTCTAATAAGCAATTTTCATTTGACATCTTAACTTGTGAAAGAAAATTTAACTTGGGAAGAAGAGACTGTAGCTCGTCTATTCGCAATATGTCCCACGCAAAAATGCACCATACTCGTATAAGTCTGACGAAGGCCGGATAACGAAAGAGAAGATGTTCTGTATGATTTTCATCCTCTAAACAAGATATGGTATACACCCAGACTCCTCAATGATACCATTGGTGGTACTTGTTAGTCCCATCGATTAATCGATGAAATTTATTAATGAAATACATGATATACTCGACTGTTTCCGTCATGATTGTACCTAAAATTGGCTCCGATCAGATTGGACGCTCCAAAAAACATCCGTTCGCTAATTCATTGTCTTGAGCACCACAGTGCTCGATACCTACGCAAGTTCAAGCTAATTCCACCTTGCGGTGAACTTCGGCCTCAATATTCCTTTTTGGACTATTTTTAGAGAGGCGCAAGTGGTTTCTAAGCCCTTAAAGGTCTTCAGTGCAGACGCTTACGATTGCAGTATGTAACAACTCTAAATAGTCTGCAAGCCGTGCCAGTGGATGGCTTTAAGTTTTTGTTTTCATTCAATTTAAAATAATAATTTTTGCTGCTAAAACAGTTTAAAAAATATTTATGTATACATAAAAGTTAACTTCTCCTTGATTGAGTTATGAGGTGGTGTAGGTTGGGGCTGGTTTGTTTTTAAACACTTTTAGCTCGATGTTATATTTGGAAGCATGAGAAAAAATTAGCTATGAAAAACTATGCGGTTTTTAAAATGGCCTTTGGCCGAATGCTATGGAATTTACAATCGCCATACATTTGAATAACCTACTAGGAAATTATTCTAAATTAAAATTTATTTTATTTAAATAAAAATTCTTTAATTTATTGATTTCATACACAATAACAAGCTCTTTGTTTTGTTGATATCAATGGAAATAATGAAACTGTTCACAATGTTATTATTTTTTATTCCAAATGAAATATAAACTAAACGTACAACAGAAACAGCACAAAAAAGCAAATACTTCTTAGTAAAGAATTTTATGCAAATTTAGGTTTTCACATCACACATTCATATTTCACAAATTACATCAACTACTTTTTAACTTAATTAAAAAACAAAACATGTATGCCAATTGGCACTCAATCGGAAGGCTAGAAAAAAGAAGACTACAATAACCAAACGAATTACTGGCAACGCATTTTTTCAACATCCAGAAGTCCATAAGATGGGCTGTAAGCTCATTCCCATGGCAGCCGGTTCTAAGCTACCGCAATGTCTTGGGGTTTTTCCGATCAAGGGCTGCCGCCCCAGTAAACTAGCCCTGTCTAGTGAACCGTACAATCCCATCGAGAAGCTTCAAGCTTCTGCAATTTAACTGTAACGGACTAACGAGCAAAGTAGATGAGATCGTCGACTTTAGGAGCCGACACGGAATCCCAATAGTTGCGGTCCAAGAAACCAAGCTGCATGCTAGCTTTTTCCTTATAACCAGGGGTGGTATCGCAAGCGAGACAATGGTGGGGGCCTAGCGTTCATAGTGCACCTCAAAGTGCAGTATCGTCTGATCGACGAAGGCATCGGCCACAGAGACAGCTCCTTAGAATGTCAAGGTATAGCTGGCTGGTCAGGCGATGACGAGTTTTTAATATATACATACCCCCTGTCACCTGCTGCCCAGCTGGATATCACCCGATATCAAAACCGATTGGTTCTAGGTGATTTTAATGCCCCTCAGGGCCATCACTTGACAGAGCAGATAGACGATTCGATATTCAGCACTGTGAACGGCGAACACTAGGGTAGTGGGCTCGCCTGACATAACAATAGCTAGCACTGGACTGATACATATCATAACCTGGCGACCGTGTTTTTGCTCAATCCACTTCGCAATGTTTGGAATCAGTTCAAAGGTCCACCTACCTTTCTCGGACTGCTCTCACCGTATCATTCTTCAATTGTTCGCAGCCTTTCTTCTTTTTTAGCCTCGTTCGACGGTTTCTGCATAGTGGTGTTATGTAACCTATACATCTCAACCGCGAGAAGGTCGATAGGCACCATTTCCGTTATTTCGTGGATTGCGTTATCTGAGACAGTTAACAGGAGTTTTCGTGTACTTGCGCGAGTGCTGTTAATATTACTCATTAGTCTAGATAACGCGTTATTTATTCTTACGGCTTTTTCACTGACTGACTGTAAATGATGCTTAAAAGTCATTTTCGAGTCAATGAGTAATCCCAGATATTTGATATATGGCAGCGACCTTATGTCATGGTCAGCTACCGTAATCACTAACTCTTCACGTACCCGTCGTGTTGTCAGTAATACGAATTCAGTGTTTTGAGCTGCAAGTTCTAACTTCACATTTCCAAGCCATCTCCTAATTCTTACAATTGCATCGTTGCATAACGCTTCCAGCACGTCCAGATACTTTCCCACTACCACCAACGCAATGTCGTCCGCGTGTCCAATGAGGGTAGCATCTTCAGGAAAGCTCAAGCTTGAGGATACCGTCATACATTGCATTCCAAAGTGTTGGGCCAAGCACCGAGCCTTGCGGGACACCGCCAGTTACTTTATATGTGCCTATTCTGTTATCGATATCGTATACGATTTTTTGCAGGTATGGCGGCACCGCGAAACCTCTCAGTGCACTCATAATCTGGGGCCAGCTTGCGGAGTTGAACGCATTTTTTCTGTCTAAGGTAGCAACAGCGCAGTATTCTTCGTGCCACCTTTCCATTTCCTGGCGCTAGTGGCTTGACGAGCAATAACATACTCTACATCTTGAATTGTGTCTACGGCCTTTTCTTTAAAAACTCTGTTGGTTTCTCTAGAAACTTGTTTTCTGTTACAAAGAGATGATGACAAAGAGATGATGTGCTGGGATGAGTCTCACTGGTTTATAGTCCAATCCCGTCATCATTTCTTTCACCAGAAGAAGATTCCGACCAGGAATGAGAGAAATCAATTTGCAGGTTGCTATTAGAATGGTCGGCGAAGTTAAGTACCTCGACCTTATCCTGGAGGCCATTATTATTAATAACCCTTCCCATAAATGACCTTTCCTTGCCGCAACATACCATCAAGGAGGAGCTTAGAAGCGAAGAGCTAAAGCTACGAGACGTAAATGGGCACCAAAATTTGAGTCTACCGCCAGGCGAAGCTCTTACTGGGTGGTTTAATCAAAGGTATCAACAGGCAACTCATAACCCTCCCTACGGACAAATTGAGAATGCTCACGGTCATTCTCACAGGCTACTTCAGATCACGCAGCTATCTGCACAGAATTGGGATATGGTCCACTGACTCCTGTCGTTTCTGTAATTAATCCATACCTTCATCTCGTATGTCATGCTATAGCTAGAAAAAAGATTAGATACCTCGAGCGAATGCGGCCGGAATAAGGACACGTACGCTCAGTAAACAAGAGTTGGGGGTGGATGAGGTACTCTGATGAGTAAAGTTTACAAAAGACCGCGGGGCCGAAGTGTATACCCCATTTAATTCATTCATTCAAAGCTTTTAGAACATTCTTACTTGTATAATTGCTCTGCTCTATAAAACGAGACTTAATTACGACCAACAGATTATGACCGGGTTAAAAGCTAGAAGAATTTAGTCTATGCGACCTCTAAGCTAAGTTACTCAAATTTTTTGAATATACTATAGTTCACTCGGCGGAGATATACATATATAAACCAATTAATATGAGTACACGAAAATTAAATTTGTAATACTCGCCATCCTCGTCCGACATTTTCTGTAGCGTCAAGAGTACTCGTTTATGTTTTCACAAGGAGGCGTTGCTATAGAGACATTTTTAAAAATAGTGTGTATGTATTTGCAATTTGCAACCACGATTTTGATTACTTGATCCATTCTGGCAACTAGTTGGTACTAATTGCAATAAAAACGTTAGAACTTAAAAAAAAGGCAGTTTTAATGGATCACCCACTATAACAATGACTCGTCAGCTCCATTCAGGCACAACTTCTTAAATTTAATTCTTCTTCATTTAAATTATGTTATATATTATATTAAGATTTTTATTTAGCCAAATTGTGCCAAATTTTCATAGCGCCTGAAACTACAACAAATCAATTGTTGATGTGGCTAAATATTAAAAGATTAGCATACGGTAAATTTCATTTCCCAAAACTCTCTCTCTCATGTGAAAAAGTTCGTGGGGCACTCTGCTGCTAGTTGGTTTTTTATGTAAATAAATAAATCATGTATTGTGTTGTATATATGTTTGCATTTTTATTAAGTATAATTTAAGCTGCCTTTTACTTACTTAACAAATTTCTCTGTAATAACTAATGAAGCTCACACCTAAACAAATATACATATGTGTATGACAAGGTGTAAATATGCAACAAATTGGAATAATAATGAATTGTGTTTTTGCTCAGAAAGTACCGCGAATGTTTAAATAAAACAAAAATTTTAGGCAAAGCAACACACATGTGCCAACGTTTAGGGGGCGTCCATAAATTACGTGAGATGTTTAAGGGGGGGAGGGGGTCGAGTCAAATCTCATCTAATCTTACGTTGGAGAGAGGGGGGGGGGGGGGGGGGGGGGGTCTCGGCAAATATCACGCAATTTTTTTCTGATTGAAACAAAAAAATTGTACATGCTTAAGATTTAATCTCAAGCGTAATCGTAGTATGATTAAGATCATTCACTAATTCGTTCAAAAGAAAATAACTTCATTCATACTTCGACGTTATACATTACTACTGTCAAACCACCATATTTGTTTTATACCAAATAGCTCAATTTAATCTGAATTTGCGGTACAGTGTAGCCCGTCGGTTGTTTTCGCGCCACTATGAGCCGAACGCCCTATCACTCAGGTTGACGTTTGACAATTCCGGACTTTAAAGAACATGACGGAAAATCATTTGCTCCATTTCTAATACGCGTACCGATTGAACCGCTGAATGCCTTCATCAGCACGCCTATTGATCTCTATTGCCCAAGTATACGTGATGATTTAGAGAAAATATGCTGCAGTACATGCGGTATTTACTTCGCATCTATCACAAGAGCTGCAGAGCACAGGCGAGCAGCTCACATTGCACCAGCTAAGCAAGCGCGTATGTTCCGCAAAGTGCGACCCTCGCGGATTGTCACAAGACGAGCTAATGAGTTACTGTGCGCAAGCGTCAACGGCTTAGAGTGGCTAGATTAGAAGGAAGTTGAAGGAGCACATGATTTTACTGAAAATCATATGGACATGTTGGTCCCAATAGTCTCTCTTGAAACCGCGCATGATTCTCCATGGACTGAATTAGAGTTGATATTCTTTTTTAATCGCTGTAGTTACGATTTAAGTCTTCTATTGTTAAATTTTTATTACACTTATAACTCTCAGCAATATTGATTACTAGTCTTAACTAGTCGTAAATAAAAGCACGAAGCAACTTTTTTTTCTTTTTACAATAACAATCCAACGCGTTTACATAAGAAACCCCCATTTTGAAAAATCTCACGTGAGATTGGGGATGGGGGAGGGGGGGTTGAATAAAATCTCACGACATCTCACCAGGGGGGAGGGAGGGTCAGAAAATTGAAAAAAAACACCTCACGTAATTTATGGACGCCCCCTTAACCCATGCACTCCTGGTAGGCCGACGAAGGGATGGCCTTCAGCTCTTTCGTCACATTTTCTTTGATCTCCTCTATCAACTGAAATCTCCTTCCACGAAGTGGTAACTTCAACTTGGGAAACAAAAGTCAGTCGGACGGGGCCATATCAGGTGAATACGGTGCTTGCACCATTGTATTTACTTGGTGTTCGGTCAAATAATCCAGCACCATTTGAGCTCGGTGCGATGGCGCATTATCATCATGCAAAATCCAAGAACTGTTTGCCCACATTTCCGGTCGTTTGCGACGTACAGCATCTATCAAGCGCTTCAAAACGGATAAATAATATTCTTTATTGACTGTCTGGCCCGATGGAAGGTACTTATGGTGCACTGCGCCTTGGCACTCGAAGCAAACAGTCAACATCACCTTCCCGGTACTTTTTGATCATAGGGTATATATATACTCGTATACTAAAATGCTCAGAATGATGAATGGAGTTGATTTTGCCAAATTTTTTTGTCTGTGCATACGCGCAAAAATTAATTTATTTCAATAACCCATAGCCGAATGGGTTGGTGCGTGACTACCATTCGCAATTCACAGAGAGAACGTGGGTTCGAATCTCGGTGAAACACCAATAGCGGTCGCCCCTCGGCAGGCAATGGCAAACCTCCGAGAGTATTTCTGCCATGAAAAAGCTTCTCATAAAAAAAATATCTGCCGTTCGGAGTCGGCTTGAAACTGTAGGTCCCTCCATTTGTGGAACAACATCAATACGCACACCACAAATAGGAAGAGGAGCTCGGCCAAACACCCAAAAAGGGTGTACTCGCCAATAATATATATACTATATATATATATATATAATAAATTTTCGTTTACATATTATTCTTTTTCCAAGGAAATTTGGTATTGCAAATGGGTGAAATCGGTCAATAACCACGCCCACCTTCCATAATAGTAACTTTAAAAAAGAAAAAGAAACTTTAAAGCTTTCTTATAAATGAAGCAAAACTTCTTGTATATGGTGATATGATGAATATCACATGGGCTGAAAATTCCCGGAACCCTTTCACACGAAGCAATGGCTTGTAAAGTGCTATGGGGCTCCACTCCACCTGAGACAACCACAAAATGATAGTTTGCTGACTTCACTGTTGAGCAAAAACAAGCACGTGTTAATGATTCTGAGCAGTGTTTGGCCTACATGAATTGCTCCCACATGCACCGTATTCGCCAAATTTGGCTCTCAACGACTATTTTCTGTTCGCAGACCTAAAAGAAATGCTCGAATGAAGAAGTTATCGCTGGAAATGTTAGAACGGCGCTGGAATGATTGCGTTGTTCTTGATGGAAGTTACGTTGATGAATAAAGCTAATTTTCAAGAAAAAAAGCGTGTTTTCTTTGTTAAGCCTGCGATTTTTCAGCGCATATGTTACAAAAAAATGTAGGTGCTGACAGTTAATATTTGAAAATATGGGTGGTGCCACATCCACTCTTAATAATAATAATAATAATAATAATAATAATAAACATATGGTCAATACCTACTCAGCACAACGAATCAGCTACATGGATTCGCCAAGAAGAACACCGACAAAAAGATCTACAACCACAACACAATATCGCACTATCAACAGAGGAACTAACCAACATAATCAATAAAACTCACAATTGGAAATGTCCAGGAATAGATAACGTCCAAAATTTCTGGTACAAAAAGTTCACCTCAACACACCATCACCTAGCACTAGCAATTAATAAAATAATAGACCAACCACAAACCCTACCAGAATTTCTTACAATAGGCAAAACATACATCAAACCAAAAAATAATGAAACTACCAACCCGTCCAACTATAGACCAATAACATGCCTACCTACACTATATAAAATAATCACCTCCACAATTTCCTCGAAAATAGAAACTCATCTAACACAACAAAACGTCATAACTGATGAACAAAAAGGATGCAAAAAAAACAGTCAGGGCTGCAAGGAGCAACTTATAATTGACACAACAATTATGAAACAAGCCACATCAAAACAACGGAACCTACATTCATGCTACATAGACTACCAGAAAGCTTTCGACTCCGTGCCACATAGCTGGTTAATCAAAGTGCTTCAAATATACAAAATACACCCAAAACTAATAAACTTTCTACAAAACACAATGAATAAATGTAAAACACAAATAAATCTAATAACATCTTCAGAAACAATAACAACAGAACAAATAGACATAAAAAAAGGAATCTTCCAAGGTGACTCTCTAAGTGCTCTTTGGTTTTGTCTCTGTCTGAACCCTCTTTCCAACACCCTCAACAACACAAGATATGGATACAATATAATACACGAAAAGACTACAAAACACACGATAAACCACCTTCTATACATGGACGACATCAAACTATACGCCTCCACACAAACACACCTAAAAGCACTTTTAAAAATAACAGAACAAATAACAAACGATATAAAAATGAGTTTTGGCATCAGTAAATGTAAAGCACAACACATAGAGAAAGGAAAATGGACTGACACACTGACTGAAACGTTAAACGACCAAATCCTTGAAAACATGGAAGAACATGAAACGTACAAGTATCTTGGATTCCAACAAAGTACAAAAATAGACCACACCTCTATTAAAAACCACCTTTCACTGTAATACAAAAAACGCCTTAACCAGATACTTAAAACACAACTAAATTCCAAAAACCTCTGTAAAGCAATCAACACCTATGCCATACCAATACTCACTTACTCCTTTGGAATAATAAACTGGACCAAAACTGATATTGACAACCTGGAAAGAACAACGAGAAGACAACTTACCAAACATAGAAAACTTCACCCCAACTCATGCACACAAAGACTTACAATACCAAGACTACAAGGAGGAAGAGGATTTATTGATATCCAAAACCTCCACAATAGCCAAATCTCAACATTAAGACAATTTTTCCACACCCACACATCTGATCTACACAAAGCAATAGTCCTTGCAGATAAGCACTACACCCCACTAAACCTACAAAACACTGAAATAACAATCACCCAAACAACTGTTGACGAAAAGAAAACTATTTGGGCACAGAAACAGTTACACGGAAAACACTTACATCTTATGGAAGACCCAAATATTGACAAAATGAATAGCTACACTTGGCTTCAGAGAGGAGAGCTTCATCCTGAAACGGAAGGGTTTATAATTGCCGTTCAAGACCAAGTAATTCTCACCAAAAACTATCAAAAATACATAATCAAAGACCCAAGTATAACTAACGACAAATGTCGAAGATGCCAAATACACCCAGAAACAATAGACCACATAACCGCAGGATGTCAAATTTTAGCAGGCACAGAATATACACTTAGACACAACATAGTTGCAAAAATAATACATCAAGAAATAGCCAATAAACAACATTTACAAGAAAACAAAGATCCATATTACAAATATATCCCTTCAAACATCTTAGACAATGAAGAACATACCCTATACTGGGACACTACAATACACACCGATAAAACTGTAATAAGCAATAGACCGGATATTACTTTAATAAATAAAATAAACAAAATAACATACTTCATAGAAATCAGCACCCCAAATGATACCAACATACACAGAAAATATGTAGAAAAAATTGAAAAATATAGTGAACTAACGCAAGAAATAAAACGAATATGGAAACAAAAAACTGTAAAAACAATTCCATTTGTGATTTCAGCAACTGGAATACTCCACAAAACATTTATTAAAAACTTAAAAGAACTCAACATCAACCCAATTATACATCATAAGATACAAAAAGCAGTCATTTTAAAAACATGCAACATTATTAGAAAAACATTGACATAAATAAATAAACACTGACATAAATATTAATAAAATAATACAAAACATAACACAAAAAAAAAGTGCCGACACGACTTGCAGCACGAAACTGCCGTCGTGCTCGGTGAAAATGGACCCCGCCTCGCGCGGTATGCGGGGGGGGGAGAGTGGCGTGGGATAATAATAATAATAATACTAATAATAGAGCTTGCGCAAGAAATCAAAAACATATGGAAACAAAATGAAGTGAAAATAGTACCATTTATTATTTCAGCAACAGGAATATTACACAACACTTTCATACAAAACCTAAAATCAATAAATGTAAACGAAAAAACACACGCACAAATACAAAAAGCTGTTATACTGAAAACTTGTAATATAGTAAGGTCCTTTCTAAACCAGATCTATTAAAATTTCACACTCATGCAACACTCTTAACACAAAACAACAGAGCATTGTCCCTTGATACCGATATCCGGGACACATGTTATCTCCGGTAGTTGCGAGCCCTACCGAGATGGAGTAACTCTATTAAATAATAATAATAATAATTTAATAAAACTCGCCCATATTTAGTACACTTACTGCTCTCCACCTAATTTGTGCATCCTTGCCAGAAAAAGTATCCGTACACAAAGAAATGAAAACAACATATAAAGAAATTCATTGTAAAAAAACTAAAACATTTTAAGCCTTTATGAGAAATGTTTAGTCAGTAATTATTCTATAATTTCTATCAATTTTTTCTAAGCACATCTTTAAAAATATAAACAATACATAAACAAAAAACTTCTTTTCATTGAAGCAAAAAAAGTTTCCGTACACATGAATTCCATACACACGGATTTCTCCCAGGATGCAGTGGCATATTCATACCTTATTACGGTTTTATTTTAGTTTGTGATTGATTTTGCTGTGACTACATTACTTTCGAGTTATTTTAAAGTTTTTGTGTACAAGAAATAGCTATGGCCCTCAAAACTAAGAAAATTAGTGTTGGCGACAGGAAAATTATCCTGAAATTTAGAAATGAAGGCAAGTCTTTCCGCGAAATCGGGCAAATCATAGGAAGAAATCACTCTTCTGTGCAGTATGTCGGGCAAACATACAATACAACTGGATCAATTGGGTCAAAGCCACGTTCTGGTCCACCTAGAAAGCTGACCATACGTGAAAAATTAACCATATTGCAATCAGTGAAAAATAATCCACGAATTACGGCTTCTCACATATGTAAAAACATTTCAAATTCCTTTGGCAAGCATTTGCACGACAATATTGTACGTAAAATACTTAAAAAAGATGGGTATCGCGGACGTGCAGGACGTAGAAACCCGTATGGATTTTGCAAACGAATATGTTAACAGATCTCCAGAATTTTGGGAACGTGTTCTATTTTCGGATGAAAGCAAATATTGCATATTTAGCATTAAAGGAAGAAAACTTTGTACAAACTGTGAAGCACGGCGGGTGAGGTGTGATGGTCTGGGGGTGTATGGCGGCGCAAGGAGTTGGCAAACTTGTTTTTATAGTCAGCAATGGATCAATTTTCTTATTAAATTATTTTAAAAACAAGCATGATACAAAGCATTCAACAGTTGGAGCTTGGTGATGATTTCTGGTTTCAGAATGATAATAATCCCGAGAATTCGGCATACAATGTTAAGCTCTGGTTGTTGTATAACACAAATCGCCAATTGCGCACCCCGTTCCAATCCCCAGTCCTCAATAGCATTGAGCATTGGGGGAGCATGGGATTTACTGGAGCGCCGGATCCGTCAGCGTCGGATCCTCCAAGGAAAAGCTTAAAAACGTAATAATTAATGAATGGAGCAAAATTACTAAAGACGATACTTCTAAACTGGCCGATTCCATGCCACATCGATTTTCGGAAGTGCTCAAGCGGAAAGGTTATCCCACAAGTCTCTACACCTTAGTTTTTTTTTGTTAAATATGAATACTTTAATACATTCTTGAGTCGTTATTATTATATTATTCGGATTGAAATGAAGATACTCCAAATATGAGTATTATTGTTCCTTATGATAGCTAAATCAAAAATGTAGAATATCTAAAGGAATAAAAAACCAGCTGGTTTCGATTTAGCACCTAGCGCGTAGCGACTAAAAGATGGAATTTCTTTGAATCCAACAATGCTATGATTTGGCTGCAGTACATTATCTTAGTTTATGTAATTCCATTTCTACTTATACCTGGAAGCACTGGTCTAAGCATGCTGGTTGTGAGCTAAGCTGCGGAAAACAAAGTCAGTTGAACGACCCTGAACTTTTGTTACTTTCAGATACCAATTTTTAGCTTAGCGAGTAGAGAAGTAGATAATCGAAAGCAACTATTAATTCAAGCTGTTTACACATTAGTACCTACAACCAAACTATATTATCATAGTACAAGCCATACGAAACGTTATTGAAATCACGTGCTTGGTTTTCTTTCAAAATTAAAAAATGTTAAAAAAAGTTATGGTTCAGAATTTTTAGCCCCTTAACAAGTCGTGCCCCGGGGTGAGTTACTTTACGTATTCTGTTATATCATTGTCAAGGAATGATAATGGAATAAAATAGGAAAAAAGGAGGTTTACACCTCGACGAAAAGATCTTTTCCGCCTTCTAATCATCACAATACCTCATCCCAACTCAGTTTACGCAAGAGCTGAATTTGGCTGAGCGGATGTGCCTGACTTTTGGCAGTACCAGGTCAAGGTGTATACAACACCGCATTCGAGAAGAAAGTGTATTCAAGTTCCTGAGAATCCAATAAAAATTAGCTCTCTTAATTCGCTTGAAAACGACTAATTTTGTAAACATTGGCGGATGAAGCTTGCGCTTTTGGTAAACTTTTAATGTATATATTTATTTTTATATTTTAAAAAATCTGCAAATTATTGCGATACTCTACAAAGTACTAATTGGTCATACAAGCTCTCAGAGTAATGAAACGTAAAGAGAGCGAGGAAAGCATTGGTCCACTGAACATAGATTTCTCTGTGCCTTTTCCTTTTTGCACCGTGCAATTACTTCGAGAATACTAATACCAAACAACATTTGATAGCAACTCTGGATATTTCGTGTGTTCAGGTTCACAATGTGTATTTGGTCTGAGAGTTGGTGAAATTAATATTTCTGGTCTCTCATCCAATAATTATTTGCTGTTTGCTAAACAAAATCCGTATGTAACGTCGGCCTTATGCACAAAGCTCATTAACATACCACCCTATCACCTGTACATTTTAATTCTGCGAAAGTATATTTACCGAACAGTTTCTGCCTGTTTAAGGATAGCGGCTACACGTACGCCAAATTAGGAATACTTCAAGTTACTGCAGGGTAAACATATTTAAATGTATTTGTTGTTGTTCCTGTGTGGTACCACGTATAACATTATATTGATATACATGTATTTATGTCTGTCTGTGTTCATTAGTATGTTTTCAGGGCGCTAAGGGTTGCCAATGTGCGGCCGTCGAAAACAATTGAGGTCGTTTACTTACCGTGCAAATGAAAAGTCCAAAAGTTAACTTTTTACAGTTTCTCTATTGGTTGCCGCCCTTTTGCTACTGATGTTTCTGCTTATGTTGCCACTGGCGGCTGCGAAATACCTGTAATCGCAAATACCCCTCTTCAGTACTAGGAGAGTGTGCGAGCAGCGGAGCAGATCACCGTTGGTGAATATAAATTTGGAAATGGCAGATGACGAAAGGCGTTTTGTCCTTCACTGAAAATGGAAGAGCGTCGGTTGGTGCTTTTATAGTATCTGCGTACTCCTTTGTGTTTGAATGTGTTTATTGTAATCCTCCGCAGCCTATGCAGCAAAATGCATCTAGGCGAACCCGAAACTCGACTCTATAAACAAAAACCCACTCAAACATATATAATATATGTAGATTTGCATACGTGGTAGACTCGCGAACGAAAACGCGCGAGAAACCGATTGATATTGCGAGCGAATACTGGCAGATGCGTTCGAACGGGCGAGTGAATGAATGAATCGCAATACAATTTATGGACACTTGCACGAATTGCTCTAAGCGAAACACTGGCAATGGAAATATGCATTGATTCAAAACCTTAAACACATACGTATGTATGTATGTACATACGTGGATGTACGCACACACTCGAAGGATCATCCCCCAAAAGGATCCCTTGAATGTTGCTACGTTCTAGTAAAACTATTGCTTTTGATCGTATCGTTTTGGGGAGCTTTGGAAATAATTTTGCAATGTATTTGAATATGAATGAATAAATCACATAGGGGAAAGGTGGAAACTATTGGTGAACAAACTACTTCATTTTTAATTTGCCTTTTGCCGCATTTATTTTGTTATTGTTTGTACCTGATTTTTAATATTTTATGACTACATTCAGACATACATATGCATGTATGTGCATAAGTATGTGCATTGCAAACAAATTATGCGTGTTGCACGTGCAAATGTATGTCAGCCACATATTTGTATTGCACACATCCATGCCCGCAGACACATACTATCCAGACGATGTACATTTTCCAATATATTTCATATTTTTCTGCAGTATTTACGTATCTACATACATACATTCACATGGCAATACTTTCCACACACATGTGCGCACGTATGTACATTTAACTGACGGGTTCAGCCCTAAATGCTAGAGGAGCAAAATCGCATAAATAATATTTCAGCGAACTTTAATGCTCATCCACCAATATTTTTGTATGTACATATGTATTTATGTATACATTATATAAACACTTGTAAG
This sequence comes from Anastrepha ludens, assembly GCF_028408465.1. NCBI lineage: Eukaryota > Metazoa > Arthropoda > Insecta > Diptera > Tephritidae > Anastrepha > Anastrepha ludens. The sequence goes on along the minus strand of NC_071500.1, from coordinate 130,305,975 downwards.
TCAATATGTACAAACATTTGGTTAGAATCCGTTGAAACATAAAACCACCTACGCCACCGGTAACTAAAGCGTTTTGCCGTACATTAATTTTCAATTTCTAACAGTCAATGACCTTCTTTCATAATCAAAACTTTGTCTGTCAATACAATGCTGATAGAAACCTAAGTTTCCATATAGCAGCTGAACGGTGTACTCGATTTATTGAGTTGTTTTCGAAAATCACCTTTTATTTGTTTTCTTTCGGCGTGCCTTGTTTGACATTCGGTCGCACAAAAAAAAAAAACGCAGCGAATAACTGCGCGAGAACCGAGAACTCGTTTCCGGTACAAACCATTCAATGCGTAACTTGTTACTGAATAATTTGCTGTCAGAGGTACCTGTATTAGGTCACCTCTGTACCAGTTCACTATTGCATTATGGCTGCTCTTTACTGTTTCGATTCCGTATTGCCAATGCGCCCACATTCATCCCTCGCAGTTGACAACAACATTGCATCACATTCACACACATTCGGCGGCCACAGATGCCACAGCTCCCCAACTTCAATATGATAACAAAAGTAACACCCACAGTGTTCACTTTTCCCTCTAGCCTGGCCAGTTTGTCCCAAAGTTCGAACTGACAGTCATTCAGGTACTATGAGAAAATTTATATGATGGATTTTCAGTTCTCGCTCACAACTGCAATAGTACTTACAAAATTCGCTCACATACATGCATGCAAACTTACACTGCCTTACACACTCTTGGTTGATTTGACTGTTTGCACAAATGCATCGCTGCTGAATGTGAAAGCCGAATGCACCCCGGGATTCAAATGGAAAAGGGAAAATGTACGCTTGGTTCCAAGAGAGAGGATTAATTGCGAGTGTTAGAATGTTTCAATTCCGCAACGGTTTATTAAGAGACGTAAACGAAATGATGAACGCTCTTAAAATGATTCCTCTCATTTTGATTTTCCACAGTAATGCTAAATTCGAATGTTAACTGATGTATGGCCGAACTTTTGTACACGAACACGAACAAAAGCCCTAATACAAATGCAAGTATATAAAATATATGCAGATGCACGAATTAAAATTTGCGAATGGCAATTGCTAATGGAATGTTCTTCATCCGACAGCGATGATGAAATTTTTGTGATTCTCGGAAGTTAAGTGACTGTTTTTACATGAACAAACCTAATCAATGACGCCTTTAAATTGGTCTTCAATGTTTTTTTTCATTCTTAGCTCTACATAATATTAAAATAAAAAAATAAAGTAAATAAAAATAAATTATATATGCAATTTTTGTTGAAACAAAATAAATAAGCAATAAAATTAGTAGAATATAAAATATTTGTTGCGTTTTGCAGCTACATACCAGCGCTTTAAAATCTTAACAGTCCTATAGTTTAACAGTCTAGCAGCCGAGCAAGAACTATGCATTATCACACACTAACGTGCTATTCGTATTACTTACTGTTGTACATCAGCCTGGTTCTTCTCTGGCATCGCTCTGTTGTCTCTTGATTTATTTCAATTTCCTCAGTTGACGTTTTAAACGCTTTCGTCAGAGAAGTTTTTCAGTTCTTTGCTTACATGCCTATATATGTTTTCAGATGTCAGTATTGCAGATGTCTGCATGGAATTTTTATACCTATGTACATATGTATATTTTAAGTGAAGAGAAGTGCATAAGTCCATTTGCCAGCACCGGGTTCGTTTTATGTTGCAGACAGTGAAGAAATCATTTGATGCTTTTCTAGTAGCATTTTTTTGTTTTATCAACTACCCGCCACTTTTTAAACGGATTTTACAAAATATTAACTGTATACCGTGTTTTTAAAAAACAACCAAATTTATGTATGTACATACATGTATAAAAACAAGTCTGATATAAATATGGCAGAGGCCAAAAAATTCTCTTGGTTCTGTGTTATGAATATGACAAAATATTCCGTGACTTTTTCGGTATTAATCTGCGCCGAGAACTTTAATCATTTATCGTATATGAAACAACATTGAAGATTTGTTTACGAACTGAGTGGCAATTATACCTCGAATACCTTGTTAAAAATAATTTGGTATGAAGCTCGCTCATACACCCGCGAGCATTACCCTGTTATTATAAATTTGCTCGAGATATATGTACATATATACATATTTATATCAAAATGCTCAATGATAAGAAAAGTCGTTTTAGTTGTTGTTGTTGTTGTAGCAGTAAATTTGCCCAGTCTATATATATGTATATAGGTATGATTGGCGCGTACACCCTTTTTGGGTGTTTGGCCGAGCTCCTCCTCCTAATTGTGGCGTGCGTCTTGATGTTGTTCCACAAATGGAGGGGCCTACAGTTTCAAGCCGACTCCGAACGGTAGATATTTTTATGAGGAGCTTTTTCATGACAGAAATACACTCGGAGGTTTGCCATTGCCTGCCGAGGGGCGACCGCTATCAGAAACATGTTTTTCTTAATTTTGGTGTTTTCACCGAGATTCGAACTGACGTTCGCTCTGTGAATTCTGAATGGTAGTCACGCACGAATCCATTCGGCTACGGCGGCCGCCCAGTCAGTGTGGTGTAAATCACCGGTCGTCTTCGTCTAGCTCATCTAACGGTAGGCCCAGGAAACTTGCTGTTTCGACAGGTTGGGCCCAGAGGCAGAGGGGTGTTAGATGAGTGGGTTTGATGGGGCATGTGAAAAGGTAGTTAATGTCGTGCGGGGTGCCTTCACATGCTGGACATACGTATATTTAGTATGTCGGGGTCAATTCTTGATCTCTCGGGGAAGTTGGAGCTCTTCGTCTGCAATGGGACCTGCAGTAACACCCTAACAGGAACTGCTTGCTGAACAGTTTATTATGCTCCTTTACAGGGAGCATATGGGTCTTGTCGTGTAGATGTTGAAGTGGGGACATCAAAACAAATTTTGTCGCAGTTCTAATGGCAGTGTTTTGACAAGTTTGTAGCTTCCTCCACTGTGAATTACTGGTTCCAGGCCACCAGATAGGCGCAGCATAGTTTAGAACCGGCTGGTCTATCGCCTTAAATGTCGATAGCAACGTTTCTCTCTCTTTGCCCCAAGTGCTGCCGGCAAGCGATTTGAGGACTTTGTTGGGATTTTGGGTTTTAGTGGCAAACGCGGTTGTGTGCGCTGAGAAGGAGAGGAAACTGTCGAAGGTAACTCCCAAGATTTTGGGGTTGTTTACAGTCGGAATTGGTGTGTCATCGACTTAAGTTGCAGTTTGACCTTCTTTGCCAGGTGGGGAAGATGGTCGCCGCGGACTTCGTGGGGGAAAGTTGTAGGTTCCTCGCAGTGAAGAAGCGAGAAAGGCAGGCGAGGTAGTCGTTTACCTTAGAGCACAGGCCATCAAAGTCATTGCCCGAAGCCATTATCGTGCAGTCGTCGGCATAGGACAATAGGGCTACTCCCTCTGGTGGCTGGTGGAGCTTCGAGATATATAAGTTAAAAAGCAAGGGTGAAAGGACTCCACACTGCGGAACTCCTTCCTTTATTTTTCTACGTTTAGAGCTTTGGTCTCGAAATAGCACCGACGAATGATGACCACTCAGATAGTTCGTGGTCCACCTCTTCAGCCCTGGCGCTATGAGGGCAGTCCTCTCGCAGGGGCGGTTTTGGTTGAGCCCGCTGTTTATCTGAGTGTTAATGACGGCGAGTGTTGTGGTGCAACTGTGCACTCTTCGGAAGCCATGCTGGTATAAGGCTGGGGTCCGGTGTCTCGAAGAAAGGAGCACCCAGTGATCTTAATCGTCTAGATGCCATACCCGGACATTTACAGAGAAAGTCCTCAACAGTCTACTTCTCTGAAAGGTTCCCTCAGCATCTGCAATGGGGTTAAATGGTAGCCCTAGATTTTTCACGTGTGTACCGATCGTCCAGTGACCGGTAAACACAGCTACGAGTTTGGAAATTGAATGCCGAGGAGTCCAAAGAACTTTCTGAGTCTTCCGTATATAGCACATGGAGAAAAGTAGCTCCATCTTGTCTGCGCTTTTCTGAGAAATAATTTGGGCAGTTCCCCTTTAACAACTGTCAGGGGGATGCCGATGCGCAGGTAGGAGGTCTCTGAGGCCAATTCAGCCATCTTCCTGGCAAGCTCATCAACAATTTCGTTTCCCTCTATGTCCCTATGTCCTGGAACCCAGACAGAGAAATGTTACCTGTACACCCAAGAGAGCCTTAATTGCGGCTTGACTATCGGAGAAAATGTTAATATCTCCCTCGGTCTCGCGTTCCCTAAGCATTTTGCATGCCTGCAAGATCGCAAAGACTTCTGCGTACGATAACTCGAACAAAAATTAATGTATTTCACATATTTCTCTTTGTCGAAAGTAGTTTCGTATATATAATTAGCGATATCGATCGATAACCTCGCCTATAACGATAATGTTCAAAAAAGGAAACAAAAACAATATCTCTTATAAATGATGCAAAATTGCTCATATTTGATAAACCCGAAAAAACTAAAATAAATCCGACGCAAATAAAATGTTGAAAGATGGGTGGTACCGCGCCCATCTTTAGGTACTCGTGTGTACCTCGATATTTTTTTATAAAACACACCCAAACTACTTGCATTGCTTCCACCTCATTTATACGAGTATCTGACATAAATATTAGTTTGGGGAAAACGAAATCCATTATTTTTGCGTAAAATTTTGGCGTAGATTGTATAACACTTTTTTTATGGTCGATCTTTTGCTCCTGGGCGAGGCTACGACTACTAACATGCCGGTCAACTTGGATTATTTCTGTGATTTTATCGACATTAACTACATTTTCTTTAACATCAAAACTTTTTTTTATGTTACGACTAAATTTCCGTCCATCCGTCTGATGTTACAATAGGTGCGCGGGTCAAGGATGATAGATTATCAGGTTTGGCTATCAGTTATGGTGAATAACGAAATTGAGCGCCACGTCACCGATCAATAAATTTAAATATTGAATTACTGTCAAGCCATCCTCAATCCCAATAACGATGAAAACGATTTTGTGTGGAAAACCATCATAAGCAGCGAGGTGCATTTCCTCTTAAGCGGCCACGTCAATAAGTAAAACCTTCGTTTTCCGCGAAGGTTCACTCAAAGCCACTGTGTGGTGCAACGTTCACGCGGGAGTAGTAATTGGGCAGTATTTTTTTGATGACGTCATCGCGCGGCTTGGTGAACATGTAGTTTCAACAAGTTGGTGCAACCGCACACACAGCACTGGCCACAATTATATATTGTTTCCTGGTCGCACAAACTCCCGTTTTGGCCATTTGAAATGGCCAGCAAGATCGCCCGATTGGCGCCTCAGAAAATCGCGGTCCTCAAGGAGAAAGTTCCACAGGAATGCGAACTCTTAGCACTGGAAATCCTTCGAAAAGTCATAGAAAATGCGATAAAATGGGCACAAATGTGTACCAACAGTGGCAGCATCTACTTGACGGATATCATATTTTCAACTTAACAGAAAAAATTGTAAAGGTTGAAATAAAAATTTCCGCCACTCAAAATATTTTTTTGAAATTAGCAAAATAGTTATTCAAAAAATAAAATGGATCATTAATTTTGTACCTTGTATTATATATTGTACCTTGTATTATAAATTTTCGTAAATTTTATACAATGTTGTGCACTCCACAGTTACTAGCTAACTCCTCAATAAAGATGGCACCGACTAAAAATGATCAAGTCAATCTACATTTTGTAAAAACTCCTTCGTCAATAATATTTAGTCGACTTGTAACGAGAGATGCCATGTGTATGTACATACATACATACATATACATATATGTATGCATGAGAATTAATAAAATATTCGTGTGCTCGCTACTATACATACTTACGAAAATGCAGGTATGATGAAATAAATGTAAATTATAATCTATAAAGAAGTCTTAATGATAATTGCAGTGCACTCTCGAACCGCACTTTAATTTGTTCTCACCGAAAGACTCACGCATATGCATATACATACATACATACACATACAAATTGAAATTATCGTCAGGTTGGAAATAAAGAAGTAGCAGCAGCAGTAGCTAAAATTGAAGCAGCAAAAATGGCAGCGTCAATAATAATACTCCGACCGCGGCGACATATGTATGTAGTATATGTCGTGCGGTTCTATATTAAATCTGCTTGTGCCGAGCACGAATATTGCCTGCGTTGTTTACTTGCATATTGACAGTATAAATAAATGGTCGACTAGGCAATCTACTACTGTACCGCAATATCAGTTGCGTGCAACAGTGCACCGTTATCCCTCAACCTCAGTACATCAACAGCAGAATAAACTATGATGTTAAATGAAATTGAACGAGAGTGAAGTGTACCAAGTAAGCATTAGCTGCTGTCCCTTTACCCGGCCACCCAACTATTGTCGCAGTTGCGAGCTGCTACATCATTCGAGGTGAATGTATCCCTTGCATACGTATGTATGTGCATATGATGTATACAGTAGCAAACGCTTTCAGCGAGGGGCAGCGGTACACATAATTTTTATTGCTCGCCAATAATGATGAAATTGGTAAGGAAATTAAGGAAAATTAGGGGGTTGCAACTGTAACGGACACACACTTTCCCATAAATATACGCACTGGCAAGATACGTGTAAATGCATACACATAGTATACGTTTACATATTTGCAATTCGTCTGAAATTTTTTAACGGCGAATGGTTATGTAATTGTCAAGAAGGGTTCACAAGTTTACTGACTCACCCGGATTTTACTTTTCGATAGTTTCAATTTTGGTGCATTCAAGCGGATCAAATAATAAAGGGTGATTTTTTAGCTATTATCTTTTTAAACAGTTGGTATAAACAGCTGACGCACGTTTCGTGTTTTGTTTCACCGTCAAACGTCTTCAGTTTGGTCTATAATTTAATGAATCGTCTTACAAACGAACAACGCTTGCAAATCATTGAATTTTATTATAAAAATGCGTGTTCTGTTAAGAAAGTTTATCGCGCGCTTGTTCCATTTTATGGTCAGTTTAATCTACCCACTGAAGCGGCTATTCGAGCTATTGTAACTAAATTTTGAACCAAAATTTACATTATTCTACATCAAACCACCAACACGCTTACGTAGAGTGCGAACTGAAGAAAATACCGCAGCTGTATCGGCCAGTGTTAATGATGACCATCAATTATTCGTCGCCGTTCGCAGCAATTGAGCCTCTGTTACTCAACAACGTGGAAAATTTTGCGAAAGGATTTAGGTGTGAAGCCTTTCAAAATACAGCTGATGCAAGAATTGAAGCCGAACGACATACCGCAACGCAGAATTTTTGGTGAATGGGCTCTTGAAAAGTTGGCCGAAGATCCACTCCACTCGAAAAATTGTGTTCAGCGACGAAGCTCATTTTTGGATCAATGGGTACGTAAATAAGCAGAATTGTCGATTTTGGAGTGAAGATCAGCCAGAAGAATTGCAAGAGCTACCAATGTATCCAGAAAAGGTCACAGTTTGGTGCGGTTTATGGGCTGGAGGTATCATTGGACCGTACTTCTTCAAAGATACTGCGAATCGTAACGTAACTGTGAATGGTGAGCGCTACCGTGAAATGATATCCCAAAATGTCAGAGCTTGACTTGCATGACGTGTGGTTTCAGCAAGACGGTGCCACATGCCACACAGCACGCGTAACAATGAACTTGTTGAGAGGCGAGTTCGGTGAACATTTTATTTCACGTTAGGAACCTGTCAATTGGCTACCCAGATCGTGCGTTATAACGCCTTTAGATTATTTTTTGTGGGGCTATGTTAAAGCTCATGTCTATTCAGACAAGTCTGCATTGGAAGACATCATTAAAGCATTTATATGTGAGATACCGGCCGAAACATTGGAAAGAATATGCCAAAATTGGACTAAGCGCAGTCGCGGTCAACATTTGCATGAAATAATCTTCAAACATTAAATTGTATGGACTGTACTATCGATTTAAATACAAATTTTATGAATTTTACGTGTGTTTTTTTGAAAAACTTTCCTGTAACTCTTAAAAAATCACCCTTTAGAAACGTGGAGATAAATGTTAAAGGCAAAGTAAAGGGTTTGAAATTGCATTAATTTAAATTATTCACGTACATACACATGCATATGCATACATATGCACATCAGCATAACAAACAGCTATTGCAGATGGCAATAATGGCATCGATTAACTCCTTAAAAATCCATTCCAAAGGAGCTCAAGGTTGGCGCACTCGCCACCAGACACGGGAAGAACCAGAGTGGCGTCACCGTGCATGCAGCACTTCGGCTTCGTGAAGTCGATGACGGCTGAAGAAATTTATTGAACTATCGGCGATACAGTTAAGGAGCTAGCGAAAATGAGGAAAGGAAGATCTGTGCTTACCCCGAGGAACCAGGCCCCAAGAGAGACGAATTAAGCGATATCTGCTATCCAAGATAAATGTGGCCAAACATCACCTCTGATTAATCGTACTACGGATTGCACGCCAAAGAGGGCAACTGTGAGCGCCGCTGCAAGCTGAGCCAAAAGAAACAAAACGTGCCGCATTGAAGTCTTGAGTAATACGCCGGTTACAACGAAACAGCTGAGGCGAGTTGAAATTCATGACCTTGATGAAATCACCACAACGGAAGAAGTTCACGAGGCGGTAGCAAGACAATTCCAAGAGTTTGAGGTACCTATCCCAGCCATTTTGGGTTTGCGAAAAGCTTTTTTCTTTTTTTTCTTTTGTCGGGACAACTAGCAGCACTCAGACATTAATTGAGTCCATTGCACTACACTTGGATTCCCTTTTAATTTTCTTTAAATCTACCCGATCTCCGAAGAAATCTGAGTAGATCTTGTGGTGTCAAGGAGCCAAGATGGTCGCTTCTTAACACATCAGTGCCAAAGACCTCAAACCTGATTCGAGCGAAGGCGGGGCAGACACACAGGAAGTGGTCCGCCGTCTCATCCTCCTCTTCACAAGCTGGGTAGAGTACACTGTCTGCGATGCCCAACCTTTGCCACAGAAAGTGACCCGTCATCAGTCCAACCAGCCGTCTGCACTCCCCTCTGCTTAATGACAGAAGGGTTTGCGACAGTCGATCGGACATGACAGGTAACATCAGTTTTGTCCATCTGCAGCCTCTCTCAGCCTGCCAAGCTTGCTTGTGGGTGGTAGTTACCCATTTGCTAACCGTGGCCGTGATGGCCGCAGAAGGGAGTGGCAAAACGGGCTCTGGGCCAAAGAAGTTGGCCTCAGAGCCCATCTTAGCTAAGGAGTCAGAGGTCGCGTTACCCGCGATACCCACGGGTCCCGGGACCCATGTTAGCATCAGGCTATTATGTCTACCGACATAGTTCAGCCTGGATTTACAGGAATTCACTACCCCTGATGTGGTTGGAGGGCTGTCTAAGGTCATAAGCGCAGCTTGGCTGTCGCTGCAGACAAATATAGACCTGCCTCTCCATCGTTTTTCCACAACAAAGATTATCGCTTCTTGAACTGCATACACCTCCGCTTGAAACACAGATGCATGCATTCCAAGAGCAAAGTGCAGTTTTGTCCCCCTGGATTCCACGTAGACCCCAGAGCCGGAGCCATGCTCGGTCCTGGAGCCATCCGTAAAAATGCGAAAACAGTGTTTGCCGGGCTCATTTTCTGAGTCTCCCCACAACTGAGCCTCTGGTAGCACTACACTGTATCTCTTTTCAAGTACGACCCTTGATGGCATGGAGTCAAGGGGCATGGAGAGAATCGTTGGATCGATGTCTATGCCTTCTCTGTGTTCCAATGCCAGACAAGGGCCGTACCAGTTCCCACTGTGTTTCAGTCTGCAGATGGCCTTCAAGGCCTCTCCTTGGATGAAAGCATCAAGTGGTGGTAAACTAATCAGAGCATCTAGTGCCGGGCCTGAAGTAGTCGGAAGAGCTCCGGTGCAATAGATGGCCACAGTGCGTTGTAGTCTCGACAAGGTCCTCCTGACTACCACTAGAGAGAGTCTACTCATCCAGACCACTGATGCATAGGTGATAATGGGTCTTATCATAGCCGTGTAGATCCGTAGGACCTTGCTAGGAGAGAGACCCCACGTTTTCCCAAAGACACCTTTGCACTGCCAGAAAGCTGTCAGTGCTTCAGATGCCTTTGTTTCAACGTGTGATTTCCATAGGAGCTTACTATCGAGGATTACTCCAAGATATTTAATTTCCTTGGATAGCTGGATTGTGACTCCTTTTAGCTTTGGTAGAACGAGTCCATCAAGCTTCCTCCTTCTGGTAAAGAGAACAATACCAGTCTTGGCGGGATTTGCCGATAGCCCGTTCGCACAGCACCAAGTGTCAATCCGATCCAGAGTTTTGTGCACTTTCCGGCAGATGTTCATAAGCGAAGGGCCTGTTACCAAACAAGCAACATCGTCCGCATATGCTTGTGCGTAGACTCCCGAATCGTTTAAGGTGGTGAGTAGAGGATCGATTACCATGCACCAGAGCAATGGAGACAGCACACCGCCCTAATGGCAGCCTCTATTAACCCCAGATGACACCAGCAGATCTTCCTCTGCTCGCACCGAAACGATTCTTTGGGCCAGCATCGAACGAATCCAATTTACTAGCACCCGGTCTACGCCGTGCCTACTAACAGAGTTACACATACTATCAAAAGTGGCATTATCAAACGCCCCCTCTATGTCTAAAAAGATGCCCATAGCGTAGTCCCTCCTGTCGATGGCCAGCTCTACCCTAGCAACAAGGTTTTGCAGTGCCGACTCGCAGGATTTTCCACTCTGATAGGCATGCTGAAATAGAGACAGAGGGTGAGCCTTCAGCGACTTCTGACGTATGCGCAGTTCCACCAGTCGTTCGAGACTTTTCAGCATGAAAGAGGTCATGCTGATGGGTCTAAAGCTTTTGCGGCTGGTGTAGTCGTCTTTTCCAACCTTTGGGATGAAAGCGACCCTCACCATCCTCCAAGAGCGGATGACTCCACTGGCTTACAGTGCCAGGCATGCCGAGAAGATTTTCTTCAGGGCTGCTGTCACGAACTCTGCACCCTCCTTCAGCATGGCAGGATATATGCCATCTGGTCCGGGCGACTTGTAGCCGCCAAAAGATTTGATGGCAAATCGAATGGCGACCTCATTCACCACAGATCTGGCAACGAACCAGTCATGCCGAGAAGGTGTAACAGTTCTGACAACTGCCTCTATCAATAAGGGCTGTTGCCGGCTGATGCTTATCTGATTTCCAGGAAAGTGAGATTCCATCAGCAAGCTGAGTGTCTCACTTTTCCGCTCCGTGAAGGAGCCATCAGATTTCCTAAGTGACCCCAGCTTTGCAGTTGGGTCCCTTTTCAGGATCCTAACCAATTTCGCCGTGTCACTCAGAGATTCAATACCGCTGCAGAATTCCCTAAATGAGGCTCTTTTCGATTCCCGAATAAGCCTCTTGTAGTTCTCCTGAACATCACGGTATCGCTCCCAGTCCTCTGCAAGGTTAGTCTTGAGGGCCCGGTTTAGAAGTTTTCTCGACTCACGGGAGTCCGGCTAGGGAGAGGTCCAATTGGACAGGCTGACTCAAAACATTCGGTTAGGGCAGCGTTGAGTTTCTCAACAGCCGCCTCATGGCCTGTTCTTTCCGAAGTCTTGGTGGCGCAACGTCAAGGTCCCGCAACGCCTCCCTAAACTTCTGCCAGTCTGTTTTTCTTGGGTTTCTAGAGGGCAATGTAATTTGTGCCTCCTCCACTGAAACTCAATGTACCTGTGGTCCGAGCACGAATCTTCGGCAAGGACTCTCCAGTTCTTGATTGACCACCCAAGTTTTGAGTTTGATAGGGTTAGATCAATCACCTCTGCCTTCTAGCCGTTACAAACGTTGGATGTGAGCCCTTCAGGTGGGCAAGGAGGGAATTTTTGCTCCCACAGTCGAAAAATTCAGCCTGCACAACGAAACATCCGGTAGCGGACAGAGGCTGATCGACTTCGACTCCGACATGGTAGTCTGCAGCACCAGATTCCAGCATAAAAAGATCCACTAAGCTACATGGCTGTCCCCTGATCGAAAAACGCGAAACCAGATCGATCATGTTGTGATAGTTGGAAGACACGCTTCTAGTGTATTAGATGTACGTACGATCCGAGGACCCAACATCAACTCGGATCATTACCTTGTTTCAGCCAAACTGCGCACACGCCTCTGTGCACAAAAAACGTACATCTACCTACGCAAAGAATGTTCGACATCGAAAAGCTGCAATCACAACAGACAGCCAGAAGATTCGCCACTCGACTCTCACTCCTGCTCTCAGAGAGCACTGCCCAACAAACCGGCATGCACGAGAAAGAAATCGGATTCCGGCGAGCCCGAAAAAACAGTTCGTACGACGAGGAATGTCATGCCGATTGGAATTTAAGTGTGCTCTGTCCAATCTATAAGAAGGGCGATCCTGCAATCTGTGCCTATTACCGCGGGATTAGTTTTCTAAATATCGCCTATAAGGTTCTAGCGAGCGTATAGTGTGAAAGGCTTATTGGATTGGACCTTATCAGTGTGGCTTTAGACCTGGAAAGTCTACCATCGACCAAATATTTACAATACGCCAAATCTTGGAAAAGACCCACGAAAGGAGAATTGACACTTACCATCTTTTCGTCGATTTCAAAGCTGCATTCGACAGTACGCAGATGAGTTATCTGTATGCCGCGATGTCTGAATTTGGTATCCCCACAAAACTAATACGGCTTTGCAAGACGACGTTGCTCAACACCAGCAGCGCCGTCAGAATTGGGAAGGATCTCTCGAGCCATTTGATACCAAACGAGGTTTCAGACAGGGTGACTCGCTGTCGTGTGACTTCTTTAACCTGATGTTGGAGAGCTTCGTACAAGCCGCAGAACTTAATCGCTCAGTCACAATATTTTATAAGAGCCAAACTGGATAAAGAGGCAAAGCGAATGGGTCTTGTTCTGAACGAGGACAAAACGAAGTACCTCCTGACTTCAAACAAACAGTCGACGCACTCGCGTATCGGCACCCACGTCACTGTTGACAGTTATAATTTCGAGGTTGTAAAAGACTTCCTTTATTTAGGAACCAGCATTAACACCGATAACAATGTCAGCCTTGAAATCCAACGTAGAATCTCTCTTGCCAACAAGTGCTACTTTGGACTAAGTAGGCAACTGAGCAGTAAAGTCCTCTCTCGACGAACAAAACTAACACTCTACAAGAGTTTCATCATGCCCGTTGGCTAGGTCATGTCGTCCGAATGGATACAAACGCCGCGGCTTTGAAAGTATTCGATGCGGTATCAGCTGGTGGTAGCAGAGGAAGAGGAAGGCCTCCTCTGCGTTGGAAAGATCAGGTGGAGAAGGACTTGGCTTCACTTGGTGTGTCCAATTGGCGCCGGTTAGCACGAGAAAGAAACGACTGGCGCGCTTTGTTAAACTCGGCCAAAATAGCGTAAGCGGTTATCGCGCCAATTACTACCTGATTGACTTAGCTGTCAATGGATCGATGGAATAATAATCAAGTTACGCCATCTGTTGTAAAACCGCACGAACTTATTCATAGTCCTATATAATATATAATTGGCGCCTACACCCTATTTGTGGTGTGCCAATTGTGTTCCACAAATGGAGGGGCCTACAGTTTCAAGCCGACTCCCCGGGGGGCAACCGCTATTAGAAAAAACTTCTTTTTTTTTTCTTAATTTTTTTATCTTTCACCGAGATTCGAACCGACGTTCTCTCTCTCTGAATTCTGAATGGTAGTCACGCACCAACCCATTCGGCCATGGCGGCCACTGTCAGATTATTATTATTATTATTGAGCCATAATACACTAAGACTTCAAGCCTAAGGTGTAGTAAGCCCGTGTAGTATCCAGTTAGAGCTCGTAAGCCTTCTCTATCCTGCTAACCAGCCCAACAAAATGGCGTATTTGCTCCTAGGGTATTGAGAAAAGTGAAGCATTCCTCAGTGAGTTTGGATGTTATTATGTGAGACTGCAGTTCACATAAATTGCCTGTCTGTCTGAAATGTGCAGATGTGCTTCGAAGTCTTGCCTCTAGAAGGCTTTCTCTGCCAACAATTTCTATGCCATGAAGTTTCGCCAGCAAGACGGTGCCACATGCCACACGGCAAGTGACAATGGACTTGTTGAGATCATGCGATATAACGCCTTTAGATTATTTTTTGTGGGGCTATGTTCAAGCTCCTGTCTATTCAGACAAGCCTGCTCCAATTAACGCATTGGAAGACAACATAAAAGAGTATGCCAAAATTGGACTAAGCGGATGGACCATTTGAAGCACAGTCACGGTCAACATTTGCATGAAATAATCTTTAAACATTAAATTATATGGACTGTACTATCGATTTAAATAAAAATTTCATGCATTTTTCTGAATTTTACGAGTGTTTTTTTGAAAAACTTTCTTATAGCTCTTAAAAAATCACCCTTTATGTCCTGTGAAATTTCCGATCCCTTTGTTAGAACTATTATTAAGTCGCAGTGCTCCAAGATAGCCTCCTTCTATATCATGATAGGGAAGGGTGGTATTTCTAAAAGTTTATATTGTGCAATTTTATGACAACAGATCTTTGCCTGGTTTTAGGCAATAGTGCTAAGGAAACTGAGTTGATTATTGGTAGCAATAGTAGATTTATATGATAGTAAGAAATTACCAGTAGGTTATGGGCTATATCCCCCAGCCCATGATTTATCAAAAAGCCTTTGTGGTCTTATTGGTAACAAGAAGATATGTTAGAACTGATCCTTGCACTCTCCAGAGTCGGTTTCCTCATTCAGATGAATGATTATTGTCGCCCCACTTCTGGGCGATGTCCACGGCTCGTGGCAAGAGGTTCGATATTGTTTCCCGATGCTTCCGTGGGACGCAGATCACCAAATCGTCCGCAAAACCTTGTGTATTAATCCCATATGCAACCAATGCCCATAAAGAAGAGGGAGTACATCCCCAGGGGGCATCCTCTGGTGGCCATTATTGATTTACGTGTTCCTCCAAGTCCATGCTGATTTTTCTTATCTTGAGCATGGACAACACCCACCGGCTAATCATTGGATTTGTGGCTCTGTGTTACACCGCTGGCCAAAAGTCCCTGAAAGTAAGAGAGCCTTTTTTACCTTTGTAGGAATGCTGTGAATTGCAGTCTCGGCAAAGTTGTTCGGATAAAGCGTTTTTTGGAACGGCTTCGGTAGAAGTAGCTACAATACGTAGGTGGATACTTTCTACAATATTTCACTACCTAAGCGAAGGCTTCAAGCACCCGTGAATATACGAAACCCGGCGGTTTTTATTTTCTATACAAAACAGTTTCAAGCAACGAGGGTAACAGCAAATCTAAGAGTACCCCATAGTTACGAACGCCCTAAATTAACTTTTCATTTTGTCAAACCGTAGTTTTAATAGTCCGTGACCCGAAGTTAGAGAATAAATACTCCGCAAAACTATAAAAATGATGAAATATTGGGGACTGCAGCTAGTCAGTAAGAATTTCGATGGAAATAGTTTCTGAGAAACTTGTGCATTGGCAGGATCGCTAAATTTTTTTGCTTATTAGAGTCATACCCCTTTGCGGCCTCCCCTGGTGTGCCTCAAGCTAGTATTCTTGAACGTGTTTTCTTTGTTCTCTTTGTGAATATTACTTGAACCCGTTTAAGCATTCATATTTTACGCCGATGACTTGAAACTTTTACTACAAAAATGCTCGAAATCGTACCGCCAGAAATTATTCGATACCTAGTTGTTTTTGCGAGATAGTAAATTTTTTTAATTATCTGATTTCAAAACCATTTAGTGACTATCTTTTTGAACGATCTATAATGGTCACCGTTATTTATTTTGTTTCATGGGTCAAGAGTAGATATTTTAAAAACCTAGTAATTTATACACTTGGAGCAACTTTTAATATTCTTCTTTTCATCATTTCCATTTGGTATTTTCAAGTAATGTTTTCCTATTACTTTTGACTAATTGAAATATGAAGAGAATTTAATGACACAATATGAGGAGCTCATAAAATGATTGTAAGTATTAAAATATAAATTACATAATTGGAGCTACACCCCGTTTCATAGCAGAAATACTCTCGAAGGTTCGCCTTTGCCTGTTTCATACACGGATGTTTTGATGTTTCATACACGGAGGTTCGAAGCTACGCACATTATTCATTCATAGTTATTCATTAAATTGTTATTTATAGCTAAAGAAAAGCCATTCTTATATTCTTAAAAGATTAATTTGCTACTTTGCTAAGGGCTGGCATAGTTGCATTCAGCATAAAGTGGAGCGACTTGGAAGATGTCACGTAAGCGATCTATATAATGAGCTGTAGACAATACATAACGGAAGATGCCCTGCAAAGAAATCTGCTGACTTTTGATTTATGTGCTACAAATAATTATAAATCAATTCTGCATGTGTATATTTAAATGGATTATCCATGTAGATTTTGATACGACCTTTTAAAATGTATTCCCCTGTAGGCAAAACTTGAACTAGTGAAACAATTTGTTAGTTCAAAACTAGTAAGGGTTGGCCAATTGTAAGTGAGGTATTATTTCCACATACGAGAAAAGCAAGTTATTTTCTCACATTTAAATTTAATAAATAATTGAATTTATAAATAATAAGTAGAAGTAACATAGAAAAGTAAAGCCGGCACATTTGCTTGGTCTCGCCCAAGTATGGAGTCTGAATCAGTTTATTGGGGTGTTATTCATCTCTTGATATAAGTGGTTCAAAACTAATTGAAAATGAATATAGTAGATATTTGATCTCATCTGTCGATTAGTGTGTGACAACTGAAATTTCCAAAAAACTTGGCTTGTAAAATTCACCTGTTACTTATATGTATAAGAAAGAGCACGCGCTAGTCACAGCTCAAAACTTAGTTGGAATGAACCGGTTCGGTACTAATTACCTTGCGGAACCGCATTGGCTTCACATCTACTTACATAGATTTCACCAATTTGAGTTTTAATCATAAGTCATGATTTCAAAAGAGACTGTTAAGCCATGCCTGCTTAAATTCACCTCTGTCTGTAAGTATCCAACAAGTTGCATTCCATTTGCTGAGCAGATCGCTGCATGGGCTTCCGAAATTCCTCACTTTTATTAACCCGGCGAGCGTAAGGTTGGGTGAAATTCACCCAGCCTGTAATAAACCGTTTGATATTTTCTATTCCGTACGTCAAAATAAGTTGTGCGTCTGAGTAGCTGCGCGGGGGGAGGTAGGCATTCGTTGTGTTTCATGCCGCAGTTGACCGCCGACTGGCGAGGTGTTTAGATGTTGTCAAAGTTGCGGCCGGGTAAGTTTCACCCACCTTACGCTTCGTGTTACAAATTCGAGTAAATACTTTTTGTTTTATATTCGTTATATTTTAGTTTTTATTTTTTTTTTTTCAGCTAAATAATTAATATGTCATACGAAGAAACCCAAAGAAGATTATTGAGGGTTTTCGAAGCAGCTGATCAGGATGATTCTTGTGATGATTCTGGTAGTGACTTCGAAATTGATAATGTTGGCCAAAGAAGCTCTGAAAGTGATTCGGAACAAGAGGTAGGATTACCGAATGAGGAAGAAAACGAAGCTGAGGGATCTGAAGAACGTGAAAGCAATGATAACAGACCATATTTTACTGGAAAGAATGGTACAAAGTGGTTTAGTGTACCAGAAAGGTCTAACGTGCGTATGAGATCAGAAAACATTATAAGGGAAAGGCAGGGCGTAAAAGATATTGGCAAAAATGCAAAGACAGCTGTTAAATGTTGGAAACTCTTTCTTACTGATGAGATTTTGCAAGAAATATTGTTACATACAAATAGTCAAATAAATCTGAAGAGAACTGCTTGTGAAAATAGTCACGTAAAGAAATATATCATGGCAGACTTGTCATCGTCAGAATTAAAGGCTTTTATCGGTCTCTTGTATCTTGCAGGACAGTTCAAAGCAAATAAGCTGAATTTGAAGGATCTGTGGATAAGTGATGGATCAGGGGTTGAGATTTTTAGGACAACGATGACTTTGAAGAGATTTCAATTTATTCAAAACTGTTTACGGTTTGATGATAAGAATACTCGGAGCGAAAGAAAAGCTACTGATAATTTGGCTGCCATTCGTTCTTTTTTCGAGAAGTTCGTAGCAAATTGCCAAATTGTTTATACACCATCTGAGTATACAACTATAGATGAACAACTTCCATCGTTTCGAGGCCGTTGCAGTTTTCGCCAGTATATGCCCAATAAGCCAAACAAATATGGCTTGAAAATATATGCCTTGGTTGATGCAAAGTCGTTTTACGTCATCAATCTTGAAATTTACCCAGGAAAACAACCAACAGGCCCTTACGCTCTCAGTAACAAAGCTTATGATGTTGTGGACAGACTTGTGGCTCCAATTTCCAAAACCAATCGCAATGCCACCTTTGATAACTGGTTTACCAGTTATCCGTTGATGTTACACTTATTGAAAGAACATCGTTTGACAAGCACAGGCACTGTTCGAAAAAATAAGCCCGAGATTCCAAGTCAGATGCTCCAAACGCGTAACCGAGAGATCCCCAGCACAGTGTTTGGATTTCAAAAGGATATATCTTTATTGTCCCATGTGCCAAAAAAAAACAAGGTTGTTTTGTTGATGTCAACATTACATCACGATGATAGCGTTGTTGCTGATACTAATGGCACACAAAAACCAGAAATGATTATTTTTTATAATCAGACCAAGGGAGGCGTTGATGTTGTGGATGAGCTGTGCACCAACTACGCTGTTTCGCGAAATACAAAGCGCTGGCCAATGGTGATTTTCTATGCAGTTTTGAACATGGCTGGTATAAATAGCATAATAGTTTACAAGTCCAATAATAGTAGCAATTTGTCACGCCGAAATTTTCTTAGAGACCTGGGTATTGGATTGGTTTCAGAACATTTACAAAACAGAAAGGAAAATCAGCATTTACCCCGAGAGCTTCGCAAACGAATTCTGGACCAAGTGGATGAACCCTCACACTCACAACGACCTCCAAATAAAGTTCCTAAGCCTATCAGGAGATGTCAAATATGCCCTACTAAAAAAGATCGCAAGACTAAACACACTTGTTATAAATGCAATCGCTATTTATGTATGGAACATGCTGTTTTCACGTGTCAAGATTGCGCTCAAACTGAAGATGATTACGAGAACTCTGAATAACTATATAGTAAAAGTTTTGATCTCATATGTTTCCTAATTTTATAAGCTAGAAGTAAAAGCTATTCGTTTTGTTTTTTTTTTAGTTTCTTTTTTTTATAAAATTATAATACTAAGTGTTACACTTTGTTTAAATGAAAGAAAATATTTTTGTTAATTTCATAAATAAAGATTTAAAAATATTTGTTTGCTTTATTTTTCCTTCCCAATCAGTTCTTGGGTTATTACATAATTGTACTAGTAAATAAAAACATATAAAAATATTATGAACACATTAAAATATCTAGCTCAATATATGGGTTTGTTACACCCAGCTTACGCTCAATGTAATAAATATTAACCTTACGCTCGCCGTAATTAATATATATATATAATATAATTATTGGCACCACACTGGTGTCCACTAATAAACCTTACGAGCTAACAAGCTCAATAAATACACTAAAGCTCATCCCGGATCTGAAATGGCGAATACAGCAACGCGTCAAAGCAATCGAGCCACAAGGCTCAATAAATTTAAACAAAGGTTTTTAGTCATACCATGCGCTAAAAAACCTTATGAACTGTGAATCTCATTTAAATAAAAACATGAAAGGGCTCACCAAGAAGCTCAGATAACACTCACTCAATCCTCGGTTCCCAAACTCACCCTAACACCAAACAGATGCTGTGCGCTATGTGAAGTATAATCAGGCCCATATCTGACATTTGTTGCCATTTCTGTTCAGTAAGGTTTGGCAAGTCAACAACGCTTCCCAGTTGTGGAAAATTGCTTTGAAAAAAAAAATCTTCTCGTGAAGTTCATAGAGCACTGACGGCATCATCACTTCTTATTTCTTTTGAAGTATAAGTGAAGTACTGCCGTTACGGTGAATGGCAATCGTTATTGAGCAATGCTGACTCCATTTTTGTTTCCAAAAATTAATCAGCTAAATATCGGCGACATTTGGTACCAACATGACGGCTCCACTTGCATTTAAGAATCGATTTATTGGACTGATCGTAGCCACGGTGGACATATGCCGGATATCATTTTCAAAAAATAAATACCATGAAATTATATTTTTTATTAAAAATAATGGCGGCCACCGCAAAATACCTGTCGTTCGGAGTGGGCTTAGGTCCCTTCATTTGTGGAAGAACATCAAGACGCACGACCCAAATAGGAGGAGGAGCTCGACCAAATACCAAAAAAGGGTGAACACGCCAATTGAGGTGAAACCAGGTAGTATTAGCCTTGGAAAAGTTTGACAATTTATTAATAGATATTATACCTCCTGCATGCAGATTCGAGCAATTGCATCTCTTTCGATTTGGCGGATCACGAATAGACGAGAGTGGCCTGCTTATAAGTTTAGTTTTAACTAAATAAATTAGATCCTTCTTATTTTACACCAAAGACCGTATATATACATACATATGTATATGTGAATATGTAGCACTAGGACCCAGTTTGTGGTTCGATTTTGCATGCCTCCGTTCTGTCCGACGAGGATAAATTGTGTCAGCTGCCAGTTTCCTGGTGCGTGCATCCGGGCCACTGGGCACAAACAGAGCGGTGCGCTTCTACTGCTGCCAACTAACACGTATTTATGAATTGTTCTAACTCTAGCTAGTGTTGACAGTACAACAAACCGCTTATGTGCATATATTGGTACTCAGGAAGGGTGTGTTGCAGCCACCGTCAGTGAAATACGCCTTGCCACACCACAATAGTAACTTGCTACATACAATATATAGTAGCTACCAAATGCTTCAACAGCTATTCCACATCCTATGTACAACTACAACAACATATGTTTGAATGAGAAACATCACATGTTCTGCGGAAATCTGAAATACTGCGGAGAGGATAAGAACAGACACAGTAACCGTAACCCACCGCACTTACTTATATGTACTTGCCCACATTTACATATGTATAGATGTGTCTACTAAAAATTCTGAGCTCTTCACTTTGAATTGTAATAGTTCTTGTCCCCAGGAAAATGGAATCGCAAAGGGTAAGGCGGGCATCGGAAGTATGGTCATGTTGGTGAAGTATGCAGGTGGCAAAGTTCGAAGCAGTTTAACATATATGTACAGTACATACTCAATTTACATTTTCAGTTAGTTTTGACAGTTAGTGTATTCATTTTTGGTAGCATGTCTGTCTGTATTTATATAAACAGCTTGCCGACATTCAAACGCCGTAGAAGTTCAAAGTCAAACTTTTTTAAGGTTTGAAATAGTTTTTACAGGAACCAGATACAAGTATGTTTTTTAAAAGCAAGAAAGTACGTCTCTTCAACTATTCTCACGAGATCCAGGACAACACCAAACGAAAAATACTGGGCCGGGCAGTATTTTTGTTTAGACATTCGCTAAATGGCATTCATATGGAGACACTTACCATCTTCCTAAACTTCCGACCTCTCAACGCCGTAATCGGAGTCCAACGACCACCCATAGCAGATGAAGAGCTTCAGCTATCCCCAGAGACCCGCGTAACTTTGGCACAATTACGTTCTGAATACTGTAGTAGACTTAACTCCTACCTATCCAGAATTGAGCCCGATTAACCATCTTTTTGCATGCCCGATCAAACCTAACATACTCGTACTCACCTAACACCCCTTTCCCTCTGGACCCAACCTGTAGAAACAGCAAGTTTCCTGGGCTTCCCGTTAGATGAGCTAGACGAAGACGACCGGTAAATTCATTGCCCTGACAGGGTTTAGTAATCTGCTACAACAACAACAACCTACCTCACAAAATTGGTATAACTACCTATTTTACAAACAAATGTAATTATACCAGTTCCTTCATCGATTCGCCACTTGCTAAAGCGAAACGAAGAGCCCTAATATATATAAAACAGCAAAAAATAAACCAGATTTTTTAGGAATGAACATGAGTATGATGTTGTTGTTGTTGTTGTTGTTGAGGTGGTTGAACATTTCTGAGCTGAAAATGCTCCTAATTAGTGACCAGCACCGTTTTACTACCACTATCTCGTGTGAAGATGATGTTGTTATTTTTTTTTTTTTTTTTTTTGTTTTTTTTTTTGTTTTTTTTTTGTTTTTTTTTTTGTTTCCAAGTCAGATCCATTTAGTGAGGTCCAAGTATAGCAACAAATCCTTTATCTCTATGTCTGAGATTTCTTTAATTTGCTGTAAGAAAGGCTTACCGAAGGATCGGAGTCGTGCCCTGGCTAGTCCCGGACATTCACATAAATAGTGGAACAGACTCTCCTTCGCCCCTTCCGATTGACAGCTTCTACAGATAGGATTGAAGGGTAGATTGAGTCTAGCTGCATGATCCCCTACTTTCCAATGTCCTGTAAGGGTTGCAGTGATACGTGAAATATTTGGCCGAGAACATCCTAGGAGGTCATTCGTCCTTTGGATTTTGTATGACGGCCATGTGTTTTTTGTTGTAATACATGTAGGTATTTGCTTCCATCTTCTTTTGGCTAAAGCATGATAGTATGAAGCAATGGATGCTTTTAGTGTGTTCAGTGGGGTGGAGACTGCCACCGCCTCTGCTATGTCTAGTGTCGAGCCCTTTCTTGCTAGTTCATCCGCTATCTCATTGCCCCGTATGTTCCTATGACCGGGAACCCATATCAGGGTAATTTCGAGCCAATGGCTGAGCAGTTTCAGCTCCTCTCTACACTGTAAGACCAGTTTGGATGAAATGTAGTTGGAGTCTAAGGCCTTAATAGCTGCTTGACTGTCTGAGAAGATAGCTACTCTTGCACCAACTTCCTTGTAGAGTTCTAGGGATTTGCATGCTTCTCTGATCGCTAAAACTTCTGCCTGGAACACGGTGGCATAATCAGGAAGACGAATTGATTGAGATAGGTTGAGTGGCTCCGAATGGAAGCCAGCTCCCACACCACAGCTCATCTTAGAACCATCGGTATAAATTTCGATATCGTGTCTTCCAATCACCTCTCCTTTGCTCCACTCGGCTCTTGGTGGAAAGCGTACCGTAAAGCCTTTCTTGAAGTTGAGGTCGGGGACTGTGTAGTCTGATCCGTTTGTGAGCAGCGGGGGTCCCTGTAGGAGGATCTTACTGTGACCGTACGGCCTTGTTGTCCAGTTTCCTATGTCTCTGAGTCTCACCGCGCTGCAAGTAGCTATTGTTTTAATGTGTAAATCTAATGGCAATAGATGTGTTAGTATATTGAGCGCTTCAGTAGGACTGGTGCTAAGCAC
Source organism: Anastrepha ludens (assembly GCF_028408465.1). Lineage (NCBI taxonomy): Eukaryota > Metazoa > Arthropoda > Insecta > Diptera > Tephritidae > Anastrepha > Anastrepha ludens. The sequence goes on along the minus strand of NC_071500.1, from coordinate 130,282,599 downwards.
TCCTGTAGTTAGGATACACGCTGTTCTTTGTATCTTGTTCAGCTTAGTTTTGTTGTATTTCCTTTCTGTTGCAGGCCACCAAACTAGTGCCGCATATGTTAGTATTGGCCTTATAATGGCTGTGTAGGACCAGTTGGATAATTTTGGTTGGAGACCCCATATTTTTCCCAACATTCTCTTACATGTGTAAAGTGCTATGTTCGCTTTCTTTACCCTGTACTCTACGTTGGACTTCCAGCTGAGTTTGGGGTCCAGGATAACCCCTAGGTATTTTGCCTGTTTGGTTAGCGTGAGGCTGACGCCGTTTAGTTTTGGGAGATTAAAGTTTGGCACCTTGGTTTTCTTGGTGAATAGCATCAGTTCAGTTTTTCTCGGGTTTACACTTAAACCACAGTCCGTGGCCCAATTGCTGAGTAATACCAGAGCTCCTTCCATAATCTCACTGATTGTGGTTGGAAACATTCCTGAAACCATAAGCACTTTGTCGTCCGCTTACGCCACCACTTTAATTCCCTTGTGGTTAAATTTGGTGAGGATGTTGTTGGCGACTAGTAACCACAGTAGAGGGGATAAGACTCCTCCCTGAGGGGTTCCCCTGTTGACAGAGCGTTTTATCGTGCTGCTGCCTACCTCACCGATGATTATTCATGTTCTCTATCCATTCGTTGAGACCTATGTCTATGCCTAATATGTTAAGAGCCTCAATTATGGATCTTGTGGTAACATTGTTGAAGGCCCCCTCTATGTCGAGAAAAGCAACTAGTGAGTATTGCTTGTATTCTATGCTCCTCTCAATCGCATTTACAATCTCATGAAGAGCTGTCTCTGTGGATTTTCCTTTGAGATAGGCATGTTGAGATGGTGAAATCGTTGAGTCTGTAATCTTTTCCCTGAGATATACATCCAACAATCGCTCGAGAGTTTTGAGGATGAAGGAGGATAGGCTGATGGGTCTGAAATCTTTCGCTGTATCATGACCGCGCCTACCAGCTTTAGGGATAAATATCACTTTTACCCTCCTCCAGCTCTTTGGTATGTGCCCTAGCATAAGGCTTTTCCTGAAAAAGACCTCCAGCCAAGGAATCGTCGTTTCTCGAGTGTTCCACAGCATGGCTGGGAGTATCCCATCTGGACTGGCTGCCTTATATGGTTCAAAGTTTTTTATCGCCCATAGTATTTTATCTTTGGATACGATGTGGTTGATTATAATGGGTTATAGTTTGGATCTTTGAACACTGTCAGTATTGTTCTCAATATATTCTGTGTTGCCTGGGAAGTGTGTATTTACCAGATGTTCTAGTGTGTCGGCTGATGATTTTGTCCACTCTCCGTTGTCTTTCTTCAAGAAGGAAGGGCAGGAGTGTTCCTTGGATAGAAGCTTGCCTAGTCTGGCCGTATCTTTGGTCGATTCTATGGAACTACAAAAATCTCTCCAAGCCTCTGTCCGAGCCTCTTTGATTGCTTTCTTGTATTCCCTAAGGCAGTCTTTGTAGGGTTTGAAGTATTTGTGTTTGTAGCAGATATTGAAGATTTCTCTTGTCATTTTCCTGAGTTTACTTAGATCTTCATTCCACCAGGTAGGATAGGTTGTTTTGCCATATGTGGCGGGACATGAGGCTTCAAGTCCTTTCGTCAGGGAAGTTTCGAAAGCTCTTACTTTCTCATCTAGGTCTTCCCTCGACGTTATGGTTCTATTTAAGTTTTGAAGTTTAGACTGGGTCACTCTACGGAATGTATGCCAGTTTGTTCTTCTGGGATTTCTATATGGGAAAGGTTTCTCAAGCTTAAGATTGATATCGAAGAGGATCCAGCTGTGGTCTGAAAAGAATCTCTTGTCGGATACCCTCCAATTTGTGACTATTTGGGAATTATTATTTGTGCATAGGGTAATGTCTAAGACCTCTTCCCAGCCTGGAAAATTTGCCGAGCTCGGAAAAGTGAAGGTTGGGGTGGTCCCTACATTACATATGTCTAGGTTGGTGTTTAATAGGAATTCGAAAAGTGACTCACCTCTTTCATTCGTCTCTGAACTGCCCCAAAGCTCGTTTCTGGCGTTTGCGTCGCAGCCCATCAATAGTTTGTCCGTGCTGTTCAATGTTGACAGGAATCGAGCCACTTCGTCTGGCGGCGCTGGTTTCTCATGTGGCATATACACCGATGCCAGGTATATCGCCGATTTCTGCAGCTCCACTTTCACCACCGTAAAATCGGGAGTGCTAAAATTAGAACACAGAAAAGCTTTTAAGTGTTTTTTAGTGATTATGCATGACCGTGGCTTACCGTCTGCTTTGTTGTAGAATATGTTGATGCTCTTGTTGTTTTGGAACCCCTTAATCTCGTTGTCTCTGACCCAGGGCTCCTGTATGAATCCGATGTCGATGTCCCCTTCCCTGAAGAAGACATCCAAGTTCTCTGTAGCACATTTCGAGTGCTGCAGATTCGCCTGTATGGCTCTAGGCATCGGATTTATTGTTGTCTTCAGCTAGGTCGAGCTTTTCTAGTCTTTCTAGCTGTATGTTGTTGTCTGCCTCATCTGGGTCTTCCTCATTTTCATTGCTGTCTGCTTTGAAAATTTTCAGTTTGGCCTTTCTTAGACCAAACCGCATTTTGTTGTCGTGTTGTTTTAGTATTGGCAGGCACTCATCGTTAATCTGCAGAACGAATGACATGCTGCTCTTTTGCGGTTTTTCTGCCTTCACGATTGCCCAGTCGTCCATCGGCACCGCAGGGTTGTGTGATTTCAGGTACTTCAGCACTTCTGCACCGCTCAAGTCCATCACCGGCAGCCAAATGCGAGCGCGAGGAGGGCAGGGGATGTCCTTGGCCGGAATAAGCTTAAGTTTTAAGCCTTCCAGTGTGCTGCTGATCTCAGCAACACACCTTTCTAGGACAACCCTTGACCAGTCGTCGTCGCACTTGATAACCCTACAGCCGCGAAGTACTCCTGCAGAATCGAAGGAAGGGAGAGTTCCGCCCTGTGCTCCAACCACATGCTTGTCTAACACGAGCTTGGATAGTTTGGCCTCCACTTGCCCCCACTTCTGCAGGACCACTTTGCCGCTGTTTGTGGTCTCGTCGATCAGTGCATATAGGAGGTTATCCTTAACCACCTCACTGAACGGTCGTTGCTTTGTTTCTTCGATGCTGCTGGACACCTTAGGTCTCTTCGGTGCCTGGTCGATCACGTCCTGTGACCTGTTCCTTTTCATCGCATCGCCTTTTTTCTTGTTGTCCTCTTTAGGTTTGTTGGATAAGAAGTCTTCGTACTCCTTAACCACCTGCTGGTATTTTAGTTTGTCGGCCGCGTCGCGCTCGTCAGTCGCTCCAGCGAGTTCATTTTTGGCAATCTTGCTTAGAATGAACGTCGCCTTCGTGTAGCGAGACTTCATGAGGGCACCCTCGGATTTGTGTTTTCTAGCGGCCTGACTCTCTCTCTGAGTGCCGTCCGCCGCCTTTTTCGAGGTTTGTGGTAGAACTTTTTGTTGTTGTTGCTTGCTTAGTAAGGGTGTGCTATGGCTGGTACTTCCCTTACTCTTTGCTGACTCAGCCGTATCTTGGCTGGAGGCCAGCAGGGTATCCTCCTCGGAGGATGGTATTGTGTCGCAGCGCGGCACAAATTTTTTGTTCTGTTCGTTTTTTGTGTGTTCATAATTCATCTGTTTCTTACGGTTGCTTCGCCTGACTACGTCAAGCTCCACAACCCACGAGTATTTAGGGGAAGTAATGGGGTCCGCCGCGGCAGCGCCCCTTACAGCGGTAAGGCCACAGTTACTCTCGTAGGCGGCCAGGTATTCGAGAGGGAAACTCCGTTCGCGATGCACATGTTTTAATTCCCTGCACCATTCAGTCCTCGGCACGATTCCAAGCACACCTTGACTTGGGAATGGGTTGGTACGGTACTCTCCGTATAGGTGGTTGGACGAGCATCCCACACGCAGTATCGTGTAAGGGTGTTCGACCAATCCCCATACAGAGCTTCCCTTTTAGTTCATGACAGGTTAAATTCCTAGAAGGAATGGCCAAGAATGGCCACAGTATTCCTTACGGAAGTCTATGCCATCTTGAATGTGGCATACCGGCTAATTGAGAAAAAGTGAAGGGGTAGCAGTATTGGAATTTGTGGTGACAGTCAAGCTGCACTGAAATCCCTTGCTAACCCACGCTTCGAAGTTGGTTGGTGAATGTAAGACAAAACTGCACAGTGTTGCAAAACACAACAAAGTTTGTCTTATTTGTATGCCCGAGCATTGTGGTATTTACAGAAAACGAGTTGGCTGATAAATTGGCTAATGAAGACTCCACAAGTATACCACTAGGCTCTGAACCCTTTCTAGGTGTCATTTCCGCATCGATTCAACTATGGATTGACGACTTCATGAGGTCTACCCATAAAGGACGTTGGTCTGGGTTGAACTCGTGCAGAGTAGTCAAGTGCGTTGAGAAAGAACCAAACAGGAAAATAGCGACATTTCTACTAAAACTCAGCAGAAAGGACCTGAGAGTACTGGTGGGTGTAATCACAGAGCACGGCACCTGTGGTCAGCATATGGCTGCCATTGGGGTTGTAGACAGCTCGATATGCCTATCCGGTTGAGGATGACGACATTACAGAGCATTTTCTCTGTAGCTGTCCGGCGTTTACAGAATCAGACTTAGGATATTGCGTTGCGATATACTGAGTATGGATAAAGTTCATACTCTTTCTCTGCCGGATCTCTTAAGATTCATCAATGAATCCAAGAGATTTGTTGAAGAGTGACCTCAAACTAATTTATCTCTATTCTTTCTATCTCTATTCTTTCTACTGAAATCTATCCGGGTGTAGTACAATGGTCCCCTGACAGAGTGCTTGGACTTGTCTAACCCCCCACAAATCTAATATAATCTTATCCTTCACCAAGACAATGCAACAAAATATCAAATTAATAGATCATCGGCCTTGTAACCCTGATTTGGCACCTAATGATTCCTTTTTGTTCCCGAACATCAAAAATAAAATGCGAGGAGAACGATTTTCATCGCCGGAAGAAGCTCTTCAAGCCTTTAAAGAGCTCGTTTCGGAGGTATCCACTTCTGTGCGACAAAAATGCTATTAAAATTAGTTCGTGCAAAATTAGTGCATTAACTTCCAAACAGAATATCCTGAGAAACTTTAAAGCCATGTTCATTATTATTTTACTGTATTTTCATTATTGAGCGCAAAGTATAAAGGGAACCCTCATAACAGATAACTGGAGCAAAATCGGGCCCACACTACTGGTCATGGTAAATATGTCAACTACGAGAGATGTCTTTCCGAATTACCGAAAGAGTCAATGATATTTCCGGTCCAGAAAGTAAATAGAACAAAGACATTAAAAACTATTGAAAATGTATTGGAAAATTTAGTGAAACAAAAACTTATAGAACATTTGAAAGTTAATGAACTTTTCTCGAAATCCCAATCGGGGTTTCTTAAACATCACCCTTGTGAAGAAGGGCTGGGGGAAAAATATAAAATTACGGCCGATTTTTTAGATTTTAAGAGGCTGTTTGAGAGAATTGATAGAGATATTTTGTTGAAAGAAAGATATATCAGATTTGAGATGTGGAACTTGAAGGTTATTCATACCAAATAACGAGAGTAAATGGCAAAATATCAGAATGTGTACTATATATCAATTCTGCAACTCATACTCTTTCCTTTGTATACAAATGATTTAGAATCGGTTATAAAGAAATATAAAATGTGTAGTATTAGGTATATGCTGATGACACCTTGATTTATGAGGTAGAGTGTAAAAATAAATCGTTTGCAGATATAGATGAAGTCACTAAATGGTTAAAAATGAACAAACTTCCATTAAATGAAAAAAAGGCAAAATTGTTAGAAATCAACAATATCGGGATATATAAATTACAAATAAATAACAACAACAAAAAATAGAGAAAATTAACAAAATCCAATATCTAGGAGTAATTATCGATAATAAATTAAAATTTATTGGTCATGTTGAATATACAGATTGGTAAAAAATTAGCATAGCATTAATTCCAGCGTCGCTCTAGCATTTTCATACCACTTTTGTAGAACGATAAATTTTTTGCCTCTAAATAGGCTTCAGCTTCAGCGATAACCTCTTCATTCGAGCATTTCTTTTAGGTTTGCGAACAGCCAGTACTCGCTGGGAGATTAAATCTGGCAAATACGGTGGATGTGGGGGCAATTAAAAGTTCAATTCATGTAGTTTTGTCATTGATTTGCCTTCATCAACACGTTCTTGCTTTTGGTCAACAATGAGCAAACGTGTCACCCACTTTCAGAGCTTTCTCATAGCCAAATGCTCATGCAATATAAAACCATATCTTGTGATATCTTTACGATGTCAACTAACTCACGCAACTTAAATGTTCGAACATTTAAAACGATTTTGTGTATTTGATGCTTTCTGGTGTTACCGCCTCATTTGGACGTCCACTGCGTTGTGCATCATTGGTGTCTCTACGACCACATTTGAAGCCAGCAAGCTATCTTTTTATAGTTGTTTCAGATGGAGTGGAGTCCCCATAATACTTTTCAAGCCTTTGCTTTGCTTGAACGGTATTTTTTTCCATCAAGTGTAAAATTAAAACACTAAATTCCTTTTGATCCGTTGTTTTGAGAATAACAAATCTAGCGTCACTCTTAGCACAATAACTAACGAACTAATTTTTTTTTATAGTATCCATTTATTTTATACATCTGTCCATTGACATTAAGTATGTTGTTTAACAATTTGGTCAGGATTTATATACTAGTACATCTCTTAATGGCCAGTGTCAAAAGCGATAAAATTAAAATAAACGAAATAATATACAATAATACAATACAAGTTTCACTTTACATGATTACATTTTATAACTATTTTTAATTATTTTTTTTACATATTTATGTTTTTTAAGCATTTGTCATACTAGGTCGCTTGGTCGGGTTCTCTTTAAATGCCTTTTTGCGTTTCTTTCCCTTTCAAGAAGTTTGTTGATTTCTGCATTACTGTGTGTGTGTATTTTTTCAAAGTGCCTTGTTATTATCGTTTTGATTTCTTCGTCTACCCTTGCTATATTAAAAGTCCTGTGGATGTCATCATTTTTCGTGTATCTGTCAGACATGGTCAAAATTCGAAGAATCTTAGATTGATGAGGTTGGATTTTTTCTATATGAGTTTTTTTAGCCGTTCCCCACACCTGTAGTCCATATAGCTAGATAGGTTTAATCATAGTTTTGTACACTAACAGCTTGTTCTGTATAGTGAGTCTGGATTTAGAGCAGACTAACCAATGAAGTTGTCGAAGTTTTTCTTTTATTTGTTTGACCTTTGTTTTATGTGGTGATTCCAATTTAGTTTGGAGGCCAAGTGAATTCCCAAATGTTTAGTAGTTGATTTTATTGTAATTGCTTTATCATTTATTTTAATTGGAACTGCGGTAAATGTAACCTGTAGGGTTTTGTCTTCATTTGTTTTTAGGCACCAGTAAACCATTTCTTAACTGCGTTTGTGTATCGCTGCAGTTTGTCAGTAGCGATAATTAAGCTTTTGTCTGACGCTAATACTCGTAGTATTGTATCGTCTGCGAGCGTAGCAATTGAAGAATTAGTTTCGTCAGGAGGTGGTATATCTGCGGTGAATAAAACATATAGTAGAGGGCCAAGAACGCTTCCTTGCGGAACTCCAGCAGTTATTTGATGAATATCTGAACATTGATTGTCATATTTAATATAGAAACTTCGGTCAGCTGGTAGCTTTTTATGATGAGATAGTAGTCAAAAGGAAGCATTCTTTTATTTTTATTAATATTGAGTAAGCCTTTGTGCCACACTTTGTCAAACGCTTTAGCTACGTCCAAAAATACTGCAGCACAGTATCGATTGTTTTCAAGGTCTGATTGGATTTTATTTGTAATTCTATGGATCTGTCGAATATTTTTTTTTAAATCCAAATTGATGATCCGGTATTATACGTTTTTGGTCTAGAAGTTGGCTTATTCGATCAAGCAGTAATTTTTCAGCAATTTTAGATATTGTCGGTAATAAGCTTATTGGTCTATATGATGACACGGTAGTTGGATCCTTACCCGCTTTTGGCAATGCAATTCCAGAGCTAATGAATAGAAATTTTAACAGTTGTTTTTGTAAGGTTATTACTAACTGAAGAGGAGGTGAATGCAATAGATCTAGTGCCATGAACTTTTCAGCCCATGTGTTATGTATAGCATCTAGCAAAACTATGTAGAATTTATTAGGAATAACAGAAATTATACAATATAATGTAAAGTATTAGCGGCGGCCACCGTAGCCGAATAGGTTGATGCGTTACTACCATTCGGAATTCAGTTTGGAATCTCGGTGAAACACAGAAATAAAGAAATTTTTTTTTCCAATAGCAGTCGCCCCTCGGCAGGCAATGAGAAACCTCCGAGTGTATTTCTGCCATGGAAAAGCTTCCCATAAAAAATATCTGCCGTTCGGAGACAGCTTGAAACTGTAGGTCTCTCCATTTGTGGAACGACATCAAGACACACTCCACAAATAGGAAGAGGAGCTCGGCCAAACACCCAAAAAGGGTGTACGCGCCAAGTATATACAGGGTACGCCATGTTGTTGTTGTTGTAGCAGTATGTGCAACAACACAGGGTATGCCATCTTTTATGTCGGTATATAAACGCTGAATAACTTTGTCATTTACCAACCGATCGACTTCAATATACATGTTTTCGATACGTCAATTCAGTAGATTTTCAACCATGGATCGCTTTACACGGAATCAACGCGCTGAAATAGTGACGCTATACATCGAAAATAGTTGTTCTATTGTTCTAACTCAACGCGCATATCGCAAAAAGTATCGCGGCAAACAGGCACCTTCTGACAATACCATGCCACACTGCGAATGCAACAATTGAATTTCTGCAACGAAAATTCCCGGGACGTGTAGTGTCAAAGAAAGGCGACATCGACTGGCCCCCCAGATCACCTGACTTAACCCCCCCGGATTTCTTATTGTGGGGTTATCTGAAAAGTAAGATTTACGCCATCAAGCCGCAGACTATTGATCAGCTTAAGGCAAACATTCGTGCCGAAATCGACGCTATAAAACCCTAAGTACTTGACAAGGTGATGACAAACGCCGAAAAAAGATCGCAGTTTGTGATTGCTAATAAAGGTGGCCAAAGTTATTCAATGTTTTCATACCGACATAAAAGATGGTGCACCCTGTATATATATAATGTAAAGTATTGTAAATACTAAGAAAAAAGTAATAATAATTATGTCGGATTCAATGAGATGAGGAGCAGTACGGGCATCAAATCTGGGCGAGTATTAGTAAGTCGTTATCGCGATACACGCATTTATTCCACGCCACCCATTTTTCAAAATTGTATTGTAATTGCTTAGTAGTTATGTTTTCAGGTTCGCTATTTGTATCAAATTTGAGTAATTTGGTTTCATTTATATCAGAGATGTGACGTTTTTTGTGCTTCCCTGAAAATTACCATTATATGGAAGGGGTTCGAGGTTATTGACCGATTTCACCCATTTTCAATACCAAACTATTTTTGATAAAGAGTAATATATTTACCAAGTTGAAACACAGTGACCTAAAAAAAACCTGTACACCAAGCGGTTTTGCCTTTGACGTGCATTACCTATACAACCATTTAAGCTTTTGGTTGGAACCAAAAGTAAGTATACAAACATTCGGCACCTTTACTAAATTTCAAGCATTTCTATACATTTATAAGTTAATATAAATTGTAATATGAATTCTTTGTGTAGCTAAAAACTTAAAAAAAAAAATTATGTAACTCTTCTTTTGATGACCAAAGAAAAAACTTGTAAACTTGCGCTGGCAACACTTTAAATGCCTGTATTTAGTAAACACCGTTATTTTTATACGTTATTATTTGCTTGTTGTAAGTGTGTTTGGTGAAGTAGATATTAATGGATGGCCCAACAAAATTTGCACCCCTCAGGAAGAAAGAAAATTATTCGTTGTATTAAGGAGGACCCCAAAATTTCTACTGAGGTTATAGCTAAAAGTTGAAAGACGCTACCATTACAGAAGCCCATCCGCAAACTGTGCGACGTTTTTTACATTCCTCTAATAATGATTTTTGAGATACTGTAATTTTTACAGATGAATCCAAGATTAATTTAATTGGGTCTGATGGATGCTAGTTAGAGTGCGCAAGGATGAAGGTCTGAACAACAAGTATCTGAAAGCATGGGGAGGCAGCATCTTGTGTGGGGTGCATGTGCACAAAAGGCGTAGGTAATCTTCTCTTCATAGAGATAATAGTGAACAAATTGGACTATTCGGCAATTAAAAAAAATGTTTGGCTCCATCGGTTGCAAAATTGGATATAAGTGGTGATCATTGCCTTGTTCAGGATAAAGGCGCAAAACCTTTCGCCATAATAATTAAAAAATGGTTATTGTATCACGGTGAAAAAGGTACTGCCGCATTCTCTACGGAGGCGACACCATAGCGCCATTGACCAACTGTGGGCGTACACGGAGACCAAGTTACGTGAGCGCCACGAAAATAGTAAAATGCGGTTAAAGTCACTCCTCAATTTACACATAGGTATATGGGAAAATATACCGCTCAATGTTAAAATAAACTTGTTACCTTATGACCAGAAGACTGAAAGCCTTTTTGTTACTTTGGGTTGCACCTTGAACGTTTAAATGATTTAGACGCATTGCATGTCAAAGACAAAACTTTTCGGTTTTTTTGTTTCACTGTATATTCAGATAACGCACGCACAGACAGACGGACGGACAGACATGAATAAATCGCCTCCTCTCATCATTCTGAGCATTTTGGTATGATTTCGGTATGATTAGCACAAATGGCGACGATAACTGTATGTCTTTTCATTTCTTAAGTTGAGTTGTGGTCCTCCATGTATTATTTGAAAAAGAGCAAAAAGAAAAATAATGGTTTCGGGAAGTTATAACCATATAAATGCATGCCCTTAAATACCGTATGCGCCCTGAACAAATATGCATATCTACAAGGTGAAGCATAAAATAAACAAGACTGGCGTCATAAAAATGTTTCTGATCGTGTTTTGTTTTAAAATCGGTAGAACGTTTACCGAACCATTTGAATTGATGAAAAAAGTTTATGGTGATGATTCGAAGCTTTTAGATCGTGAAAAACAACGTGCATCGAGGCCAGAGGGGACTATTTTGAATAAATAAACTCGAATTTATCAGAACAAAGCTTCTGTCGTTTCTATTTTAGCTCAGTCTTGTTTATTTTGAACTATATCTTGTATATCGATTTCTTCTTGATGTTACAGTCAGCGTCTAGCATTCAAGGTGTTTGGTCGTCTTAGGTGCGCTATCGTTGTGTTATTCAGTGCGGGTTGTTCCGTTATATTTTTCTCTTCTTTGATTAGCTAAAAGCATTGCGGTATTAATTCCTATCGAAATATAAATCTTAGTTTTATTCCGATTTGGTGAGTTTTATCTTTTCCTAATTGCGATAATGCCCCCCGGGGCAACTGATAGCCGGGAGAATAAGACCGGCCATATACCAAGATTTAAAACCGATAAAGCAGATTGGGCAAAATACAGGTTTCAGTGCCACGAACAAAGTCAAATCCACCATTTTAGTAGTAATATCAATAAGGAAGCTAGTTCTATTAAAAAGATTATCCTCAGCGCAGCTACGTCATCCATTCCTCAATCCCGTCCCTACTTTCATAAAAAATGTGCCCCTGGTGGAGCAAGGATCTTGCCGAGTTACGTACAATAAAGCAAAATGCATGGTATAATTTTAAACGCATACGCTCCAACCAAAACCTTATGTTATATTAGGCAGCAAATGCGAAGTTTAAACTTTTTGCAAAAAGGGCAAAAAAGAATGCTTTTTAGCATCTCTAGCAATATCAATCCGTCGTCCTCTCCAAAACAAATATGGAAAAGTATCAAAAAGCTGTCGGGGTCTCGTAGCAATTTTACTGTCCCACAACTTGTTATAAATAAATAGCAAACCCGGCCCCCTTCGCTGGGCACACTAAAATAGAATAGATATGGTTTAGAACAGAAAATATATGGTTTTCATATTATTTATTTCTTTATTCTTTATTCAAGCGCTTTGGCATAAACAATATTTTTTGTTTTTCTATGATCATCCATGAATTTTTCGTTTCAATTTATATGTTTTATTAAGCATTGGAGCTTTTTTAACCATTATCCATTTATATTTTTCAAAAAAAAAAAAAAAACGAAAAAAATTGTTTTTTCCACGAACGCATAATTTCATTCGGATCTCACATTAAATTCTCAAATTTCGTAAGAAATTATTCACTGTTCCAAAATCCACTCCAAAAAAATTCACAAACAATTTTTACATGTTGCACTTACGTTTTTTCCTTATGGCATCCAAATCAGAAAGAAATATTGACACATTGTAACTCACACTGTCAATTTGACAGTTCAGTTCCGCCCCAAGAGTTAAAAAAGTAAGCGACATTATGGCTGGCTCAAAAGAACGCTGTACCCGTTGCCACTGCTCCGAATTACAACCAAACTTTACGAAACCCATTTTCAATACTTACTTAACAATGTGCGTAAGTTTCGTTTAATTCGGTGCAAAGACACGGCGGGTCCACGTTTTGGCATATATTTCGAGACCCTAGTCATCAATAGGTATGAAAATTACCCCGTATTAAAGCACTTATCAACAGCTTTCATTTGATACCCATATTGTACATACACAACCAAAGGTTACCCGGGTCCACGTTTTGACCTATATCTCGAGACCCCAGTCACGGAGCGGCATGAAAAATACTCTGTACTAAAGCATTCATCAACAGCTTCAATTTGATATGCATATTGTACAAACACATTCTAGGGTCCACGTTTTGGTCTCTATCTCGAGACCCTAGTCACGGAGCGGCATGAAAAATACTCTGAACTAAAGCATTCACCAACAGCTTCCATTTGATATCCATATTGTACATACACGTCCGAAGGTTACCCGGTTCCACGTTTTGACCTATATCTCGAGACCCTATCTACCAATAGGTATTCAAACTATACGGAAACCATCTTCAATGCTTACTTAACAATGTGTGTAAGTTTGGTTTAATTCGGTGCAAAGACACGGCGGGTCCACGTTTTGGCATATATTTCGAGACCCTAGTCATCAATAGGTATGAAAATTACCCCGTATTAAAGCACTTATCAACAGGTTTCATTTGATATCCATTTTGTACATACACATCCGAAGGTTACCCGGGTCCACGTTTTGACCTATATCTCGAGACCCTATCTACCAATAGGTATCCAAACTATACGGAAACCATCTTCAATACCTCCTTAACAATGTGTGTAAGTTTGGTTTAATTCGGTGCAAAGACACGGCGGGTCCACGTTTTGGCATATATTTCCAGACCCTAGTCATCAATAGGTATGAAAATTACCCCGTATTAAAGCACTTATCAACAGCTTTCATTTGATACCCATATTGTACATACACAACCAAAGGTTACCAGGGTCCACGTTTTGACCTATATCTCGAGACCCCAGTCACGGAGCGGCATGAAAAATACTCTGTACTAAAGCATTCATCAACAGCTTCAATTTGATATGCATATTGTACAAACACATTCTAGGGTCCACGTTTTGGTCTCTATCTCGAGACCCTAGTCACGGAGCGGCATGAAAAATACTCTGAACTAAAGCATTCACCAACAGCTTCCATTTGATACCCATATTGTACATACACATCCGAAGGTTACCCGGGTCCACGTTTTGACCTATATCTCGAGCCCTATCCACCAATAGGTATCCAAACTATACGGAAACCATCTTCAATACCTTCTTAACAATGTGTGTAAGTTTGGTTTAATTCGGTGCAGACACGGCCGGTTAGCGAACACACACAAAAAGTTGACTTTATTTTATATATACGATTTTTTTCAGTTTGTGTCGGAAAAATCCAAATATCTTACGGAACCCTATTTTTTTCCAAAATAAAATGTAATCCATGTTACTCTTGGATAATGTAGTTTTCGAATGGTGAAAGAATTTTTAAAATCGGTCCAGTAGTTTTTGAGCCTATTCGTTACAAACAAACAAACAAACAAACAAACAAACAAAGTTTTCCTCTTTATAATATTAATAAGTAAGTATAGACTAGTATAGATATAAGATTTTTTTCAGTTTGTGTCGGAAAAATCCAAATATCTTACGGAACCCTATTTTTTTCCAAAATAAAATGTAATCCATGTTACTCTTGGATAATGTAGTTTTCGAATGGTGAAAGAATTTTTAAAATCGGTCCAGTAGTTTTTGAGCCTATTCGTTACAAACAAACAAACAAACAAACAAACAAACAAACAAACAAACAAACAAACAAACAAACAAAGTTTTCCTCTTTATAATATTAGTATAGACAAGCTCATTTTTTGCCCCAAAGAAATTGGAAATTCTTTCGCTAAACATTGGTCTGAGTACTCAGATAACACAAATTTTTCTCACGACTTTGTTGCACAAAAATCCAGAATTTTAAATGAAATATATTGTGCACCACAAAATCTCACTCGCTCTGCAAGAGAGATTGACAATCCCATCACCATCCAAGAGTTTGATCATTTTGCTAAGCAGGCCAGAGGCTCCACTCCTGGTTATGACCGCATTAGTTACTCCATGCTTAAAAATCTACCTGATTATATTAAGACTAGGTTATTAAAACTATACAACTCCATTTTCACTTCTGGTATCATACCTCAAAGTTGGAAATTTGCTTGTATATCACCTATTCCTAAGCATAACAAATCAGCAGATAAGCCGTCCAACTTTCGCCCGATTTCCTTATTGCCATGCACCAGCAAGATTTTAGAGAAAATAGTTGCTAACCGACTAATGTGGTTTGCGTCCAAACATAAATTTTTAAATCCCAGTCAGGTTGCCTTTAAAAAAGGACATAGCACTGTCGATGCACTTTTATCTTTCGACCATTTCTCTTCATGTGCCCTGTCTAACAAGAAACATATTACAGCACTTTCCCTTGACTTCGAAAAAGCCTTCGATCGCATCGGGATACACATTGTTCTAAGGCAACTAAGGAAATGGGTGGTTGGTCCTAAAACATACAACATTGTAAGAAGCTTCCTAACAAACCGAAGATTTATGGTTAAGATAAACGGCTCTTTTTCCGACAGATACAACTTAGAAAACGGGATTCCTCAAGGTTCGCCTCTTTCGGTAGTTTTATTTGTTATCGCGTTTGACGAAATAGGTAAGATCATAGATAAGCACAATATTGGACATTGTATTTACGCGGATGATGTTTTAATATTTACTAAACTCGATAATTTAGTTGTCTTTAACAAAATCCTTGAGGACATTGCTGTATGGTCGCTCGAATCTGGAGCGGTTATATCATGCGAAAAATCCAATATCCTACATATTTGTCGGAGGAAGTGCTGTTCGGGTGTGAAACTAAGTCACCATAATATACCTATAAGTAACGTTAGCCATTTAAAAATATTAGGAATTTTCTTTGACTGTAAATACACTTTTAAATTTCATTGCAATTACATTAGAAATAAATAAATTAATCGTCTTAGCATTGTAAAATACTTTTCATCAAAAAAATCCTTTGTACATACTTCTACACTTTGTTACATTGTTAAATCACTACTTTTATCTGTAATTGACTATGCTTTACCAATTTATGGAAGCTGTGCCAAAAGCAACTTAAACCTTCTGTGTTCTCCATATCATGCTGCTGTGCATAGAAGCCTACGTGCCTTCCCCACTACTCCTATTTGTAACATCTTGGCTGAATCCGGACTTCCTAGTTTAAGTGAGCGGGTGAAATATATGACTGCTGGCCTTATATACAAAGTGTTATCCTGCAATAATGATCACCTCTATAAAATCACAATCAATGCAGCAAATAGAAAATGTTTTCCAAAGAGGCTGTCGGCGTTATATCATGTGGTTGTCTGGGCCAGAAAAATGAGTATCCATTTTAAACCTACTCGTCAAATCCGCAGTAAGTGCCCACCGTGGCTTCTTTCGAACTCGTCATTTGTTAATTGCTTTCAAGATTATCGAAAGGAAAACACTTGTGGTCTTATCTACCGACAAATATTCCTTCAGCACAAACGAGAATTAAATCAAAAATCTTTCAAATTCATATTTACCGATGTCTCTAAAACTAACTTCTCAACCTCTTTCGCGGTTATATCTGAGGATCTACAAGTTCTGAGAAAAGGTTTGCTGCACAATCACTGCTCAACATTTAGTAGTGAGATCTTTGCTATATATCAAGCCGCTCTAATAGCCTCCAAAAAGAAAGGTAAATTTTGCATTTGTACCGACAGTCAATCTGACATCGATGCCGTAAGAAATTTTAACAATAACAGTGCTGTAGTAACTCATGTTCGAGATTTACTTCTCAAGCAAACAAACAAAATTAAATTGATGTGGATACCAGGTCACTGCGGAATTAAAGGCAATGAGTTCGCTGATTATGTCGCGAAAAGTGTTCATAAGGAACCGGCTCTGCATTTTGACGTTCTGGAAAAAGCTGACTTAAAACGTCTAATAAAGCAGTACTTACATAACAAGGCTCTATTGAAATGGAATGAGTACTTTCATCATTACGCGACAATTAATCCCTTCAGGGTAATGCCTACCTATCCACCGGAATCTAAACATACAGACATTTTGTTGTTCTCACGACTTCGTTTAGGTCACACGCAGATAACTCACAGTTACTTGTTAAACTCTGGAGATGCAACCTGCTGTTTTTGTGGGTCACCTAGAACATCAGTAAAGCATATCCTAGACGAATGCACCCAGTTTACCAATACCAGGCGAAGGATTTTTGGCACAGCTCTCCCTTCACAACTTCTAGTTAATACAACATTATCAAATGTAAATACTATATCTAACTTTCTTGAACTGTGTAACATAGCTCATTTAATTTAATATACCTATACTTAGAAATATTTTATTTACTTGTATTACACATATATTCCTTATTTTAAATATAAGACTACCAAATATTGTAATTAATCCTAGTTTATTGTAAAACCAGCTGATGGCCTTGAGCTCGTGCTGTTCTTATTTCCTGTTATTTTCTGTATATTCATATACTTAAAACAAAACATGATTCTGATTCTGATTCTTGATGTTACATACAACTGCTATGTGAGCAAAATTGTAATACCCTTTTGGATAAGTGCGCGGGTATAATTAAACACAGTTCGTTATGGAACATATAATCTTTCATTCATCTAGACGCCCCTTCGGATTTTGCAAATTAATTTCCGTAGATCTTGTTTATGATTTCTAGCTCATTTTCACGAAAAATACAATATATGCCTTATGTGTTATGATTGATCGCTGCTCCGAATGGTCGTAAAAATATGGATTTGTTGCGCCTCATTGCTGAAATATCTTTAATTTCAATCTAAAATTTCGGTAATCACACATTTAACTTGTAATTAGCCGGATCTTCTAAAATGCTCTCCAGATTATCACTTTCTTCATATTCATTCATTTCTCGAATGCAACAATTTTGTTTGTTAAAGGAACCTTGTTTAAATAAACGCACAGTTTGGGCAACACATTTCATTCCGCATATGATTCAACAAGGTACCTATGCTTGGACTACCCTATACGGAGACCATTGCAGCCGAGTAGGCTTGTACTAACTACCCTTCGCCTGATCCCGGCCTCGACGCCTAATTCAGACATAAATATCAAATAGCAGACAAAGTTTTTTCTAATATGCGGCAAATTTTGTAATAACATAAGGTAATACCATTCGGATGGCGTTTGCTGTAATTTTAAAAATTTAAGTATGCCTATTTAAGAATCTTTAATAGTTTTTACATTGAAAATGTGCACTACCATTATTAATTTCTTCAAATAAATCCTTCACGAAAGAAGAAACTTAGCCAAATATCTCTTAAAATTTTTGCGCTTTTAATACACATCTGCTGCTCTACGAGTATAAATAAATGTCTTTTAATTAATTTAAGAAATGTGAGTATATGTAATGAGATGAAATTAATGTGATCGAAACGTATATTTTCTCCTTTCTTTATTAAAAAAATACTATATATGTAAAGAGTATGTGCGTGTTTATTACTTAGACCTTTGAAAATATTCAGCTCGATGCGGTTCGGCCTTAAACACCTATTCTCCGTCGTTATCTAGTTAAATTTGTTTATATTGTGTTATGAAAACTTTTTATTCCTTTCGATTAAGATGTGGAAACAGTTTTAATTTCTACTTCAATTTAATCGAATCGTATTACAATTTGACTTTAAATGTATAAATACTTACAGGTACTAGAAAAAGTGTACTGCCATATTTTTTTTTTTAAATCACTTTTATCACTTGTTAAAAAAATACTTTCCGTTAAGTATGGATGAACATGTAATTTCAAAGTTTCGAGTTTGTGTTAGCTGGATTTTAACCACCATTTTGAATTTAAGAATTTCGTTTTGCTTTCAACAATTTCAAAAATTGTATGAACAATGCTAACAAGCCGGCCCACTCATTTCAAATTTTCTGAAACGCTTTTGTTATTGTACATACATAATAAGATAAACCAGAAAGGCAAACACTGGATATAAATGAATTTACAATGATTCGTTGGTATTCTGTATTGACGCCCTGTTGTGCGTTTCGGGACTAACCTAGAAACTTGTCATCCCCAAAATGCGGGTTAAACTTAACAATTGGCTTTAAATGTGTGTTACTTAATGTCTATATGTACTTATGTAAATATATCGACGTTTGTAAATATATAAAAAGGGTTAATGTCTCAGCTGCAACAATACAAACTCATTACTTTACGTTTTCACGATACGTCTCAAATTTGCGACCTGTCTTTGTAATAAAGGGTGATTTTTTAAGAGCTATAGGAAAGTTTTAAAAAAAAACACACGTAGAATTTAGAAAAGTGCATGAAATTTTTATTTAAATCGATAGTACAGTCCATATAATTTAATATTTGAAGATTATTTCATGCAAATGTTGACCGCGACTGTGCTTCAAATGGTCCATCCGCTTAGTACAATTTTGACATACACTTTCGGGAGGTATCTCACATATAAATGCTTTAATGTTGTGAGCTTTAACATAGCTCCACAAAAAGTAATCTAAAGGCGTTATATCGCACGATCTGGGTGGTCAATTGACAGGTCCCGAACGTGAAATAAAATGTTCACCGAACTCGCCTCTCAACAAGCCCATTGTTACGCGTGCCGTGTGGCATGTGGCACCGTCTTGCAATTCTTGCACCAGCTATATTTTGAAAGGCCTCACACCTAAATCTTTTCCCAAAATTTTCCACGTTGTTGAGTAACAGAGGCCCAGTTGCTGCGAACGGCGACGAATCGATAATTGATGGTCATCATTAACATTGGCCGATACAGCTGCGATATTTTCTTCAGTTCGCACTCTACGTAAGCGTGTTGGTGGTTTGATGTCCAATAATGTATATTTGGTTCTAAATTTAATCGCTATAGATCGAATTGAAGCGGGTCGATTAAACTGAGCATAAAATGGAAGAAGTGCGCGATAAACTTTCTTAACAGAATACGCATTTTTATAATAAAATTCAATGATTTGCAAGTGTTGGTCGTTTGTTAGACGATTCATGGTTAAATTATAGACCAAACTGAAGATGTTTGACAGTGAAACAAAACACGAAACGTGTGTCAGCTGTTTAAACCTACTGTTTAAAAAGATAATAGCTAAAAAATCACCCGTTAGTACTTTTATAGATGAAAATAAAATAAACCATCCCGGAATGTCCAGTAAATTTCTGCACTGTCATTGCTATTGTATAATTTCTATATATATATATAAATATACACATATGTACGTAAACGTATATTTTTATTTTTTGCTTTCACCCTTTTTTGGGTGTTTGGCCGAGCTCCTCCTCCTATTTCTGGTGTAAGTCTTGGTGTTTTTCACACACTCAAGGATCTACAGTTTTAAGCCGACTCCGATTGGCAGATGAATTTTTATGAGGAGCTTTTTCATGGATGTAGTACACTCGGATTATTCATGCCCGGAGATGCGCACCAACCCATTCGGCTGCTGCGGTGCGCAGACATGTGTACATATTTTGAAATATTTTCTGATTCAATATGTTAAGTAGAAAACATTGAATATTGATAAGGTAAATATAATAATTGCCAGAAGTGTTTTTATGTGGAGTTTTATTTCAAGAATTTTAGTACGACAAGATGGAGGATGGTTGCATATGTAGCAGTCCGCGCAAGTGAGGAAAGTTACTGATCGCCATTCACTTGGGAGTAGTTAGGACGATTCTTCTACATATGGTTCAAGCAGCTCACAACTTGCGGATTAACCCATATATCCTCTGGATAGCTTCCGAACACCCGTTCGGGAGTGAGCCAACGTGAGAAGGCGAAGCATCCCAGGATAGCTTGTTCGTTCGCTGAGTTTGGAACCAGCCACTCGACTCTTACTCCTGCTCTCAGAGAGTTCTGCCCAACAAACCTGCATTCACAACCAATAGAGCAACGGAGCAACATTTCTCGTTCTCTACATACCGCCGCCGAAGAAGAGATTCCGGCGAGACAGTTGGTACGACGAGGAATGTCATGCTGCCGCAGAAAGAAAAGATGCTGCCTATAGAGCCACACTGCGATCTGATGCAACGCAAGCCATGTGGGATCGCTACAGAGAGCTAAGAAAGGATGAGAGATGTATTATCCGAAAGAAGAAACGAGAGGCCGAAATACGTGAGTGCGAGGAACTTGAGATGTTGGCCAATAGGAACAACCCCCGGAAACTCTACCAGAAATTTCGGAGGCTTACAGGTTTTAAGACCGGGGCGTTTTCCTGTAAGAACAAAGACGGCGACTTGGTGACTGACATCCAGAGCATACCTAATAATGGAGGGAACACTTCTTGAACCTATTAAATAGTGACGGCTGCGCATGTTACAGAAAATGTGAAGATCCCGATACCCCAATCGTTGACGACGGAATTGTCGTTCCGCTATCCGACCTTGACGAGGTGAGAATAGCCATAACGCGGATAAAGAACAAAAAAGCCGCGGACGCCGACGGACTGCCGGCTGAGTTATTCAAACATAGCGGCGAGGAACCGGTAAAGTGCATGCGTCATTTAAGTGTGCTCTGCCCAATCCATAAGAAGGGAGATCATGCAATCTGTGCCAATTACCGCGGGATTAGTTTTCTAAATATCGCCTATAGGGTTCTAGCGAGCGTATTGTGTGAAAGGCTGAAGCCCACCGTCAACCAACTGATTGGACCTTATCAGTGTGGCTTTAGACCTGGAAAGTCTAAAATCGACCAACTATTCACAATACGCCAAATCTTGGTAAGGACCCATGAAAGGAGAATCGGTGGGTGTCGATTTCAAAGCAGCATTCGACAGTACGAAAAGGAGTTATCTGTATGCCGCGATGCCTGAATTTGGTATCCCCTCAAAACTAATACGGCTATGCAAGATGACGTTGCTCAACACTAGCAGCGCCGTCAGAATTGGGAAGGACCTCTCCGAGCCGTTTGACACCAAACGAGGTTTCAGACAGGGTGACTCGCTGTCGTGTGACTTCTTTAACCTGATGTTGGACAGGATCGTACGAGCCGCAGAACTTAGTCGTTCCGCAAAATTTTTTATAAGAGCGTACAATTGCTGGCGTATGCCGATGATATTGACATCATCGACCTTAACAACCGCGCTGTTAGTTCTGCCTTCTCCAAACTAGATAAAGAGGCAAAACGAATGGGTCTGGTGGTGAACGAGGACAACACGAAGTACCTCCTGCCATCAAATAAACAGTCGGCTCACTCGCGTATCGGCACCCACGTCACTGTTGACAGTTATAATTTCGAGGTTGTAAAAGACTTCGTATGTTTAGGAACTAGCATTAAACACTTGCCAACAAGTGCTACTTTGGACTAAGTAGGCAATTGTGTAGTAAAGTCCTCTCTCTACAAGCAAAACTAACACTCTACAAGGCTCTCATGAAAGATGACAACATACGATGAAGCGATACTTGTAGTGTTTGAGAGAAAGATTCTTCGTAAGGTTTTTGGACCTTTGCACGGCGAATATCGCAGACGATGGAACGATGAGCTGTATGAGCTTTACGACGTCATAGACATTGCGTAGCGAAAAAAGATCCAGCGGCTACGCTGGCTAGGTCATGTCATCCGAATGTATAAAAATTGTGAAATCAACGTTATTTTGTAGTTACTTGCAACAAAGTACATATTTCTTGCTCAAATTCATGGGATATAAAACTACATACCTAAAAATTCTGGTCAAGCTTTGGTGAAATTTCTTAAAAGTTGTGTACAAAGTTTGAAGCTTTGCATGATACGGTTTTTGTTGTTGTATGTACAATACTATATTTTTATAAATAAATTAATATGAGCAGAAATATTACGGGCACGAATTAATAGTGGTTATGGCAAGTATTATATCTTAGTTCCAGTGGAGCACGAAGTGTGTATTTTAAATAAGGTGTCTGAGTCTGAGTCGTTTAATATTCAAGTTAACTGTAGCATTAAAAAGGGATTATACAAAATTTAAGTTACGACGAACGAACTCAATTTTCGATGCTGAAAATCAAAGACGAAATTCTTTAAAACATTATAATATCCAATTATAATAAATTTACAACATGATCTTTCTAACCTGTGAGAAACGGTTCACTAGACTGGCGCGGCAGCCCTTGGTCTGGAAAAACTGGAGTCATTCCCGTAACGTAGAACCGGCTAAGCTCTTCACTTTTAGTGACTTAACATAAGAAACCAAATGCTCCGCACTTCCAGTTAGCTACAACGGACGCCTACGTGGTGTCAACGAGATTAAAATATATTGTTGGACACAGTATTGGGAAAGATTAATTAGAAGTTTAACCTACTTAATATACATGCGGAATGAACGAATGAATGCACAAGAACTGTAGAATCAGCTTATTACCTTTTACGAAACCAAAAAAGAAAAATAATAATAATAAGAATTTTGACTATTTATTTAATAATAATATAACAGTATGCGCCACCGTAGTCGAATGGATTGACACGTGACTACCATTCGCAAGTGCACAGATTTGAAACACCAAATGATAGAAAAAGTTGTTTCTAATAGCGGTCGCTTCTCGGCAGGCTCGGCTAAACACCCAATAAAGGTTGTAAGCGCCAAATATATTTCTATATATTATATATATAATACAACGGTATGGGGAGTGCATCCTTGACCGGAGGTTGGGCCAAGATTCCGTATTGTGACCCTGTAGTTTTATGCCGTTTACATCCGTTTCAAGCATCAAAGTGCGTTTTGATCATGTTTCTCCTAAAAACTGTCAACCTTTTGGAAGTCTTTGAATGAAATACATTTAAAATATACAAATGGCGTAGGTAGTTGGTTTATTAGATTTAGTAAAGTGAATAGCGCAATGGCTCTAGTGAGGTTGGTAGTATGCCAGTTTATTAGTTGGCTAAATGACGGTCCAGAGTATTGTTAACAAGCGCGCGGAAGCATTTTGCCGAGATTAAACGCGAAGAAAGAAAATCAGTAATGGATTTTAAACTTAATAGTGTTATTGCATTATATTTGGCTGGAAAATCACAACTAGCGATTGCTCGTGAGCTCGAGCACCATAAAGTAAATAAAGCTTTTTTTTATCGCGTCATTACTCGTTACAATGATACTGGTAGCATCGCGAAACGTCATGGAGATGGTCATCAAAAGACTGAAACGTCACGTGAAATGGTTCAAAAAGTGAAGAAGCGACTTTAACGAAATCCCCGACGAAGTGCCAATCAAATGGCGAAAGAGTTGAAAATATCTCACACTAAAGCAGCAACAGTCAGACTTGAGAGAACGAATTGCTTCGCTTGGCCGAAAGCGGTCAATTTCTGAACATTGTGTTTTCTGACGACAAAATTTCTCAAATTGAGCAATTCGTAAACTCTCAAAACGATAGGGTTTATTTGACCGACCGTTCATACGAGAATTTGTGTCAGGAGGCAGCTCCTGCCACAGTTAATGGTTTGGGCCGCTGTAACCGCAGATTTCGGTGTCAGACCATAGACGTTTCAACAGTACTCGGCATCGTCCCACAAAGCTCGAGTGAACCAAGAATGGCTAAAAAACAACGTTCCGAACTTTATTACGTCCACACAATGGCTCTCAAATTCACCAGACACGAATCCGATGCATTATTCTCTTTGAGCCATTTTGGAGAGCATGTTCCGAACTAAAAGATGCACCGGTCTTGAGGCGCCGAAAAAAGCCATTGTCCGCGAGTGGGCAAAATACCGGCAAGTAACATTCGGGCAGCTTGCGATTCGTTTCTGGACCGTCTCAAGGCCATAGTCAAGACAAAAGTCATATCGAGCAAAAGTAAACTGGTTTATAATTTGTATTATTTTCAAACATTTTTTACTCTGAATTGAATATAATTAATTAATTATTTTCCAAACTAAATTTATGGCCTTTTTAATTGGTTACACTTCGAGTGCCGGACCCTGTAATGTAATAGTTGGATTATCAGTACTAGCGTGGTGACTGACGAGTGGTAATGCAGATAGGAGCCAATTGACTTCCTCTTAGGATATTTTAATGGTAAATTTGCCAGTTGAAGGGAAGTAGAATGACGCGGGATTCTGCAGGGCTCTTCTTAGCAATAGTCATTATAAAGAATTTATGAAAAAACTTGATACGTGATATACATACGTCTAATTTCAATCGCTATAATCGTTCTCAAATCGATTTTGCGTAGTAGATATTAAGGTCTAAGTAGACGATATAAAATTTCAAAGCGCATTATTTAGCTTTTATCTTGAATGAAAGAACTCATATCATTTTCTGTAGACTTAATGTCAATCAAATCTAATGGAATCATTAATGATTTAGATCACCTCAATTCTATTTATTTTAGTCTCAAAAATTGTTTATAACGACTATTTGCTAAAATTTCATGAAATAAATATCAAAACTTATCAAGACTATTTCTATGAGTCTAGGGGAAACTATTTTCATTTTAGATTTATAAAAGGTCAAAAAGAGGTCACTTGACTTCTCCTCTTAATAGTACGTACATGCATATGTATGTACATACATTTTAAATGTGTTAATTTGCTTTGCACTCAAACCAGTTTGTCCAACAAAAACGAACTTTCATGTTCTCGATTATTTGCTGAGATGCAGCTCCTCCTCGTTTTCATTTTTGTGCCATTCTCCCTAATAAACCCCACAAGAAGGAAATGTGCCGGGCGTCGCCAAGCAAGCAACAATATAACGTCGATGGCAAATTACTCTGGTTTTGTGGTTCGTGCGAACTGAAGCGCGTCGATAGTCATTGTTTTGCACAGGCCAGTGCTCTCATCAGCATAAGCTGATTGAACGTTAGCATGCAACACTTTTTGGCAACATTTCAAAGGCGAAGTCAGCAGCGGAAAAACTCTGCTGTTCAATCGCTTTGCCGTTTAATCGCTCAACTTGTTTCCTCGACCCTTCGTCCTCCTTAACATAGCCCCCAACCGTGTGACACATGGCGACAACACACTGATAATCTGTTTCCAGTCTGTGCACCCTTTGATGATTATTTTTGCTTATTGCGTCTTTTTTTAAAGAGTTTCTATGCATAAACAATTTTGTATACCTTAATAGACTCCTGTTAAGGTATCTAAATATTATTACCTACGTGTATATATGTAAGTAGGGTGAACGATATGAAGTGTTATCTATTCAAAACACCATAACTTTTTTGTGTGAAATTAGTTTGTATTGATTTCAAAGACAAAATTGTTCAAAAATGATTACAATTTTAACATATTATATATTCACTTTAGCTCGATATGACCACCCTTTGTCTTGACTATAGCCCTCAAACGGTCAAAAAGTGAGTTGCATGCTGCACGAATGTGATTTTGAGGTATTTTGGCCCATTCTCGTATAATCGCTTTTGTCAGCGTATCCATACTGGCATATTTTTTAGTCCTCACCTTGCTCTCCAAAATGGACCAGATGGATGGCGAATTCGAAAGCCACTGTGTGGACGAAATGAAGTGTGGAACATGATTTTTTAACCATTCTTGGTTCACACGAGCTTTATGAGACGGTTCCGAGCCCTGTTGGGACGTCCATGGTCTACGAACGAAATGTTTGCGTGTCCACGGCTCTTAAGCAGCTTCTAAAACATTTTGCCGATAATAAGTCGCATTCACTTTGACACCAGGCTCGATAAAAACGATTGGAGAGCGTCCATCAGTGGTCACTGGGGCCCAAACCATTACTTACGATGGGAAATTGCTTCGAGTGTCCATACGTAGGCTCAAATTCTCGTATGAGCGTTCGGTCAAGTAAACACGATCGTTTTGAGTGTTCATAAACAATTGGGAAATTTCTTTCATCAGAAAACACAATGTCGCCACGTTCGTGCAAGCGCAACAACTCCTTTGCTCTTTCGCACCGAACTTTTTTTTCTTGGGGTGAAAGATCGTGTGCTTTTTGGAACTTGTAAGCCTTGACCTTGAGCTCATTTTTCAATATGCGTCGAATGCTGTCTTGCAATATTTTCAGTTCTTTGGCCATTTTTCTTCCACTTCGACGTGGATTTCGTTCAAGTCGAGCCTTCACTTTCCGAACCATTTCTGGCGTTGTTGCGGTTTTTTTTTTGGTCCACCTCCATAGCGTTTTGCAATGCTACCAGTATCATTGTAACGTTTTATAGTGCGATACACAAACATTTCATTCACTTTGAGGTGACTGACCTCACGCACAATGGCTGGTTGTGATTTTCCAGTCACAGAAAAAAAATTCAACAAAACTGAGACGCAAATGTTTTTGATGGCTTATGAACAATATATTGAAGTGTCATTAGAACAATTTTGACGTTGATGTCATGAGCTGTTTTACTGATACAAGCAGTGTGAAGTTGGTAACACTTCATATCGTTCACCCTGTACATTAGGGTGGCAGTTTTTTTGCAAGATTATTTTTTTATTGGTGCTACCCCCCAGATTGGTTCCTTTCTATATAAAAATGGTGGAAAAAAAGTTTGAAGTAAATAGATTGAAGATAATTCAAATTATTACGCTTAAGAAAAATATATTCAATGCAGAATCTACCAAATCGTTCGACCCTTGCTTTTTGACAACTCTGTCAAAAATTTTCCATTTTTCTTCAATTTCTGAATTACAAAAACAAAACGGAAGTTAAAATATGTGAGATAACTTATCAACTGATCACATTTTGAACTTCGAAATGAAAATAGATTTCTTCAAACAGATTTCCGCGCATAAAAAATTGGGTTCGCGTTTTGACCAACGTACACATCGTGTCTTAGATAATATCAATATCAAAAACTAGTACTAGTATCAAATAAAGTAGGCGAGCATTTCGTTTCGGAAATAACAACGGTAATTCAAATTTTTATGGCTAAAAAAGTTTTGTATTCAAGTTTTTTAGAAAAATCATTAGTTGTTACAACATTTGAAGTGAAGACATTCGGTAGTACTATGTCGCGACCTCTATTACGAGAAAAAGTTTATCTGCTCGGGTATTATTCAAATGAAATTTTTGGAAACAAACTTCCATCTGAAAAACAAACGCTACACGTTTTTTTTTTTTTTTCAATTTACGGGTGTGTAAGTTAATAATACGAGGCAGTGCTTCACTAGCTGTGCGGGAAGTGATGATATATTGGGAGAAAGCCCGAATTGCCGACGCAAGAACTAAAGAACTGTATACCAAAGTTAGAAGGTCTCTGTCAGCAGTGGCGGCAACTTCAAAAGCATGCTGCAAGAACGTCGATGGATCATAAGAAAAAAGAAAAAGATTTCGTTGAAAAACTCGAGGATCTCTTCGATATTGCACACGCCAATGCATTGTATATATATCATATCCATTGAAGAAGATAAGCAGTTCTTAAACAATCAGCGGATGAAACGACGCCCGGGGTTTATGTATGGAATTGATTACCAGCTAAGTGCGAAAGAGACTCGAGTTTCTGAGCGAAAATTACGAGAGGAGAAGAGAAAAGAACGAAGCAATAATGAAGTTCTTCAATTGAGTAAGTATTTATCTTCATCTTCTCTAGCTACCTATTTAACATGAATATTTATGTATATCGAACTAAATCGTACTTATATTGTTAATACTATTTCTAGCTCAATCTGATATACTGATGACGTCGAGTTCAAGCAGCGGAGAAGATTTAGAAGCGCGTGCCTCAGAGGAAATTCCGCAATGATCAAAACATTTGTCTGTACCAGCAAAACAAAAAAGAAAACGACAAATAATAATAACTCCTAAGCTTGCTGCTGCTTTGGATAAGTACAAGATCAGTGACAGGAATGCAGTTCATATTCTTATAGCTACACTTGAAGCCCTTGGTCAAGATGTGGAGACTTTTGCGATCAACAGGTGGTCTATTACCGAAATCAAAAATATCTTTAAGGATAAGGAATTGCCTGCCGCTACGATACATTGGGATAGTAAATTACTGCCATCACTAACAGGTAAAGAGACAGTAGACCGACTTCCTGTTATTCTTTCAAATTGCGGTGCTGATCAACTTCTTGGTGTACCTGCATTGCAATCAGGGAGTGGAAAAGAACAGGCAACAGCTGTTTGCGAAACTCTTGCGGAATGGGGCCTTCAGGACTACGTAAAAGTATTGGTTTTTGACACTACTGTCTCCAATACGGGCGCTTTTAATGGTGCGTGTATTTTGATTGAAAGCTTTCTAGAAAAAGATCTCTTATATTTGCCTTGCCGCCATCACATATACGAAATCATTTTAAAAGCCGTTTTCAAGGAGAAGATGGGTGAAACTACCGGCCCAACCGTACCAATCTTAAAAAAGTTCCAAACTGCTTGGCCTAAAATAAATGTAAATAATTTTAAAACCGGAAGAGGATTATCGAGAATTTTTACAATCGGCTGCTATTTTTCTTGGCGAAATACCATCTCGTGGAGTATCCTTCCGTGCTCCAGGAGCTATCCATCATGCAAGGTGGATGGCTAAGGCTATTTATTGCTTTAAAATATTCATGTTTCGCGATGAATTTAAATTATCACCGCGTGATGGAAATGAAATTTGTGATATTTGCATTTTCCTTATCAGTATATATATCGAAGTGTGGTTTTGTGCACCTTCTGCAGCCAAAGCACCATTTTTGGATTTCAGTGTTCTTTCCAAATTTTATAAATACCGGACAGTTGACGAAGACATCTCTCGTGTGGCTTTACAAAAAATCAAAAATCATTTGTGGTATTTATCACCTGAATCCATCGCCTTGGCCTTCTTTGACCCAAATGTGACGGCAGAATCAAAAATTAAAATGGTAAAGGCGTTGAATCATGAAACTGATGCTGAATGTGACAAAAGTATTAAAAGGATAACCGTGGAAACAAGCAAAGTTCCTGAATTATTAAACCAAACAATTTGCCTTCAACAAAACAAAACGATTCAATGCAAGATTTAACATAAATGACGAATTCCTATGCACAGATCCTGCCCGGTGGCACAAACATGAAGATTTCGTCCAAGCTTTAAAAGTAGTTAATAAACTTAAAGTAACAAATGATACGGCGGAGAGAGGTGTTCAACTAGTAGAGGATTTTAATAAGTTATATACAAAAAACGAGCGACAAATGCAGTACGTGCTCCAAGTTGTAAGTGACTATCGACAGAAGTCCCCAGACAGCAATAAACAAACTATATCTAAAAATAAAGATTTTTAAATCATTTTTATTTTATTTTCTTCAATGAGTTATTTCTTTTTTTTATATGTTGTTATTAAACTAAATTGCAATGAAGTAAGCGTCATATGGAACTATATATGCTAAATACTGTATGGATAATAATTTCCTTCTTCAATTTATATATGTATAATTTAATATACTTTACCAATTAAATTCTTTCACTACTTATTTACGCTGTATATATACTCATGTAAAATAAAAACACACATTCTTTTATGAAATTAAAATTTTTTGTCATTTTGGGGAAAATTTTGCATATTGAAAGGCTCGGGGGCACACCTTTCCCCTATACGATTGGCACCAAATTTCACAGAGGCTATTTTTATATAGAATGGAACCAAACTGGAGGGTAGCCCGCGAAAAAATATTGTATATAAAAAAACAGGTCAAATAACTGCCACGCTACTGTACATATATGTGGGTATTAGGGTGGACGTTATTCATGTGGAAGAAATAAAACACCTTTATTTTTTGCAGGACACCCTCTAGAAAAGTAAGGTTACCTAAAAAACTGCAAATTATGAAATTTTAAGCCAATCCGAAAAAATTTAGAGGTCCCGACTAGAGCGTTAAGTTGCAAAATAAAGAAAAATGGGTATTTTTTTAAATTAATCTCAACTTAAGTAAAATAAAAATAGTTTATGCATGTTTACTATTCGAAATATTGAAGTTGTAGAATTAGAATACTGTGTACTTAAAACTATGGTTGTTTCTAAAAAATAATGATTTTATAGTAATCTAAATATTAAAAAAGTAAACAAATATTATGGCTGGTGAACAGCTTCAGCAATTTCTAGGCCAGTTGAAGTAGCATAGTAAATTTTAGAACTTTCAATAGTTGTTCACCATTTGCATGAGAGATAATGACTGGTAAACGATCTATCATACTTTCTCTAGTCCTGTTAATTCAGGAAGAATTTTTCCATCCCAGTGTACTACTCCGGCTGCAACCTAAAAAAAATAAACAATTTTTATATATTAAATAATACAAAATAACAACAATTTAAAAATTCAATTTTTCCATACCTTGAAATTATTTTTAACACATGTAGGTATTTTCAATCGGCGTTTCTTACGTTCCTCCTGTAATGTTGCGCGATTTATTTCAAATGTATCAACGGGATGTCCAAGTGGTTCTGCGACTGCAATAATTAAATGAATAGCCAACATATCAGAAATTTTTCACTTGACCAAAGATCTGAGAAGTCTCGGCGTAAGGAATTTATTTTTTCCTCTTCTCAATGGCCCCAGTACTTCCGTGTACATCATTTCAGGTTTCGGATCATCTTGTGTTTCGATATCGCTTTCGGAAGAAAAAAAAATTCTTGATATAATCAAAATTTATTTATAACATTAACTTGAGCGAATTAAATTAATTAAACATTAAATTAAATACTCATTGTTCATACCTTGAAAACTGATTCCTATTGACTTATTACCTTCATCAATATGCTTTCGCTTTCGGTTTTTTCTTCTGCATCTAATTTTTGTTTATCATTTAGAATTTCTGTTTCATTAATTCCAAGCATACATCCTAGACGCCCTTTCTCACGTTGTGAAAGAAGAAAAGATTTATCAGTTTCATCCTTCATCATAGATGGAGCATCAATGTGTGCGATATCGAAAAGATCATCCAGTTCATTAACAAACTCCATCTCTCTTGTACGAAAAACCTCCAAATTTTTATTTTTATTCTTTTGAAGGTTTTGATATTCTTGATAAAGCTTTTCCACTTTGTGTATACAATGTTGTTCTTCTCGAACTGGAATGTGTGCTCTTTCCCAAAATATGCGCATTTGTTTTATAGCTAACGTTGCACTTGCGCGAATAGTTAATTTTACAGTACGATGATTGAAGAAAAAAACGGGCAATGTTTGTTTTTTTGATGGTATTTTGCTAAGTATTTGTGGAGTCTCGGATCCGAATAAATAAATTTCCGAAGTAGAACATAACTTCGCCATTTAATAATTACCTATATTTTCCGCTTTAAGTGGA
Source organism: Anastrepha ludens (assembly GCF_028408465.1). NCBI lineage: Eukaryota > Metazoa > Arthropoda > Insecta > Diptera > Tephritidae > Anastrepha > Anastrepha ludens. Next base: position 130,250,804 of record NC_071500.1, on the reverse strand, counting down.
ACACAAAAAACATTAACACGTAAATTGCCCTTTAAAAACTCATAGTTTGACGGTCACATGCGGGCACTAAATTCAATCAATCAGTGGAAAAGGTCGAGTAGAGGTTTTGAGACGCAAGAACAGTGGATTCCGCGAACGTGAAAACACGGAACTCAATATTATAAATATTATGTTTGCAGACGATACCCAAAAACTACAACCACAAAAATCCTGACAGTATAATCAAAATCGAACATTCATTAAGAAATTAACTTAAAATAATAACAGCGTACAGCAATAGAAAGAAATTACAACACTAAATACTAAGAAAGTTCCAAAAACAAAAAACAATTTGTTTTGAACTTAATTTTTTGATGAACAATTACAATAATAAGATCTTTTATAAGTGCGCACGTGCACTTTGCAAAAAAAATTATAGATGGAAAACCTAGTTAGAGCCAAACAATATCAGAAAACTAAATTATTGATACAAAAACTAAATTATTGTAAGATACTGATTTTTAGAGAATTAAAGTTTAGCTCGTCTTTGCTTAATTTCTTTAAATGTAACCTTTACAATGTATATATAATTGGCGCGTACATCCTTATTGGGTATTTGGCCGAGCTCCTCCTCCTATTTGTGGTGTGCGTCTTGATGTTGTTGCACAAATGGGGGGGCCTACAGTTTCAAGCCGACTCCGAACGGCAGATATTTTATGAGGAGCTTTTCCATGGCAGAAATACACTCGGAGGTTTGCCATTGCTGCAGAGGGGCGACCGCTATTAGAAAAATGTTTTTCTTAATTTTAGTATTTCACCGAGAATCGAAGCTACGTTCTCTCTGTGAACTCCGAATGGTAGTCACGCACCAACCCATTCGGCCACGGCGGCCGCCAGTCTTCACAATACTGTGATCAAATAATTATTTTCAAGCGATTATGATCAAGCGATCAAGCGATCGAAACACTTAAATCTAATCGAATGATTGCAATGATGGTTGGAATGAGAAAAAAAAAAATTATAACTAACTTTTTTACATTATGTGATCGTACTTTTTGAAAATCGACGCTCAAGTCGGAACCTCTAAATCAACTCGGATTGGAATTTAATATTTGGTAGTTTTTTAGGTGTTTTTACATTTGTAGAGGGTGTCCCGAAAGATATCAATAATTTTAATAATAACGGCCACACTAGTGTATATGCTCGAAAATATATGAATGTATTATTCTTTTCTAGGCAGGGGGTTAGCCCGAGCTTTTCCGCAAATTCACGGGTATTATATTTTAAATCATCAACCGTGACGACTCTATTCTTTGCGTTCGAGCGCTGGGGGAGGTATAGTTACGTTGTATTCAAACTTAAGACGCGTTTTTCTCAAAACTATATTTTTTGAATTGCCGTACACGCTAACTCGAAAGTTATTGACCGATCTCCCTGAAATTTTGTACATATCTTTTTTATGATATTACTTTATTTGAATTTACAATTCTTCAAAATCAAATCAAAATTCAAAATCTTTCGAAAAAATAATTTTTGGAAGCAAAAATAGTAAGAAAATTCGCCCTAAAATTCATTTTTTAAGCATTTTATTCCGCGAATTTTTGTCCCCATTTTTGTTTAATTTATATAGAAATTATGACATTAATAAACAAAAAAATTTTGGGTTTTTTGTATTCAGGTCTTTGACGCCGATGCTACAATGCCCGCCGATTGAGAAGCCCCGCAGCGACCTTCCTGCAAGAATTGAGTGTACATCCGCCATTTTAAATGATTAAAATAAAAAAAAATTTATATTATTTTAATGTATAAATAAACTGTATGTCAATTTAAAAAAAAAAAATTTATTGACTTCTGTATCTGTCCCCTAAAGGAAAACATTTTAAATTTAATCTCAATTTGAATTCAAGGAAAATTGTTAATTTTTGGAATCAAATAAACTCATAGACAATGAAAGTTACAGCTTGTACCATCAGATGGGCTGACGGAATTTTACTAAAATATACGTGGGTTTATAAAGTTTGGTCCGGTTCGAATTTAGTCCTCCTTATTTGAGAGTTATGAAAATTAAAGTTAATGAATTTGAGAGTTAATATTATTTCTTCCATAACTTATATGTGTATATAACATATAAACTTCCAAGGGATACTCAAAAAAATTCATAAAAATTGTACCGTATTTTCCTAGGAAAACAGTTTTTTCCCATTAAGAATCTTCAAATTTAAACCCCGAACTGGGTCCGGGAACTGTGTAGCGCCCCCTTATATCCGCTATTCTAAATATTTATGATGATGAAATAGAAAAGTAATTAACAAATTTCTATTTCATTATCATAAATATTTATGATAGCGGATATAAGGGGGCGCTACACAATTCCGGACCCAATTTCACTTGCATATAGGATTGTGAAATTTTGTTCAAATTCCTTTCAATAGAATTTTATAAGAAATCTCGCTCTCGAACACAACACAGCTGAGATTCCAATATTAAAGAAGGCTATAATTACTGATTATCACGCTTATTATCTCCAATCCTTCTTTTTGGTGTGATGAAAAGAAAACATTCATGGAAAGTACACATTGATTTAATAACACAATTTCACATCAATTCGGAAGATTCGTTAATTTATGGGAATTCCAGTTCTGGATTGTCGAACACAAAGCCCTGACCTTAACCCCTTTGAAAATCTGTGGAACGATATTAAGGCTAACTTTGATAAAAAAAAATTCCAAATGCCAGTTAACTAGGCCAAGGAGTATAGAAAGCATGGAAATCTATTCCTTTAGAGAGATGTCAAGAACTAATAGAAAGTTTACTTCGCCGATGTGAAACAGTTTTTAAAAATAATGGGTATTAAACAAAATATTAATCAGGGAAGTAATTAAAATAAATAAAAAATAAATAATAGGCGCGTGTACTTCTGTTAGGTGTTTGGCCGAGCTCCTTCTCCTATTTGTGATGTGCGTCTTGATGTTGTTTCACAAATGGAGATATCTACAGTTTTAAGCCGGCTCCAATCAGAAGATTGTTTTTATGAGGAGCTTTTTCATGGCAGAAATACTGCTTTAGAAAAAACGTTTCCTATTATTTAATGCTCTTGCACGGAGATTCGAAGATACGCATTCCCGAATGGTATTCACGCACCAACCCATTCGGCTACAGCGGCCGCGGTAAGTAATTAAATAAACAAATTTAACCAATTTGAAATAGGTAGGTAGGTGATATGGTTGAAGTGCCAGACTAGTACTCCCCAAGCAGCACTAAAGAGCCGTTTGATATCATTATGAGGTGTCCAACGGGCAGATAATTACAGCCAACCAGAGCTGTTGATGTAGCGGAAAAGGTTGCTGTAATTTAGGTTGGCGCACTGCCCCAGGTTGTCGAAAGGACCACCAAGTGATTTTAATCGTCTAGCTGCCAAAAACTGACATTTACAGATAAAGCTCTGCTTTTCTGAAAGATCCGCTTCTGCAATGGTGATCAAATTGTAAACCTACCTTGAAATAACTAATATGTGTTTTATTTGCAGATTGATAAAAAAAGTGCGTTATTTCACTGTCCTGTTCAAAATGTGACAAACTCCAATTTTTCGAACTGATTATAATTTTACATACTAAATTGTTATTTATTTGCATTTTTTGTGTGATAATACTGAAATGAAATAATACTATTGTATAATAACTAGTAAATACATCAAGTAAAAATAATCATTACAAGTTTGTGGGAGGTGCGCTATTTCTCTGTCCATATGTATCTTTCTGTATATATACTTACATATACAAAAAGATCCTTATACATATTCATTATCACACAGCTTCCACGTCGCACACTGGGGATTTTGCGGAAAAAAGTCAAATTTCCAACATACCACCTACGCAATGTTTAATGGTATTTCTAAATTCCAGAATAGAACCAACAATAAAATCAAAAAGAATTACTAAATTCCGACTTACAGTTTTTTTTTTATAGATATGTGAAAAGTATAATTGTTTTATAGTATTGAACTGACTAAGAAAAAACTTCAAAGCCCAAGGTGGTTTTTTTTCCTTTTGCTTGAGCTGACTTCGAATTTTTTATTTTTCATTTAGGGTACGATATTTTTATATATTTTAGCCGGAAGAACAAAGGTTGTGAAGCATTTGATTATCTATTTATAATTAATTTTACAAAAACAAAAAAAAAATCATATTCCTTCATATTCTTGGATCTGCAAGTTGAGCTACATTTACCTACGGTCAGAAACTAGTATCAACGTGTTCCTTAATAGCGTCTCTTTCAGTTTTAATCAATTGCAGGTGCCACCAGGCGCCACTGCCTTTTTTTTTGGCAATGATAACACAGGGCAACAAAAAAAAAAAAAAATCTGCGGCAATAATTTTGTTAATGGTTTTCATTAGCACTATTAGCATCATTATATATATTGAGTATGAAATTACATTTTTTGAATTTACTCTGGTTCTTGAGATAAACGCAAAATTAAAAATTACTAAACAAATTTAAAGTGCCCTCCTACAGTTGCACTAATATGATTAAACTTAACTACGGTTTCGTTATCTGTTTGCATATTTAGGTAAAACACTTTCTGCTGTTAGACTCAGAAGTTATCACTTAGTGTCATTTTTCAGTTTTAAAGAAATTGTTGTCTCGAAATTTCAAATTTGAGAATATTTATTAGCAGCATCTTCTTGTTTTATTTGTGGAGCAACAACCTCAAAAATGAATAAAATTGAAGAAGTTCAATCCAGGCCCGTAAATGAAGAAGCACTGAAATTCGGCATGTCACCTCTCCATGCTCGTATCAAGCTGATGGAGTGTCTTCTGCATGTAGCCTATAATATGGAATTTAAACGAGGACGAGTCGACTCACATACTCGCCCAATAAAAGAAGCCAGAAAACAATTGATAAAACGAGAGCTAAAAGATAAAATTGGGATACAGGTTGATACTGTCAAGCAAGGATCCGGCACAACAAATTCCGGAAACACGTCACGAACATTCTTTGCTAATCCAACCTTAGTTTCTGAAATAACAGGTTTGGACGAAGATTTAATTAAAAGATTTGCTGTTATTCTTGAAGCCATAACCATACGTGAGCCAGTGAACCCAACAAAATTTGGAGATTTTTGTATGGAGACAGCAAAAAAGTTTGTTACTTTGTATGAATGGTACAATATGCCAACTACTCTCCATAAAATTCTCATACACGGTAAGGATATAATGGAAAATTGTATTTTCCCTGTGGGTATATTGTCTGAAGAGGCTCAGGAATGTCGAAACAAAGACTACAAAAAGTATAGACTCAGACACTCCAGAAAATGCAGCAGAATTGCCACGGATCAAGACATCATGCACCGAATGATGGTGACATCAGACCCGTTGATATCACATTTGACACCTTCTTTCAATAAGAAAAAGCACAGTGATTTAAGCAAGGAAGTAATTGCGCTTTTACAAGAATAAAATTTGCAAAAAAATATGTTTTATATGAATATGTAATGTGTATAATTTGTGTATGTATGATATCATTAAAAATAAATATTTGTTCATTATTTATTCACTTGTCGGCAGTCCATATAAAAATTTTCATATTTTTACAAATAACGCAGTAGTATATATTTCTATATGGAAAAAACATTGATTTTCAACATTTTTTTAAAACAGTTTTTAAACATTGTTTTAAATCATGTTCTTTCCATATATTTTTAAAAATAAAATTTATGAATTTTAAAAAACATTATTTTTTAAAATTTTTTAAAAAATAGTTTTAAAAAATAATGTTTTTAAACATGTTCTTTTCATACACAAATATATACAACTTCGTTAGTAGTAAAAATGTAAATATTTTTTGGTATGTATACTTTTTTCCGCATCTCAGTACAAAAATCCCCAGTGTGCGTCGTACCGCTCTATGATAATGCATTGTGTAATACATACGAATAATAAGTATATGTATGTGAATATAGAGAAACTATTATTATAAGTTCAAAAAACATCGATTTGATTTCCAAATTTGAAACTCGACAGAAGATGGTTTTTACGGGGTAATGCAAAGCTACCGGAAAAGTGGTGGCACCACGTGACCGGAAATTTAAACGAATCTTCATGACAAATGTTATATGCTTTACGCATATTAGTGCAAAAAATGCAGACGGCAGAGCGTGACAGTTAAGGATTAAGGGATAGAAGATTTATGCCGATTGCTTCTTCCGCAAATGATGCGCTGATTCATCGCTCACTAAGCCGAAAGGCTGAAATCGTATCTAATTACGCGCATAGTTGAAAAAGCTGTAACTCTATTCAACGGATACGAAAAGTTGACAAGATGTGCATTGCAACACCATTTCTGGATGAGAAATTGATATACATTTATGTGTAGATACTTATGTACAAATACAAGTATTACAGATAAGTGGCCTGGCAGTTGTAGCTGCCAATATTTGGTAAGCTTCCATAAGTGGAGATAAGATGGTTTAGTAAATTTAGATTCAAAGGAAGAAATCAAATGCTTTCTTAACATCAGTATCGTTGTAAGCAAACAGAGCTTAACCTTAAAATTAATTAATATATTCTAAATTATGTAAATGCGTATGATTGTTTTATTACACATACAATTAAATATGTGCTAACATATATACGCATGAACTTTATTAAGATATTCGAAACACCCAAATTTTATGAAATCTTTATAGTGCTGCCCGTAAATGTATACTGTATCTGTATGTTTGTGTGCTAGGGCCTTTTGACTTACATAAATAATCATTTCATCTTGTAACACAAATGCCCAATTTGAAACCATTCACTATGAAAGAAATCTGTATACATACGAGTATATGTTATACCAGTTGATTGATTTATGTATCATAAATTTAGGAGCTTATCCCTACCCTGTTTTCGTTGCAGGTTACATTTTCGCAAGGCAAAAAACTTGACGCACAAGTAGTAATTACTGGCGATTTTGTTTCTCCTAAAAAATTTTGCTTTTCATTGGCATCTGCTTTTTCATGTTCGATTATTAAAATTCCACACTCGGCGAAGGCAAAGGAGTCACATTTTTTCAAATTGAGAAGCTTTTCGGGGTAGCTGGTTGCACTGAAAATCTGCTGACTACTTAATATCAATGCTTGTGCGAGATTACGATAGATAAATACACATAGGGATTTGTGCTCTTTTCTTTGTAGGAAAAAACATGCCTTTTTATAATTTTTTACAGCGTGAGTGCAATGCTGAACATTTGTACACGAAAACACTGTAAGAATCACGTTGGTGTGTTTAGACAAATCCTGTGAAGAGTTGCAAACGGTCCCATAGTGTTTTTTCGCTTCCATAATAAAGTTAATTATACCATAGATGGTTATCGACTATCTCTTATAAATTTTCATCCCTACTGCTTTCGCAGTATTTATTGTAACCAATTCCTATACTTTTGACGGAAGTGCCAATAAGCCAATACGAAGTTAGCATAATCTACCTCGTAGAGGGCCATATGACGGCATCGTCAAGAGAATATATGGCTTTAATTCCTCTCCCATAAAACCTGTGTTTAAATTAACCCGATAAAGCACGGTCTCTACTTTTTGAGTTTATTTGATAGCTTTGACTGGACTTCTCAAATCTACGAAAGTGGTAACACTGAACTCGATAGCTACCAATAATTGAAGTTTTCCTGCTTTCGCCGCTTACTTCTACTTTGAGGACAGTTGAGTAGCTTGTTTCGGTTTCAAGTTTGAATTTATATATGATACTTAACTTTTAATGAAGTAAGCGAACTTTATTGGATTTAGTTTCAACCAAGTTTTTTAGAGCATTGAACTTACTCTATTTGATGCAGAGTATTAAACGAATCAACAATTTTTACTGCAGGCTCCGCTATCACAAAATTTAACAGACATTAGCACAACCAATTTTATTTGCTTAGACAGTATGCTTTATAGTTCTCTCTTATTATTCTTATTTTACTGCGGATAAATGTGAATTTTTCTTTTAATTGATCAAATTTTATGTTGGCGCTTGCTTTGCTTTTACTTTGTTAGATCTGAGAGCTTTTTACAAAAAGTAACGGCACCCGATACTGTAAATGTAAGATAATAAGATTAACAGTAATGGAAATCAAAATATATGAAGAGATGTGCAAGAATATATAATTGAAATCGACCAAATAAATAAAAGACATGTAGCGGTAGAAATTTTAACTTCACGAAACTTACTACTTTTGTGTTTTTATTTATGTATATCATTTATTAACTGCTGGTATCAAAATACTATTAAATTCATTAATTTATTTTTTTAATTTACTAGTTTTGGCCGCACCGTCACAAAACTTGGTGCTCATTACTAGCATTCAGATTCGAAAATTTTCTTCGATGAACTTAGAGTTAGGGCTCGTTAGCCAACCCATGACAATCATCAAAATTATCAAATTAATTTTTCGACACTGCTTAAAATTTTAACTTTTTACGTTTGACAAACTCAGGGATTCAAACGGCTGAGCGGTTTATACGAGTAAACGCTTCATTTTATACAAGTACTAATTTTGATATTTTTATTGTCATGCAAAAAATAATAAAAGTAAATAATAGGAATGCTCTTCAAAAGATTCACAATGGCTTTTTTTGAATAAAGGATTTACACTGGGGAAACACACCTCTGAATTTTCGTCTGGACTGTATTCTTATGCAATAACAATCCCATTCACTTGAAGTTTTGACAGAACTACCTACTCAGCAGTCTGTCTAAGGTCAAGCCAATATAGTCCGTGAGCCAGGTGCTAATTTTTGTCAGTTATTTCCTCTCAGTCGATAGTTCGTAAAATGCCTCAGATAGTTGCATTATGAAGCGTTGTGAACGTCAGCTGCGGCTCCGAGGGTGGGTTGAGCAGTTATAGCCACCCTCGCACGTAAAAAAAAAAATTATTTTTAGTCATTTCCTCCCGATTAAAACATTGATCAAATTAAAGTTAGACTAATATTTTGAAGAAATAAAATTGTCAGCTGATTATAAAGTGGTGGATTATACGACAGCTGGTCACACAAATATGAAAAAAAAAAATATTTTTTCAGTGATTTCCTCCCAAACGAAAATTTATCAGATGATAGTTTATGTATTGTTTTTAATAAATAAATAAGTCAGCTGGCTATATGTAGGTGGAATGTGCGTCAGCTGATGCCCTGAAGGTGTAACGTAGGTCCTAGTCGGAAACATTTATAGCCTAAGTAAATGTGTCAGCAGACGAGTTTTCCCCCAACATACTGCCAGCTGATTTGTTTTATTACTTACAGGATCATTTCAACAATCCGCACAAACATTTTTTTTCGGGAGGAAATGACGTACTTGAAGTTATTCAGCATTACATTTAATGTGCAAACTGAAATGTATAATTTTATGGCAATGTTTCGATTAAATCAAATTTTTTATGGGAACTTTCCGATTCTTAAGAATAGAAATAAATAAATATTTTGTTAAGCAAATCAACTAATTTATAATTTTTCAGTACTTAAATTAATAATGTTTAAGATTTAATACAAAAAGTTATTTAATTATGTTTGGTAATTTAATCATTTTCATTTTCGTTTCTGCTCATCTCACTTTCTTCTCTTTCTGACTCACTGTCAGAGTCGCTTTCAGAGCTGTTTTCCAACATTTCTTCATTATCGTCATCTGTTTAAAAATACAAAAAATAATTTTGGGTACATGTTTAAAAAAAAATAAAATTATAAAAAAATCTTTACCTTCTTCTGATTGAGTTATTTGATCAATGGATGTTGGTAACTGAGTACCAGAAAACCACATGAATACATATCTGTTATTTATTTCTATCCAGCCATAGTCAGAAGGCTCATTAACAGTTGGTACTTTCAGGTGTGCTTGAGACCAAATTTCCGAAATATAACACGTCCTTAGAGAATGATTATATAATTCCGTTTTGCACGGCGGAAGAGATGAGCCATCAATACCTTTCTTAGGTAATCGAAACGAATTGTCATTATCAAGAAATTTGTATGTCTTTTGAAACAATGCTACTCCCGCCTCATTTATAAACTTTAATCGTTTCAAACCATATACATTACATACAAACTCTTGTATTTTGTGAAAAAAGTCAAGTCTCTTCTCAGATGGTTGTGACAATTGGATGAAACATTCAGTGAATTCTTCAGATTTTGACATTATTGAAAATGGGCGGTTTTTGCCCTTCTTAAAAAAGGCCGGGTTGTAATCGCATCCTGTGAATGCGTGAAATGCAAGAAGCGCTGCACTTAAATTTACTCCTAATGCCTTATGTAATTCTGTTATGTTGATAAATCTGTGATTTTTTCGGACGCCGACTTCCATACAAATTTGGATATCTTCTGCAATATTACCCATATTGGCTAACATAATTATTAATACGTCAGTATCCGAGCATATTTGGGGCTGCTTTTCTAACAAAGGATTCAGCTGTTTATTTGTATTTACAAAAAGCACTATTATAGTCAGCTGCAAAGATGTATAGATGACCTTCACAGTCGCCTGATGCGAAGCCTATTGAAAACGTTTGGACAATAGCTCAAAGAAGTAAATATGGACGGTTAAACAGTTACGAAGGAAAATTCGTCTGGTTTGGAGCCGATTACTTCCACAACTTGCGCAGAAATTAACGCAAAAAAGTAGATCTTAAGGCATTATAGCTAATGATGGTTACTATACATTTTACTAAAAATATTGGTCAAATAGTTTCCAAATTATGTCACACTTCCTTAGACAGACTGTATAAGTACATAAATTATCTACACACGAGTTGAAGCATCAGCCGTATTTCCTAGTTTTACTCCATATTATTATACAAATAAGGCTCTCATCATGCCCGTTCTAACGTATGGCGCAGAATCTTTCTCTGAAACACTCCAAGCGTCGCTTTATCGGATGTTGTCATCGTCCAAGCTTCTGCGCCATACGTTAGGACGGCCATGATGAAACTCTTGTAGAGTGTTAGTTTTGTTCGTCGAGAGAGGACTTTGCTGCTCAGTTGCCTACTTAGTCAAAAGTAGCACTTGTTGGCAAGAGAGAGTCTACGTTGGATTTCAAAGCTACCATTGTTATCGGTGTTAATGATGGTTCCCAAATAAACGAAATTATAACTGTCTACAGTGACGTAGGGGCCGATACGCGAGTGTGCCGACTGTTTGTTTGAAGACAGGAGGCACTTCGTTTTGTCCTCACCACCAAACCCATTCGCTTTGCCTCTTTATCCAGTTTGGAGAAGGCAGAACTAACAGCGCGGTTGTTAAGGCCGATGATATGGATATAATCGGCATACGACACACGACAGAGAGTCATCCTGTCTGAAACCTCGTTTGGTATCAAACAGCTCGGAGAGGTCCTTCTCAATTCTGACGGCACTACTGGTGTTGAGCAACGTCATCTTGCATAGCCGTATTAGTTTTGTGGGGATACCAAATTTAGACATCGCGGCATACAAGTAACTCCTTTCCGTACAGTCAAATACCGCTTTGAAATCGACGAAAAGATGGTGTGTGTCGATTCTCCTTTCGTGGGTCTTTTCCAAGATTTGGCGTATCGTAAATATTTGGTCGATGGTAGACTTTCCAGGTCCAAAGACACACTGATAAAGTCCAATCAGTTGGTTGACGGTGGGCTTCAGCCTTTCACACAATACGCTCGCTAGAAGCTTATAGGCTATATTTAGAAGACTAGTCCCGCGCCCTTCTTATGGATTGGACTGAGCACACTTAAATTCCAATAGGTGGGCATGCTTTCATCCCACCATATTTTGCATAGAACCTGATGCATGCACTTTACCAGCTCCTCGCCGCCATTTTTGAATAGCTCAGCGGGCAGTCCGTCGGCGCCTGCGGCTTTGTTGTTCGTTAGCCGCGTTATCGCTATTCTTACCTCGTCAAGGTCGGGTAGCGGAACGACAATTCTGTCGTCTACGATTGGGGTATCGGGATCTTCACATTCTCTGTGACATGCGCAGCTATCACTGTTTAATAGGTTTAAGAAGTGTTCCCTCCATAATTTAAGATTGCTCTGGATGTCGGTCACCAGTTCGCCGTCTTTGTTCTTACAGGAAAATACCCCGGCCTTAAAACCTTCTGTAAGCCGCCGAACTTTCTGGTGGAATTTTCGGGCGTAATTCTTGTTGACCAGCATCTCAAGCTCCTCGCACTCACGTATTCCGGCCTCTTGTTGCTTCTTTCGCGTTGCGTCAGATCACAGCGTGGCTCTATGGGAGGCATCTTTTCTTTCTGCGGCAGCATGACATTCCTCGTCGTACCAACTGTTTTTTCGGGCTCGCCGGAATCCGATTTCTTCTTCGGCGGTGGTACGTAAGGAACGAAAAATGTTGCTCCATTGCTCGTGAACGCGGGTTTGTTGGGCAGTGCTCTCTAAGAGCAGGAGTGAGATTCGAGTGGCGAATCTTCTGGCTGTCTGTTGTGATTGCAGCTTTTCGATGTCGAACATTCTTTGCGTAGGCAGATGCACGTTTTTTGCTGCACAGAGGCGTGTGCGCAGTTTGGCTGCAACAAGGTAGTGATCCGAGTCGATGTTAGGTCTTCGGATCGTACGTACATCTAATACACTAGAAGCGTGTCTTCCATCTATCACAACATGATCGATCTGGTTTCGCGTTTTTCGATCAGGGGACAGTCAGGTAGCTTGGTGGATCTTTTGATGCTAGAATTTGGTGCTGCAGACTACCATATTTCGGGCCCCGGCGAAGTCGATCAGCCTCTGTCCGTTACCGGATGTTTCGTTGTGCAGGCTGATTTTTCCGACTGTGGGACCAAAAATTTCCTCCTTGCCCACCCTGGCGTTGAAGTCGCCAAGTACGATGTTTATGTCGTGGCGGGGCCAGCGCTCATAGGAACGTTCCAAGCGCTCATAGAAGGAATCTTTGGTCGCCTCGTCCTTCTCTTACGTCAGGGCGTGAGCGCAAATTAGCGAGATGTTAAAAAATCGCGCTTTGATGCGGATTATTGCGAGACGCTCGTCCACCAGAGTGAACGACAGTACTTGGCGACGAAGTCTCTCTCTCACAACAAATCCGACACCGGATTTGCACTCCTTTACATGGCAGCTGTAGTAGACGTCGCAAGGTCCTATGGTTTTCTTGCCTTGCCGCGTCTATCACATCTCTTGGATGGCAGTGATGTCAGCCTTTACTCTCAAGAGGGCATCAACCAGCCGGGCAGAGGCACCTTCCTCATTAAGGGACCGGACATTCCAGGTGCATGCCTTCAAATCATAGTCCTTAGTTCGTTTGCAGGGGTCGTCTCAGTGTTGGATGTTCTCATACAAGGATTTGTGTGTCTTTTCATTGGGGTGATTTTTAAGTGGCGGGTCCTAAACCCAGCGCACAACCAGCTATCCTGGAATGTTTCGCCTTCTCACGTTAGCTCACTCCCGAACGGGTGTTCGCAATTTACCCAGAGGATACCGGGCTGATCGCGGGAGTTGTGAGCTGCTTGAAACATATGCAGAAGAGTCGTCCTGGCCACTCCCAAATGAATGGCGATCAATAACTTTCCACACTTGTGTGGACTTCTAGGTATGGAACCATCCTCCAATATTTTCGTTCTTGCAACATTTCTAGTGGATCCAGTTTGCACGAGACGCTCAGCTAAATGGATATTTATCAGTTGCCTTAAACATGACATACTCGTAAAAATTTAGTCCATCGGAAGCTTCTTTGCTCCTCATTTTATTTGTGAGTTTTAAATTGATAATTGAAATATAAATAACACACAAACCTTCCACTTGGGTATTGCTTACTGCAGGAAATGCAATTTTCGATTTATAGAAATGTTTTCGTTGTTGGCAGTTACCATTTTAATTTACGGATGCTTTTACCATAACTCTATTTACATATATGTAAGTGTGCATACCTGATTATTCGCGTCCGTCGAATGCAAATAGATCTGTGTGTGGCTATCATTCGGTGAGTGCGAGTTCGAGTCCCGCTCCATATATGAAACATAAATGTTTCTTTTCTAATACCGTTCGCCACGACAAGGCTCAGAGTGTCGCGAAAATATTCGCGATCGGTACTGTAGGTATCTCAATTTGTGAACCAACTTCAAGATGATGGGCATACGAGGTGTGTTCAAAAAGTATCGCGAATTTTAAGTTTTCGCTAGTTACGCATATACGAATTTCGATTTTTCTGTGGCGATATGTTGGTACTCATGTCTCTCATTCTGACGAGTTCGGCCATTTTGAATGTTCAGTTAATTGTTGACAGCTGATTTGTTTACACGTGTTTCGGCACGTCTTTGATATTTACCTATTGAAAAAGATGGATCAAAGAACCTGTATCAAATTTTGTGCGAAAAACGAAATTAAGTGTGCGGATGCATTCCGAAAGTTAACTGTGCCATACGGTGAAGCTACTTTGGATCAAAGCAACGTTTATCGGTGGTACAAAATGGCCGAGAAGATGTGAACGACGAAAACCGTGCTGGACGCCCGAGCACTTCAACAATAGGCGAAAAAATTGATGAAGTGAAGGCAATCGTATTGGCCAATCATCGAATCATCGTTAGAGAAGTTGCTGAGGACCTAGACATATCGATTGGCTCATGTCATTCGATTTTTTTCAATGATTTGGGCATGGGACGGGTCGCCGCAAAATTTTTACCAAAACTGCTCAATTTCGACCAAAAGCAGCATAGCATGAACATTACTAATGAGATGTTGGACTCTGTCCGCGACGACCCAAATTTGCTCCAGAGGGTCCTAACTGGTGACGAATCGTAGGTTAATGGTTATGAGGTTCAAACCAAAGCTCAATCATCTCAATGGAAGCTGCCGCACGAACCAAGACCGAATGCAGCGCGACAAGTTCGGTCGAAAGTAAAAGTTTTGCTTACCCTTTTCTTCGATTGCAGGAGCGTTGTGCATCATGAGTTCTTACCACAGGGTAAAACGGTCAGTAAGGAATATTACCTGCAAGTTATGAGCAATTTGCAGCTCGTAATCCGCCAGAAATGCCCGGATTTGTGGAAGAGCAAAAATTGGCCCTTGCATCACGATAACGCCACTGCTCACACATCGTTGCTTTTGTGCCAACACCAACACATTAATGATGTCACAGAGGATGGTTCCATGTAGAGAAGTCCACGCAAGTGGGGAAGTTACTGATCGCCATTCCCTTGGGAGTGGCCAGTACGATTGTTCTGCATATAGTTCAAGCAGCTCACAACGTCTGGGATAAGCCCACGCATCCTCTGTGAGGTGAGTTAAGGTGAGAAGGCGAAACATTCCAGGATAGCTGGTTGTGCGCTGGGTTTGGGACCCGCCACTTAAAAATCCCCCCCAATGAAAAGAATTACAAAGCCTCGGATGAGAACTACCTTTACTGATGACGTAATGACGATGACGTCAGCAAAACACGTACATATACCTACTTAAAGAATGTTCAACATCGAAAAGCTGCAATCACAACAGGCAGCCAGAAGATTCGCCACTCGACTCTCACTCCTGCTCTTAGAGAGCAGTGCCCAACAAACCCGCGTTCACGAGCAATGGAGCAGCATTTTTCGTTCCTTACGTACCACCCCGAAAAAACAGTTGGTACGACGAGGAATGTCATGCTGCCGCAGAAAGGAAAGATGCTGCCTATAGAGCCACGCTGCTATCGGGCGCAACGCGAGCCATGTGGGATCGCTACAGAGAGCTAAGAAAGGAAGAGAGACGTATTATCCGACAGAAGAAACGAGAGGTCGAAATACGTGAGTGCGAGGAGCTTGAGATGCTGGCCAATAGGAACAACGCCCGAAAATTCTACCAGAAATTTCGGCGGCTTACAGAAGGTTTCAAGACCAGGGCGTTCTCCCGTAAGAACAAAGACGGAGATCTGGTGACCGACATCCAGAGCAATCTTAAATTATGGAGGGAACACTTCTCAAACCTATTAAAAAGTGACAGCTGCGCATGTCACAGAGAATGTGAAGATCCCGATACCCCAATCGTCGACGACGGAATTATCGTTCCGCTACCCGACCTTGACGAGGTAAGAATAGCGATAACGCAGCTAACGAACAACACAGCCGCGGGCGCCGACGGACTGCCGGCTGAGCTATTCAAATATGGCGGCGAGTGTGCTCTGCCCAATCCATAAGAAGGGAGATCCTGCAATCTGTGCCAATTACCGCGGGATTAGTTTTCAAAGTATCGCCTATAAGGTTCTAGCGAGTGTATTGTGTCACCGTCAACCAACTTATTGGACCTTATCAGTGGGGCTTTAGACCTGGAAAATCTAAAATCGACCAAATCTTGGTATGGACCCATGAAAGGAGGATGGAGACTCACCATCTTTCGTCGATTTCAAAGCTGTATTCGACAGTACGGAAAGGAGTTACTTGTACGCCGCGATGTCTAAATGTGGTATCCCGGAAAAACTAATGCGGCTATGCAAGATGATGTTGCTCAACACCAGCAGTGCCGTTAGAATTGGGAAGGACCCCTCCGAGCCGCTTGATACCAAACGAAGTTTCAGACAGGATGACTCGCTGTCGTGTGACTTGTTTAACCTGATGTTGGAGAGGATCGTACGAGCCGCAGAACTTAAGCGCTCGGGCACATTTTTTTATAAGAGCGTACAATTGTTGGCGTATACCAATGATATCGACATCATCGGCCTTAACAACCGCGCTGTTAGTTCTGCCTTCTCCAAACTGGATAAAGAAGCAAAACGAATGGGTCTGGTGGTGAACGAGGACAAAGCGAAGTACCTCCTGTCAACAAACAAACGGTCGGCGCACTCGGGTATCGGCACCCGTGTCACTGTTGACAGCTATGATTTCGAGGGCATAAAAGACTTCGTATACTTAGGAACCAGCATTAACAATGTCAGCCTTGAAATCCATCGTAGAATCTCTCTTGCCAACAAGTGCTACTTTGGACTAAGTAGGCAACTGAGCAGTAAAGTCCTCTCTCGACGAACTAAACTAACACTTTACAAGACTCTCATCATGCCCGTCCTAACGTATGGCGCAGAAGCGTGGACGATGACAACATCCGACGTACGTTGGCTGGGTTATGTCGTCTGAATGTATACAAAAACTCCGGCTTTAAAAGTATTCGATGCGGTACCAGCTGGTTGTAGCAGAGGAAGAACAAGACCTCCTCTCCATTGGAAAGATCAGGTGGAGAAGGACTTGGCTTCACTTGGTGTGTCCAATTGGCGCCGGTTAGCGCGGCCAAAATCGCGTAAGCGGTTATCGCGCCAATTGAAAAGAAGAGAGCCGAACACATCCGAGGAGGTTTACAAACAACGTTGAGCCGAAATGCTGGTAATTCTGCGTCGTCAGACGTTCGTTGCTGAAACTAAACTTGCTTAATTAAACTAAGTAAAAACTATTATATTAAAACAAAATAAAGCGTTACGGCATGCTTAGACAAGTCCGCTACTTAAAAAACTTAACATAAAGTCGTAAAGAAACGTATTTTGTCTGTTCGGCTTTTTGCAATTTGCCTAATCGACCGTAAATATTACACGAAACATAGAAGACGTACGTTGATATTATGCATCAATATTGTTGTTGACTATAGGCCAAAAACTAAACAATTGCAGACGACGGAGTTGTCGTGTGTGCACAGGACGCGCAACAATAAAAGAGAATTTGAAAAGTTCGAGGAATTAAAGTCTCCTGTATGGGAAAAACGCTTGAAAGAGAGTTTGATATATCAGTTTTATGAGGTATAACCATACCAACCAACCATCATAACTAATGGCGAGTCCTACTCGATAACTTTGTTGTTGCTTTCACATGCAAAGGTGACTTATTTTTAATATGAAAAATTTCTTTGGTGAAAATTAGGTTTTCCAATGATTTAATCCAGTCTTAGAAGATTTACTGTGCTTTTCAATTCCCTTTAATGTTGGATCTTTATCTATATCTATGTCCTTATAAGAAATTATGTTTCACAAAATCGGCCCACCTGAAAGTTCAACTCATTATTTATTGTACTAATAAATTGTGTTAGATAAATTAATTTAAATAAATATATTTATCACCGAAAGCGTAGCCCAACCTTTAACTAAGTAATCATGAAACAAATTTTAAACTTTAGTTTTGTAAAAAACGGTAAAATTTGTCCTCTCGCTATTCAACAAATTTTCTAAACCCCCAAAAAAGAACATTGCAGTTTGCGCAGTGCCTTTTTTGATAATTTGTGCGTCAAAATAACACTTAGTAGATCTACCACAAAAGAACCTTTAGGTCGAAGTGTCGGGCGTTGGGCACACACAGATACAAAATTTCCCACATTTTCGGTAATTTTACAATTATTAATTTTTCACTTCTCCCACAGCTACCATATATTTTAAAGAACTATCACAATTATTCAGAAATAAAATTATTAAATGTTAAAATTTTTCCTCAATATGTTCCAATTTTCTTTCGAATTGAAAGTTATGAAAATTTATTGTGAAACTGACTACCATTGTACAAAATTGCACCTGAATCTTTACGATATGTATTTTGGATTTCAGTGGCAACACTGATTTTGAGTGTTATGGGATTAATTGTGTCCTGGTGTCTATGCGACTACTTTGCATTTAACAAAAGTAGTAAATTTGTTTACTAATTTATATTTCCCACACAAGATTCTTTCTATTTCGCATGTGCATGTACGTAAATATGTGTGAGTAAAACTTTACGGAACGGGAGCATACATTTCTGCGTTATCTAAAAATAATAATATATATGTACATACAAATATGCAGTTACATACGTTTGTGTTCATTCCGTTCATCCAAAAAATTCGAACTACAAACGGCCAATGTGATACGTTTGCACACCACCATCCCTCAGAGGCAAAGAGGTTATTCGAATTTCTTCCGCTTCATTTGTCTTCAATGTTTTGCCGCTTTGAAGTGGCTTATACAAAATCTATATGAATATGCTTAATTTTAGATCTTCACATACAATTTTGCAGTACATTGATTAGATACACTTGCTGAATTATTTTTTGTTGAATTCTCGCATTTTTTATTGATTCAACAAAATCATATTACTTCAAGGCTGGCGGTTAAGAGATAAATCAAAATTCGAATATACAGTATTGTGTATAACTTAAGCAACTTATTATTTCTCGCACAATATTCAGCTGGCATTGGAACATTTGAAAAAGGGTTTAGCGAGTTGCTTTAAATTTTCTTCTCACCAATTTGTGCTTTTTCTTTTTAACATTTCATTTGCCAAGAACATCGTTGTTTCTCTCAAATGAAAAGGTAAATTGAAACCGTACATTCAAGCTGACTAGAGTCATGCCTTCCATCAAGTTCTTCTCGTAGGAGCACGTCTCATTGCAAGAGACCCTCCAGCCACTATGCTCAATTAATAAATAAAAGCAAATTTGTGGGCGTTAACAAACCTTGCGAGCTATCAAACCCAAATAAATAGAACCGTAAACGAACTCACCGGCGTTGCCGAATGCGTTGGTACCTGACTACCATTCGGAATTCACAGAGAGAACGTAGGTTCGAATCTCGGTGAAACACCAAAATTAAGGAAAACATTTTACTAATAGCGGTCGATCCTCGGCAGGCAATGGCAAACCTCAAACCTCCGAGTGTATTTCTGCCATGGAAAAGCTCCTCAGAAAAATATATGCCGTTCAGAGTCGGCTTGAAACTGTAGGTCCCTCCATTGTGTGATGGAAAGGTTTCTAATAATACCCAAAGGTCATGTGACTTATTTGCTCAATTTTTTCAGAAAGTGTATGATATATATAACTCCACGTTATTTCCTACCCTACTAGCTTAACCTTTGCAAACTATTAGCTCCTTTGAGATTAGTAACGATGATGTGCTTCTGGCGATTTCTAAACTTAAGCCCAGCGCTAGGTCAGATAGTGAGGGATTCTCACCACATATTTTTAAAATGTGCGCCGATTTACTAGCTTGCCCTCTTTTATTAATATTCAAAATGTGTTGAAACAGTGAAACTTTTATGGATTAATGGAAACTTTGCTGGATTGAACCAGTCTGTAAATCAGGTGACCGGAATGACGTCTGTAACTATAGGCCTATTGGAAGCACAGCACTATTGCTGAGTTATTCAATCAAATAACACAAATAAAGTTATTTGGTAGCTATATGTTCCGCAATAGTAAGAAAAACTAGGATTTTTAACACTTTATATTTTACAATTTATATTTAATTTTCGAATGCGTGGCCGTGTTTACAAAAGTTGAACTGCTAATGACAATTCGCGAATATATGCACACACATGTATATTGTTCGAGAAGTCTCGGTCTTGATCTACAACATATGATACACCTTCGTATAGCTCGCGCAGTAGTTTTCCTTCCTCCTATAGGCCAAAACTGCATGCGAAGAGAAGCAAGCAAAGACTGCGGACCTGCATGGTGGTACTTACGGTGATAATATGTTATTATGGCGAATGTCAGTAGGTGATTCCTTGGAAGGATGCATGGATGACGTGCTTCGAAGCTGAGTGTTGAATGTCTTAGTATGCCACCAACTCGAATAAGGCCAAAGTCATCTAAAAATGGCAATAGCGAAGCGATGGGACTTGAGGCGTGAACAAACTTATTGTTTTTCAAAGCCACAAATTCGGACCACAACTGCGCTCTTTGAACGATGTGAATCAACAATTGAGTACCCCGGTTAATGCCCTCAAACGTGAGTTGCGAAGTTCTTGGTGAGATTCTGTTTGTTATAAACTTGTTTACATATCCAAAAATACATTGCATCTTGCCAAACGAATTTATATATTTAAAGGATAGAGTTAAGTCGGCTCGATCATTTGACAAAAGCAACACCTTTTCGGTTCGAAGTTCTATAATTTTAGTTTCAGGTGCGCAAAATTGGGGCCAATTGTGGTCAACCTCTCGCAAAAACGAAGGCCCGTGCATCCAAATTGGTGATTGTGAAAATGTCGTTGGTGAGGTTCCCTTCGACAAAATGTCAGCAGGGTTTAATTCTGTAGGAATGTAATGCCATTGTATACCCTCTGTAAGTTGTTATATCGCGCTTACCCGGTTAGCAACAAACACATTAAATTTAGATGGCTCTTCACGCAGCCATGAAAGCACAATTGATGAATCCGACCAACAGTGAAAGCGGCCGGCGAAAAGTTCCATTTTGAATATCCCATTTACTAATTCCGCAAGCAAAGCAGGAGCGCAGAGTTCCAGTTTCAATGGAGCGAAGCGAGCTTTGGACCATAGTAGATGCACTTGTGCGCGTTCATTCGTTATCGAACGAATGTAGATACAGGCACCGTATGCTCCGATACTTGCATCACAAAGTACATGAATCTCGACGGTGGCTCCAGGCTGCAGGACATACCGAGGGAATGATAAATGCTGCATTTCGACGAGCTCGTTGCGAAATGTAGACCAAGCAGTGTTCAGTGAGTGCGGTAAGCTCTCATCCCACTCCAGCTTATTCCTCCACATGCCCCTGTAAAAGAATTTTTCCTCTGGTCAAAGTGGAGCCAATGAGTCCAAGCGGATCATAACAACGAGCTAGCGTAGATAACGCTGATCGCTTGGAGTTCTTGCAAAATTCAGGTTGCGACGTAAACGAAAATAGCAGATTGTCATCAAACGACTTCCAGATCAAACCCAATGCCTTGGTGATGTCGCTGCCGTCATTAAACTTAAGCAAGTCTTGTTTATCAGTATCAGGAATATTACGAAGAACATCTGGACTATTGGAACACCATTTCCTTAGCTGGAAGTCACCTCGAGCGAGAATATTCGTTGTTTGTCGTTTGATTTCTTCTACTTCTTCCCAAAGTATCGCCACCACTTATCAAGTCGTCCACGTAGAATTCTCGAATGATGGTTTGCGAACCAAGTGGATAAGCTGAAGATTCATCCGCCGCATGTTGGTGCATTGAACGGATCGCTAAGAACGCTGCAGATTTAGTTCCATATGTTACGGTGTCTAATTTGTAGATATTTAAGTCATCACTGGAGCATGCTATCCGGTGGGTAGATCCGGACGCATCTATACATTTTGCAGATGTCTCCAGTGAGTGCAATCGGAAACGTACGAAAATGAATTAGAATATTGAAAAGTTTGGGCTGAATTGTTGTCAGTCATGAGTAAATCATTAAGTGATACACCTGAGGTTGTAGCTGCAGAACCGTCAAACACAACTCTTAATTTTGTTGTAGTACTTTCGTCTTTAATGACGCAATGATGTGACAGGAAGTATTTGCACTCATGGATAGCAGAATTTGGAACTAACGACATGTGATTGAGGTCACGATACTCTTTCATGAATGCACAATATTTTGCCTTGAGCTCAGGATTACGTACGAGTTTTCTTTCTAGGTTTTGAAATCGACTTCGAGCTTGTGAGTATGACTCACCTAACGAATCTAAACTTTGCTATGGCGAACCGAATATGCGCCTGAGGCTAAACGAATGAAATTTTGCTTGAAATGCAACTCACAGTCAAGCGCCTCTTTAGAATTTTTAGAAATCGGTTCAACAACATGATCGATCTCGATCTTAGCGAAGTGTTTTCCTGCGCTTTGTCACTTAAATAAAATATTACATTGATTTGTCCATTGTGCAAGCACTCCGACGAACTGAGAAGGCTATTAACGTGGAAGCTCGCGGAATTGCATTTTGTATCCAGAGGATCGCAGCAGTATTATGATATTGAGCGAAAAAGTCATGTTTTAAATATAACGATCGATAATGGCTGGTTCGGATGTAGCTGCAAATAACCTTTTTGTCATATATTTATAAATTTCGATAATTACGTGGAATTTTGAACACATATACATACAGATTTGGCAGTCGAATAATTTATGAACGTTTTTTCCCACATAATACCAACTCTTTTATTTGATTTTATTAAATTTGTTATAATATTTCTGAGCTTTACAACTCCTAAGGGCGAACCGATTGCCCTTATTCTTGCTCTAAAGCGCAAGATCCTCATATTTTATCTTATATTGGGCAAATGTTAAAATAGGGGTTTATATTAAAACTTCCTTAGCCAGATCTATGTGTGAGTTTAATATAACTCGCATTTAAAAGCTAGCAATTGATTTTGCATTTGCTAAAAAGCTTTTATTAAGTTTCTAAACATTATTTGTTAATGTAAATTTTTGCGTTGCCTTAATGTTTAACTTTAATCTCATGGATCAACATATTGCATATATACGAGTACTGAAACAATATTTTATAAGAGCGACAATTGTACGGTCGGCGTATGCCGATGATATCGATATCATCGGTGTTGACAACCGCGCTGTTAGTTCTGCCTTCTCCAAATTGGATAAAGAGGCAAAGCGAATGGGTTTGGTGGTGAACGAGGACAAAACGAAGTACCTCCTGTCTTCAAACAAACAGTCGGCGCACTCGCGTATCGGAGACTTCGTTTATTTAGGGACCAGCATTAACACCGATAACAATGTCAGCCTTGAAATCCAACGTAGAATCTCCCTTACCAACAAGTGCTACTTTAGACTAAGTAGGCAACTGAGCAGTAAAGTCCTCTCTCGACGAACAAAACTAACACTCTACAAGAGTTTCATCATGCCCGTCCTAACGTATGGGGCAGAAGCTTGGACGATGACAACATCCGATGAAGCGACGCTTGGAGTGTTCGAGAGAAAGATTCTGCGGAAGATTTTTGGACCTTTGCACGTTGGCAATGGCGAATATCGCAGACGATGGAACGATGAGCTGTATGAGCTTTACGACGGCATAGACATAGTGCAGCGAATAAAGATCCAGCGGCTACGTTGGCTGGGTCATGTCGTCCGAATGGGTACAAACGCTCCGGCTTTGAAAGTATTCGGTGCGGTACTAGCTGGTGGTAGCAGAGGAAGAGGAAAGATCATGTGGAGAAGGACTTGGCTTCACTTGGTGTATCCAATTGGCGCCGGTTAGCACGAGAAAGAAACGACTGGCGGGCTTTGTTAAACTCGGCCAAAATCGCGTAAGCGGTTATCACGCCAATTAAGAAGAAGAAGAAGAGTACTGAAATGAGAAATTAATATTGTATATAGTATAAATAAAAAAAAATCGTCTGAGTTAACTGGCGGTAGTCAATTCTCATATCATCTGAAGAATTTAATTTAGGCAGTTCAACAATTTTAGCGCATGTAATACCAAGATACTGTGAAACTTCGGAATTGGTTAGGTGGCTGTAAATCCAATCAAGAAAAGTACATGTATCCGATGGTTCGTTGTGTATAATTAGATGTGTGAGCACGTGAATACCATTTATCAAGTATTAGCTGCATACATTTATTGTAATTGTAATCCATTCTAACCAAATAATGTGAGCACGACGGGAGTTGACATCCCATTACTGCAAAGTACATATAAATACCTATATTTCTAAAGCAAACACGAGTAAAAGTAAGCGCCGAGCATAAATCATCATATGTATGTATTTAGCATTATTTTTAGAAGCTGCTGAAGCCTACGTATATGTCAGTTCAATGTGCGCGGAACAGGAAGTGAATGCACTAAACACTTTAATTTAACACCCAAACGAATGCGTTAAGCAACTTTGAGATTTATGATGCTGGACGATTTCGAAAGCCGCATTGCTTGGCAGAATTTATTACATAAATATCCCACGCCTTAAGCGATTCGTTTACACTTCATAATTTGTATTACTTATTACCTGGTTTGCCGACAAGAAGTTACAGAAAATTTCGAGCGTCTTCTCAGGTATTTCTCTTTGTGTAAACTCAGGAAGCCATACATGTGCGTATATATTTTGAAGTACTATACATACATAGGTACGTACTCTATAGGGACTCGAATCGCAGCGGTTACAATGAATGTTTTCAACGAAAATAACTAACGCATTCTTCCTCAGACGTGCACTCCTTTGGTTACCGTTTTTGGATCTTCGTTATTACTACATATTTGAGCCGCGTACTTATTTTTCTAGGTTTTTGTAAGAGCTTCTCCTCGAAGAATTGAAGAAGAAGTACCAAACACCCAAAAAGGCTGTAAGTGCCAATTATATATTATATATATGGGGCATTCTTTCTGAACGTGAGACCCCCTGCCCCCATAATAGATTTTGACGAAAAGAGGTCTATGAGGGCTTAAAATGTAGGTAATTATGTTTACTTTCGAAAGCAAAGTGGCACTTCTTGAAATTCAAAATGGCGGATCCTTCCTTCCTTATACTCCACAAGCTTGCTCACAAGAAAATTTTGCTTGCGCAATTTAAGGAAGATCGTGTTCTACGACTTATACAACCTTTAGAGCCAATTTAAAGACTTAATTAAATGACAGGTGTCACTATTGCTGTCAATAATTGAAAAGTCATTTAATTAAGTCTTTAAATTGGCTCTAAAGGTTGTATAAGTCGTAGAACACGATCTTCCTTAAATTGCGCAAGCAAAATTTTCTTGTGAGCAAGCTTGTGGAGTATAAGGAAGGGAGGATCCGCCATTTTGAATTTCAAGAAGTGCCACTTTGCTTTCGAAAGTAAACATAATTACCTACATTTTAAGCCCTCATAGACCTCTTTTCGTCAAAATCTATTCTGGGGGCAGGGGGTCTCACGTTCAGAAAGAATGCCCCATATATATATAAATATACACCAATACCTCACTTTGCGTCGTGGTTACGTTCCAAGAAAACACAACGCAAATTGAAACGACTCAAAGTGAATTAAGATATTCTATAGCAAACCAAAGCGGCCGCCGTAGCCGAATGGGTTGGTGCGTGATTACCATTCGGAATTCACAGAGAGGTCGTTGGTTCGAATCTCGGTGAAAGCAAAATTAATAAAAACATTTTTCTAATAGCGGTCGCCCCTCGGCAGGCAATAGCAAACCTCCGAGTGTATTTCTGCCATGAAAAAGCTCCTCATAAAAATATCTGCCGTTCGGAGTCGGCTTGAAACTGTAGGTCCCTCCATTTGTGGAACAACATCAAGACGCACACCACAAATAGGAGGAGGAGCTCGGCCAAACACCTAACAGAAGTGTACGCGCCAATTATTTATTTTATTTTTTTTTATAGCAAACCATGTAAAGATCAAAGATAGGTTCTAGAGTTACGAAAATACTACTTTTTAAAAAGAAAATTGAACAAAGTAAACATTTAAAAATAATATAAATTTTATTACATACATAAAACAAAAAAAACCGTATTCAATTAAAACAAAATAAAATATTCAATTCATTTATGAAAACAAAATTAGAATTTATCACTGCCTGATGAGTCCATAGTGGCTGCTGTCGTAAGTCGGCCTCCTTTCACAAAAAATTGGTCCAATATTTGCTGAACAGCTTTTTTAACATTAAATAAATTTTCTTGCAGCAACTGATATTCGTAGCTACCGCCTGGGGAACTTTAAAACTCCTTCCGCTGTCAGGATCGTTTTTAAAAATAAATCTCCATAGTTTCGTCAATCAAACACCTTGCTTTGGAAATTTGTTTGGAGGTTGAATTTTGTTCTTTGGAGATTTCTTTTGAATGGTCACTGTAATCTTCTTCATTAGCAAATTGCAATTCCAGTTGCAATAGTTGTTCATTAGAGAATTCTGGGTTGTGGGAGGTTAGCAATTCATTTATGTCAGTCTCCTCCATACCTTTAAAATTAGGCTCTCTAACTAAATTAGAAATTTCATGACGAACATCTGGTGTACCATCAACTTCTGAGGCACATGTTCGCTGAACACATTCAGGCCATATTTTGCGCCAAACACTATTTATGCAAGAAGGTTTAATCTCCTCCCACGAATCGGAAATAATTTCTATGGCTTTCATAATGTTGAACTTTTTCGAAAACTCTAGCATGGCAGGCTTATCTTGTCCGCCAGTCTCACTTAAATGAAGTTTAAATGTTCGTCGAAGGTAATAACTTCTAAATACATACATTTAAATAATAGTTTTATTTTTTTATATTTAGTAATTCTACCAGCAGCGCCCTTTCTCCTCATTTGGCTAAAAAACTTACAGGTGTATTTAAAAAATATATATATAACTCTGCCAATAAATAAATTGTAAAAATGTTAGCCTTTTTTGTAACCAGAAACAACACGTAAAATTTTATATAAATTTATTATTCTCTTTTTAAAAAAGCACAACACACTACGCAATTGAAACGGCTAAAATTATTGTAGCAAAACAAAGTGAAAATAAAACTATTGCGTTGATTTTTGAAAAATATTGGTCTTTAGAAAGGGAATCTCGGAGTTTTGATGGCATGGCGCAATCAGAAGTGTTGCCATCGTTTAGAAAAAAAAAGAAAATTTCAAAAAAAAAAAATTCAAGACTCGAACCCAAAACGACGCAACCTCGAAAATCTAACGACACACAATGAAAATTAGTACTAATTAAGCAGCGTCGCAACTTCGAAAAAAACGCAAAACGAAACGACGCAAGGCGAGGTATTGGTGTACATTGTATAAGCAAGATATCTTCATTTTGCTTTTCTCATGGCTTAATCTGGTTGATTTTCACTGGGCCTTAAATAATCAGTCATCTCAGTTCCAGTTTCATATAAATTGCTCATACAAATGCTTATCATATGTGTGTATGTATGTATGTATGTATATATCAATCATTCTTTCAAAACTTGGTGTATTCTTAGAAGCGTAAAAGGGCTTTAAACAAACATAATAGATTACCTAATTAATGTGGATATTTACACATTTATTCGCCACTCCTTATTACAGTTATAACTTTAAACACCAGTCTCAAAGTTAACTGAAAATATTAAATATTTTAATGGAAAACAAAAATGTTAACTTCCACAATCAAAGCATCTAAAGACAGGTAAGTTTTTTCCGACATTTCGGAAGTATGCAAGCTAGTACCTTCATATGTACACATATACATGCATACTTATCTATCCTATACTACTTTCATAGCCGACTGGGTAGAAGATACAAATTTTTGTTGAATAAAGTGCACCAGGTACCTTGAACGAGGTAGTAGCAATGATACATTGCAGTCCTCCTTTAACCACATTTCAGTTACTCTGCAACTGGATTGGATGTTGCTGATTTGCTTTGTAACAAAATAAGATAAATAAAAAAACACCTACAAAATTCAAAACGGTGTGGAAATAAATCGCAACAGCAGACTGACTGTCGACAGTAAAAAAATAAATAATCAAAATGTTTTCAGCTTCACTGAATCTGGCGCACCTAAACAAAAGGCACTGGCGAAGGATTTACATTGGAAATATCGCGTTCAAGCAATAAATCAACAGTTTCCCACCAGCCTTTAACCCATGTGCATGCATAGATATACTCGTACAAGTACATGCACAGGCATACATGCATGTGCAGCTATTACTTTCGTTTTTGCTGTGTTGCTTATGGTTTTATGCAATTAAATATAAAATTGTTATTTTATCAAACACCAACAAGCGCAGAAATACTAATTGGTTTGTTTTGCATTTTTTGTTAAAGAATATTAGAAAAGTTAGGGCAAAAGTATTGGTTTCCGAATATAGAAATACATACCATTTATGTTAATATCTAGAAATAAATATATAAATAATATAGTAAGAATACAGAAATATTAATAAATTGAAATAATAGGGAAAATGTATTGGGTTGGCAACTAAGTAATTGCGGAGTTTTTTTTAGAAAATCAAAGATAATTTTTTCATGAAACTAAATAACTTTAATCTGTAATGTATAGCTTATATTGATCAATGACCTTTTGCCATCTTTCAGTCAGCATCATAATCCCACGCTCATGAAACTGTTGGTTTTTATTAGCAAAAAACTGAATCAGGTACGATTTGACATCATCATCATTATTGAAATTTTTACCATTCAAGGAGTTTTGGAAAGATCAAAACGTAAAGTAATCGGATGGTGCAAGGTCAGGACTATATGGTGGATGTGGCAAAATATCCCAACCAAGCTCCAATAATTTTTGCCGAGTGGGCAGAGATGTGTGTGGATGATGGAATACAATACCTTTTCGATTTGTCAATTAGGGCCGCTTTTCTTCAACTGCATTGTTGAATTTCGCTAGTTGTTCAATGTAGGCATCAGAATTAATCGTTCGGTTCGGTGGTAAGAGTTCAAATAAGACAATTCCTTTGTAATCCCATCAATCTGATAACAACATTTTCTTTTGATGGATATCTGATTTTGATGTTGTTTGTGTTGGTTCACCTGGCCTACTCCACCATCTTTTCCCCTTAATATAATATTATTGTAAACAACCCATTTTTCATCGCCAGTTATTAGTCGTTTTAAAAATGGATCATTTTCATTACGTTTCTTTAGCAAATCGCAGCTGTTAATGCGTTTCGTTAAATGCGTTTCTTTCAGTTCGTAAGGAACCCATGTGTTGAGTTTTTGAACATAGTCAAGTTGTCTGATTTTCAATGCATGTATGTTGTGATTTTCAATGCATGTATTGTATGTGATACATGAAGCTTCTCTGCAATCTCACGTGTTGCACTGTGACGATCCGAATCGATTATTGTTTTGATTAGGGCGTTATCAACTTCACCAGAACGATATTTGGCAAACCAATTTTGACACTGCCGTTCTTTTAAGGCTTCGTCACCATTAACAGCATATAACTTTTTATGAGCTTGTGAGGCGGTTTTTCCTTTGTCGAAATAAAAAAGCAAAATATGACGAAAATGTTAATTTTGATTTTCCATTTTTCAACGAACGCCAAACGAAAACTACGCAACCGATCAAAAAACTTTTTTTACTGATTGACAGCTGAATTGCCAAATATCAAATAACAAAATGTGTTTTACATTTGTACTACGTCTGCAAACCTGAAAATTCAGCTGAAGCCACCTATGAGTGCAATCCGCAATTACTTAGTTGGCAACCCAATAAAATTTGTAGTTATTGAATTTTTTGTGCATTACTGCAAAATACAGGTTGGGCCAAATAGTGGTTTACTTTTGAGTTTTAATTTTAATTAAAAAAATTAACAAAAATCAATTTTGTTCGCTATAATTATTGATTTATTCGAAAGAGCAAACATATCCATTCTCTTGCTAAGTGGGCAATTGAATAGCAAAGTCCTCTCTCGACGAACAAAAGTAACACTCTACAACGCTCTCATCATGCCCGCGGATACATTGGCTGGTCATGTCGTTCGAAGGGATAAAACGCTCCGGCTCTAAAAGTATTCGATGCGGTACCAGCTGGTGATAGCAGAGGAAGAGGATGACGTCCTCTACATTGGAAAGATCAGGTGGAGATGGACTTGGTGTTTCCAACTGGTACTGGTTAGCACGAGAAAGAAACGACTGGCGCGCTTTGTTAAGCTCGACCAACATCGCGTAAGCGGTTATAGCGCCAATCTAGAAGAAGAAACATATCCATTATGTAAGGAAAACCATTTCATTCCTGTGGCTATCTTGGCTGGATTCGCAGTGACGCATCCCATTAACCCAGTTATCCAAGACCTTGGAGATGGTAACGAATGCAATTATAAAACAAAAAACACTATATGGACCACCATATAATTGTTTTCAAAATGCAAATATTATATAAGTATATCAAAACAAACAAATTTGAAGCATTTGAAGCAGAGTTAATCGCTGTACCGGAAATCGGTTACGATATCAAGTAAGAGATTTCGGATGTCAGGGTTTAACAGCTAGTTCGTCAAATTTGCATCGAAATCGCGGTAAGGAGAAATATTATTCAACAGATGTGTCTCTAGACGCTGTTGTTCCCGTAACTCTAGGAATGGATTCACGAGCTTTACAGCTCACCCTGCTCTGAGTTGTGAGTTCTCGACACTTTTGAAATATAATCAATATTATTAGATTCCAATTTATGGTCCGATCTACATATATTCAGAATATATATGAATTAGTTACATCAGAAGAAATATATTATATTATATTGCACGAAATGGAATCGCGTAAAAAACACAGCTGACATATAGTATGACACAGGTAGAAACACACGAGTTTTATTCCTGAAGTGTGCCAAATTGAACACAGGAGAAAGCGTGATTTAATATACGTTCAAGGATGTTTTCAAAAAGAAGGTTAAAATAAGAGGGTTACCATACAAATTTGGTAATTTTTTCTTCTTTATAACATTCAAGAAGTAAGCGTGTTAGAAATAAAGACACTAAAAAAAAAATTATTTTTCAACATATGTTGTTCTCTTTTAGAAAGATATACTTCTCCCAACGCTCCGGCCTCTTCTAACCCCTCCAAAAAAAGGGTTTGTCAAACTCTCCAAAATACGCTTCTGTTTCGGCGATGACTTAATCGTTTGAACTATTTTTTTTTTCCACGAGCTATTTCTTCATGTTAGGGAACAAGAAAAAGTCGCAGGGAGCCAGATCAGGCGAATACATGGGGTGCGGCAGCAATTCATAACGCAATTCATGCGGCGACAACTCCGGATGAATGTGCTGGTGCGTAATTGTGGTGAAACATCACCTTCTTTTCGCCAAATGCGGCTGTGTCTCCTTCAATTTTTGTGAATCCATGAGGATGACACCGTTCCCATCCCAAAAAATCATCGCTATGACCTTTCCGGCCACGTTTAAATTCATTGAACCAATATCTAACTGTAGCCATTGCTTTTATCTCCGAATTACCATTGCTTTTATCTCCGAATTAAAGCGAATTACCGATCGATACTGCTCTTTTGCCATCTTACCGAAAATCACGAAACAAGTCATACTCGAACAGCTGCCAAATCCTAACTAACCTGTCAATCAGTCTGAAATTTGTTTTCCCGTCGTTTGATAGATGGCAGCACCATGCTAACGCCCCAGGAACACCCTCTGTCATCAATCAAGGGTACTTATTGAACCGCTCTCGTACATTGCCGAGCCGTCATAGGATCAGCTATAGATTTCTTAAAAAGTATCTAGTAATTTAGATCCTGTCATACGTACGAATGCCAGCTTGGTGGCTTGCTGTCACCATCAATCCAACCTTTTTAAGAATTTGCAACTGGAGTCTTTCCAGTTTATATAAGACTAATGAAATTAATATGGGCGACATCAGCCAACGCCAGCAGGTGTACATCTCATTGTCCTCCAGACTTAGTCGACATTCTCAGTAGACTGGCTCAATTGGGGCGGTTGGAAACGTAGTGAATAAACCTGTAAGCAATCTTAATGGATGGTATGAAATAAGTTAAAACCGAAATTTTATAAACTTCTTTCAATAGTGCCAAATTTAGAGCGCTTTCGATATTCAATAGTATCGGTTCAAGCGAAATAGATTTTATTTGCCGAAGAAGGGCGCATTTTATTGGATCCATTATGCCTCCTGACGTGCCTAGGAGGTGGCCCAACTTCCAGAAAATGTCTGCATGGTGGTTCCTGCTACGGTTGGCGAATATGCATGTATATATATTTTTGTACGTATGCACAATAATATAAAAATCAAAGAGAAAATACATACAAATATTCTAAAACATAATACAATAAATATTAATATGTAGAAGGTAAGTGGGACATAAAATACATAAGTACATATTTATGCACAAATTATAAATACTCTAAAACAAAACATCTGCTGTTGATGTCGCCCCTGATCCTCCGTTAAAAAATTGGACTGATTCTAATTGCACATTCTTAATAAGGCAGAATTGGTGGTGATAAGCCACTAAGCCGGTGTTCGTACATACACCTACATATTTCACACTTACTGATATTGAAAGAAATACACTCATAAATCAGTCATGAATTTAGATCTAAATATTGCCGAACAGCAGTGGCTCTTAGAGATGAATGGATTTTGTTTGTTTCCAGATGAGTGAGTGTGAGTAAATATTTAACCCATACATTTCCTAACTGATATTTTTTTTAGGATAAGTCATCCTGTAAGTTCCTGGACTGAGAAAATAATTGTCAAAACCGTAAATAAAAATATGTTTAAATTTCCTCAAGTATGGAAATCTCAGAGGCAGAAAGGAATGAGAAATTGGTATCATCAATTGTGGGAAAGATACTTTTCAAAGTTGCCATCGGAAGTAAAAGTGCGAGCTTATCTTTTCTTTGGATTGTTTAATATAAGAAAAACAAAAAAAGTAAAAAGTAGTTTTTAATAGAGACTGCGACATTTTTAGGACACATTAGCTGCTTTTGATTTACCCATCAGCTAACGCGTAGTGAAAAAAAAGGAAATTCCCCACTTTTAATTTTAATTTGTTGCGATCAAAGGAGAGAGCAAACGAGAGAAATGCATCTAGAGTGTTATAAATGAGCTACATATATACGTTTAAGTAAAGATAAGCATAACCTGTAAAATATCACTACTGTTTTCGGGAGTATTGGCCAAAGCATGCAGCTTGTGAGCTAAGAGGCTAGAAACAAAATTGCTTGAAACTTAAAAACTTTCGGCTGGCGGGCAGCAGAACTCTTTATATTCCTTAGATTAATATCAAGCCAAATTAAGTTTTGAGTAAGTTAATTCCGAGAACTAAGGCAATGCACAAGTTTGGGTTAGATAAGGTTGAAGTGACTGTCGACAAATCATATCTACTCACCTAGGCTTGTTTGATCCCACGTGGATCAAGGTTCCCTTTTATTCGTACTAATTTTTTAGTTTGTTTGCCTCCTTTGTTAATTTTTTTACAATTTCCCAAAAATAAGCTTTAGAATAATATTAAAATTTTATATATTCCAAAAATCCCCCCTCTCTAATGTACAAATGTATATTTACGTATAAGTATGTATATCTGATAACTAGAATTATTTTATGGTAACGCCCCTATTTTTTGTTAAATAAAATTGTGTATGGATTCTAGTCGTGCATCCGGTATAAATACAGCGGCTAAGCATAACTTTATTCAGTATTTGGTGTGAAATTTCTGTATATAATTCGGTGTTGATTACATTTTCGTGTTTTATCCATTATTTGAAACATAAATATATACATATGTATATATGGTTATGGTCCGTGTGTGCTTCAATATGAGGGAATTTTATAAGATTCTAAATACCATAGTCCTACTGACAATTGTGAATGTAATTAGCACCTTTGCTGATGATTTCAATCAACAACCACAAATACACTCATATAATGGAGAATTAATAATTCGTTCTGTGCCATTTCGAAATGTAACATTTCGCGTCAAAGGTGAGGGAGGAATCTTTGTTAACTCAGTGAATGTACTCAATGCTGTGAAAAAGAAAAATATGCAATTACGTCCGGTTCACCAGGAAGAAGTGCTGACTTCACAAAGTCTGCAAGCGCTATTGGAAACTTTCAAGGATGATTTGCATACTCTGGGTGCACGATTCGCCATTTTACAAAATCGGACTAGGAGTGGACAGACGTTAAATATACGTCGCAGTTTGGGGCGGATACGGCGATCACTCAGCCGAGCAACGCAAATCGAAAACAATCTGATGATAAATGAGTGTCAGGAAGTAGGCGGAAATGGTACTCGTTGCAAGAATAGTGGTATCTGTCATGACGGCTATAAAGATTTTCACTGTGAATGTGTAAACGGATGGACGGTAAGTGGGCACTCAACACTGTTGCCGAAAAAAAGCACAAAAATGTATCGTAGATAAAAACAATTCAAGTTGACACGGTGTTTGGAAAGCTGTCCTAATTTAATATCTATGGCTTTTGTACACATAACTATGCATAATATACTATGTACTATGTAGCACCATCGATCTAACGTTTTGTAATGGCCTGAAGAGAATATGAGTTACAAAGATAGGTTGATAGGTTATTTTTGACTAGGCCGTTATAGCATTTTTAGCTGTCGGAACTCGGCTCGTTTTTTTACTTAACTATCCTGTGCAATAATAAAAAATTTCTTCAGCAGCCCCATTTGTGAACAGAAAAATATAGCTGAACATGCGTAAAACTCGGTTTATCCATATTTGAGCCACACACTTTTAATAAATCGCAATAAACTTTGAAGCCTACTAAAAGGTTTGACGAAACCCCGCCCAACCCGTTGTATTATGTTATCTTATGCTATTTTAAGACAAAATTTCATGAGATGAGGTGAGTTAAGGTGGGTTTAGATGAAAAATGATGATACCATGAAAACCGAAAAATCACTACACAGAGAAAAAATAATGCTCCAGAAATTTATTTTAATTTCGTTAAAAAAATTAAACTCGATATGTGAATATACATAAATACATATTTTCAGAACAAGACTTTGAAATTAAGGAATTTGTTATTATTTCTGATCGGAAATTTTAAATCTCAAAACAATGATTGAATAACAATTTTTATGATAAAACTCATGATAATTAGGACCCCTTTTTTTGCGAATGGCACTCGTTCTTGGCGCACCTGCACATACTTTAAATTTCGCCTTTTCGCTGAAAATTATAGACCCATCTCTGCGCACAATTCCATCAGGTTGCTAACGCTATTCTTCTGTAAAGCAGTTAGCCTGGATTTTTGCATTTAGGTATTAAGGCTTTTACTCTACTTGTACACGTATGCTCGGAGTTCTCAGAGAGAACGTAGGTTCAAATCTCGGTGAAACACCAAAATTAAGAAAAACATTTTTCTAATAACGGTCGCCCCTCGGCAGGCAACGGTAAATCTTCGAGTGTATTTCTGCCATGAAAAAGCTACTCATAAAAATATCTGCCGTTCGGAGTCGGCTTGAAACTGTAGGTCCCTCCATTTGTGAAACAACATCAAGACGCACACCACAAATAGGAGGAGGAGCTCGGCCAAACACCCAAAAAGGGTGTACGCGCCAATTATATATATATATATATACATATATATGCCGCCCTACAACTTCAAGCAAACGTCAACATTGATAAAGATGAAACGACGGGATGCCTGGAGACTCAGGCGGTCATAACTGGCCATTGGTGTGCCGGAAAACGAGGAGCCAAAATGGGCATTCCTCACAAAACACACTGTCACTATCATAAACCACCAAAGAAAAAGGAAACAATTTTCCATTTTCTCTTTGAATGCCGTGCCCTATGGAAGGATAGAATGTCAACTCTGGGCAAACCGCTGTTCGATAGTCTCGAACAGCTGTCTGGCTCAGATTCCAGCAACATAATAAAGTTCTTAAGCCGCGCAGACTGGATATGGTCATATTACAATATAAATAACATTAAACAAATCGGTAACGAGGAGGTGGCAACAAAATGGTGCAGAAGCATCCATCTGGATGAATCACCACTTCAACCAACTCACCACCAACCTTGAACAATATAAGAAAATTTTTTAAAATATTCTAATGGTCACGGCTTACTGCAAATATTCAATAAATATGGTATGAATTCACTGTGATAATTTTTGCTTGGCCTTTTTATTTGGCTTGTTATTCATTAAACTTAATTAGGGTGAAAAAACTATCGCGGACTGCTATATTAGTGGTGTTATAGCACCTTGATCAGAAAGTACCAGGAAAAACCGGCAGGTGACGCTCGAAAACAACTCATTTGCGCCTCGTTTTTTTTTTGTTGTGTTGTTAGGTTGCGAGTGTCCAGCCTTTGTGCATAGTGGACACGAGATGCCAGAGAGCTTCTCAAGACAAAGTCTGGAAGAAAGAAAGGCAATAGGTCGATATCGTAGTTTCTAGTAGAAACCGTTTCAAAATGGCGCCTCACGTAATAGTTGAAGCCTGTGTTATTTACTCAGCTAGCGCTATTGCCAGCTAAACAACTCTTTCAAAATAACACGGTTGTACTGGTTTTGACCATCATTTCTGAACCATTCGAAATCGCTTGCTTGCTGCTCCATTTCCTTAAACTATAAGTGCAATATGTAATATAGGTATACTAACTTTGGCAGAGAATTTGAGAATACAGGATTATAAGGGATGCTTTAAATAAGTTATTTCTTTCTTCGATAATAAGCCACAGAAAATTGTGTCTTAAAAAGGCAGTTAATGGAAGACGGCCTTGTTTTTCCGATTCAAGGCAACATACCTTAGGTCATATATTACATATGCATGTTAATTTCAGCGTTTGCTCAAGTTATCGTGTGCTCAGATAAACAGACAGTCATTCTAAGTATTTTGGTATACACCTGCAAAAGTATGCCTATATCTATATTAACTCCGTTAGCGTAATCTACCGTTATGATGTCCTTGTGCACTAGTGAGAATAAAAATAAAAAGGTACCCTTTTATATATCATAAAGAGTATCCATCAAAACGTGTATAAGCCATGTAAATGTTACAACCTGGAAAAGTTTATGTTCTTATAAACAAACTGTAAAATTTTCTATGAAAATTCATTTACACGAATGCGATAAGTTTACGTTGAGATTTCAGTATGTAAACGTACATATGCATAAATTTACATTGCAATGAATACAACGCTGCCGAGCTCTCAGCGGATATATTTCCTGGGCAAAATTCACATTGAACTGCAAAATGAATAAAAAATAGTTTAAAAAAACTAAAAAACACGCTTTTATTGCTAATCGAACTAAAAAGTAGAAAATAAATTTTAATGACAAAGAGACCTATAATGAAGTAATAGCAAATCGAAGGATCAGTCATAGTCAACTACCTCAGAATTATAACAACAATTAAGATACAAATACAATAATTCAAATTAGAGTTAAAAGCGTGGGATGCTTGATATAGTAAATATTACAATCATTCTATTGGCAACTACCTATGTATGTACAGAAGGTTATGAAAGTGAAGCAAAATGCATCCCACGCTTTTAACTCTAATTTGAATTATTCGATTTGTATCTTAATTTTTGTTATAATTCTGTTCTGAGGTAGTTGACTATGACTGATAGTTCGATTTGCTATTACTTCATTATAGGTCTCTTTGTCATTAAAATTTATTTTCTACTTTTTAGTTCGATTAGCAATAAAAGCGTGTTTTTTAGTTTTTTTAAACAATTTTTTATGTTCTAATTTTTAGTTCGATTAGCAAAAAAGCGTGTTTTTTAGTTTTTTTTTTTTAAACAATTTTTTATTATGAATGAAAATTATTATTATCATTGCAGTCAGTGAATTAATGATTCGATATATTCGTGTTATATTTAATTCCTTTCTTATCGACTGTGAGTCTAAAGCTATGCAGTTATCGGCCGTGATAAAGAAGTAATCGGGATGAAGAACTTATTTCGTGGAGGGAGCCTGAGAAACGGCTACCCCACTCCTGAAACGGAGAGGTATCAACAAAATATACAGACGTAATCAATATGTTACATACTTTTTCCCATATAGATCATTGATTGAAGGTCGAGCCTTGTTTTTCTGAATGAAAATTATTGTTTTCATTTAGTCAGTGATTTATAGTCCGATTTAATTGTATTATATTTAATTTCTTCTTTACCGACTATATGTCCAAAGAAAGGCCAGCATTGGCCTTGACACAGAATAGATACTCTCAGCACAGAAAAAGGAGACCGTGGATTATATTGACACAATCAAAACGAGATGTAAAGTTTCAGTTTGGGTTTTTTTAGTTCATTTTTGTTGTGAATTGTACTTTAATCGATAAAATTTTATAAATGAAATTATGGTAATGATAAATTCCTTCTTTATTTGCCAAAATTTTGTTCCGTAAAATAATTTCAAAATTTATGTTTTACATCTTATATGAAAATTATTTCATCTTATATGAACATTGAATAGAGTAAATTTGCGTGTATGAGACTTGTAGTATCTACGCATGTGTTAAAGACTATACAAAGTGAGAATGCAACTACCCTGAAAACATTTAGCCTTCTATTCGTGCTGCAGTGCCGTGTGCCCGAGCAAGTTCGAATTCGAAAGAGCAAGTCGTAGACTCCCGAAATCAGTAAGAGTAACTCGGAGAGTGCAGGCATACGCAGACCGCGCGTTAGCTCTGTCTTTCTTACTCTTCTACAGAAGATCTATAGTAAAAAAAGAAAATATTCATCCTGGCAATCCTAATAAGGATAATGGAAAACTTTTATCAAATTATTGCATTGTCATCGGTCCTTGATAGGTGTGCAAAATTCCAAGTCGATCAGATTTTTAGAAGCCAGTGAAAATTAAGCTCAAAGATTCCGTTACATACATACATAGATACATACAACCCGAGCTAATAAAAGTGTGTTAAAAAAGATAAGATTCATAATTAAACAGAGATTGAATTATAACAAAAGTTTTTTTTATTTTCAAAAGACTCGGCAAGCAAAACAAAAGAGGATCAATCCCTCTAACGCTTTAACTGATTTGCAGGCTCTGCACTATCCCCGCTGCAGTAAAAAAAGCTCTGAAGATAGGCTCTCGCCTGGTTGCCATTAGGGACGGCTGTTGTTTATGAAACTAAAGTTTCAGAAAATTGGTTTGCATTTCAAATCATTTTTCCTAATAATTAAAACATATGCATATGTTCATATGTATACTAAAGCTTCTGACTTCCAAGCAGTAAAATATGCAGTTTATTTATTTTTTTAATAAATGAATTTGCTTACGCCATAGCAATTGCTAGAATATTACTGTAATATTAGATATTTATAAATATTTCTTCTTATTTATTGACGCGATTACCGCTTACGCAATTTTAGTCAAGTTGAATAAAGCGCGAGTCATTTCTTTCTCGTGCTAACTGGCGCCAGTTGGACACACCAAGTGAAGCCACGTCCTTCTCCACCTGATCTTTCCAACGCAGAGGAGGCCTTCCTTTTTCTCTGCTACCACCAGTTGGAACCGCATCGAATACTTTCAGATCCTGAGTATTTGCTTCGGATGACATAACCCAACCAACGTAGCCGCTGAATCTTTATTCGCCGCGCTCTATGTCGTCAGAAAGCTCATCGTTACATCCCTTACGGTATTCGCCGTCGCAAACGAACAAAGGTCCAAAAATCTCCCGCAGAATCTTTCTTTCAAACACTCCGAGCGACGCTTCATCGGATATTGTCATCGTCCAAGCTTCTCTGCTATAGGATGTGACGGGCATGATAAGAGCCTTGTAAAGTGTTAGTTTTGTTCGTCGAGAGAGGACTTTACTACTCAATTGCCTACTTAGTCCAAAGTAACACTTGTGGGCAAGAGAGGTTCTTCGTTGGATTTCTAGCCCGGCATTGCTGTCGATGTTAATGCTGGTTATATATGCTTTGTCCTGCCATAAGTTCTGTTACAAGCTAAGTCCGTTATAGATATGAAATTATAATACTTTTTTTGAATGAAGTTAGTTTTATATTAAGTAGATATTAATTAAAAAAAGTATTATGTTATTAAGTAATAATTAAAAAAATTAAATATTTATTCGAAATGATCACCATGTGTTCACACAAGCCTTCAAACGAGTATGCCATTCAGCTATTGCAGCACGCACGATTTCCATGGATATTGACGTCGCTGCTCTCTAAATTTCTGTCAGGCCTTCGACAGGCCATGTTTTCGAATTCTGACCACAAACTGTAGTTCAATGGGTTCAGTTCTGAACTTCCAGACGGCCAATCTTCCGCGGCTATGAACCCAGGAATATTGTTTTTTAGCCATTGGTGGGTGATTTTTGCCTTATGGGCTGGAGTGGAATCTTGCTGGAAGATCGAACGCTCTCCATTGAAGAAAGTACTACTCAACTGCTTCATCACGCCTTCTAACACATCCTCCTGGTCCGCTTTTGCCCGGTCTTAACCCCTTTTTCGCAGAAATGAAGAGATGCAACGCCTTTACAAGAGAGCCTTGACGGAGCCATTACAGAGGAGCCTTGGAACAATAACTTTTTTCTGCGAATTGGTTTTCACATTGTAAAATTTGTCATGGAATTTATGGGAAGGCTAAGTGTGTAATTGGCGCTTACACCCTATTTCAACCATAACGTCTAATTTTTTGGGATATAAGAGACTGCCAATTTTTAAATTCTAAATTTGACAAAATAGTGAAGAAACGGGCATCTGTATCTTACTTATGTAGAAGTCGCCATTAATTCGTCTATAATTTCCTCTTCTTTTTATGCCGGTCTTCGAGCATATTGTGGTATAATATTTTTATTTAAAATCTTAACTGAACGGAAAGGAGTTACCTTAATTTTTTCCAAACATTTCCAACATCAGTGGTTAAGTTTTTAGAGTTTCTTCCCATATTTTAATAAATTTTATTTTTTTGTCATATTTTTTTTCTTATAAAGGGCGCTTGAATAGATAAATATAAGCAACTACATATGTATTTATCTATTTTGATGAATACACTTATAGATTTTTTCGTATGAGTACATCTGATATATTTTGATATAATGATAGTTTTCCTTACAAAATGTTTCCTTCTACAGTTCTTTCCTTTATTTACAAAAATTAATTAATCAAAGTATTCAACTTAAAGCTTTGTCTAATTTTGTATATTACTTTATAATACCTACAGGGAAAAACCTGTGAAGAAGATGTAGACGAATGTTATATATTAACAGGCACAGATTTGGGATGCCAAAATAATGGAGACTGTATTAATACTCTCGGAAGTTACAGGTAAACCTCACACATTCTTGTCTATAATATCTATTTAATTGGAAATACGATATTTTAGCTGCTCCTGTCGTAACGGATTTTATGGCTCTCACTGCCGAATGCGTAAAGCCATTTGCGAGGAGGAGGGAAATAGAGAGTTGTGTGTCCATGGAACCTGCGTCCATGCAAATAATGATGCCGGATACACTTGCATTTGCGATCAAGGATGGACTAAAAATCAAGTAGTTCCAGAAGCGGCATGCAACATTGATATAAACGAGTGTGATGAAGCTACTAAGCCCTGCCACAGTGAATGCATCAACTTGCCGGGCAGCTTTAAATGTAATCCATGCCCCACTGGTTATACTGGCAATGGAATTTTTTGCTCGGACATTGATGAATGCGCCACTAATAACGGTGGCTGCAGCACACAACCCAAAGTCTCATGTATTAACACCGAGGTAAGTGCTTTTACATACATACAGGGTTTGATTGAAAAGTAATGAGTGTGTCTGCCAAGCGAGTGGAGTGGAGTGTCTGCCAAGCGATCAACCGTATCGGCTGGTGGGGGAAAATGATCGTTGGACCTTCCCTTTCCACCAGAAACTGGTCCCAGTCCGCTGGCAACAGCGGTGCAGCCAACATCGCTCCGCGCGTGAAAGCTGTTTTAAAAGTGTGTTAGGATTTTGCAGCGACGAAAATGCAGCGATCGTTGAAGCAACGTTATTCGATAAAATTTTGCGTAAAGCTAAACAGTTTGTACCACCAGGAAGCACTGTAAACGCGGCATTTTACAAAGAAATGCTCCTTCGGCTGAAAAACCGCGTCGCCCGGGTTCGGCCCGACCTCGTCAACAATTGGACCCTTCATCACGACAATGCGCCGGCGCACACCGTCTTCCTCTGCACCTCTGCATTGGCCAAGATGGGGGTTCCGGTGCTTCCCCACCCTCCCTACAGCCCAGACCTGTCCCCTCCGGATTTCTTCTTGTTCCCGCGCCTGAAAAGAAAGCTGAAGGGGAGGCGTTTCGACTCCATCCAGGCGATCCAAAAAACTGTGACAGCCGAATTGAACGCGATTCCGGCGGATGAGTTTAAAAAATGTTTCCTGCAGTGGAATGACCGCCACCAGCGGTGCATTGACGCTCAAGGTCCCTATTTTGAAGAATATTAGTTGTATAAGCCAAAAGGTTTAATAAAACTGCTTAAAAAAAATAAGGCTCATTACTTTTCAATCAAACCCTGTACATACAATATTAATGGACTGATGAAGAAAAGAAACTGACTTAACCATTTTCATTTTAACTCATTGCGATAACTGTCAAACAGGTGCAGTAATCAAAAATACCGGGGAAGCGATATTAATTTTTTGTAGGTTTTGTCTAGTAAAACAACTATCGGATATTCTTACACATCCTTATGCATGCGTGTGCATTCTCTCTGGGCTCCCCGCTATACACGCATTTTTGAGTTGCAAAAATGTTAACAAATTTTGTTTTCGTGAAAAGTTTATAAAATAGCCAGTTTTTAACCGATTCGGTTTAACTCGTTTTGTATCAATTCAAAACTGGTATAATTTCTTTACAAAATAGAGAAAGTCGAAGAAAGGCTAAAGAAATTAAAAAGAAAACGTATTTGCACTCTTGCCTTAAGTTTACATAAACATACATTCTGTTAAAAAAGTACCCGGAATTGTTCAATAAAACGCAAGGTAATTGTTTAATCATCAAAATTTATGTTGGCGCCTTCAAAATAGGCTCCATTCGATGCAATACACATGTGCCAACGATTAGTCCCGTCATCAAAGCACTTTTTAAACGCGTTTGAAGAGATCTTCTTCAGCTCCTTCAGCGAATACCCCTTAATAGGCTCTGTCGACTCAAAGCGGCGTCCGCGGAGTGAAAATTTAAGTTTTGGGAAAAGGATAAAGTCACAGGGGGCTAAATCCGATTAATACGGTGGTTGTTCGATGATATTTGTCGAGTTTTTGGTCAAAATACACAAAATTCACAATATGAGACTTGTGAGACTTGTGAGACGGTGCGTTATCATGGTGCAAGATTCATGAGTTTTCTTGAGACTGGGCCGTTTCCTACGCATATTCTCTCTCAAACGTCACAGAACTTCCAAACAATATTCTTTATTTACCATAGAACAATTTAGAACGAGTTCTGAGTGCACAACACCATGATAATCAAGGAAAACGACTAGCATGACTTTTACTTTTGACCGACTTTGACTTGGTTTTATGGGTTTCGGCTCATGTGGATGCCCCATTCAGCCGCCTGTTGACTGGTTTGCATATCAAACTCATACACACACGTCTCATTACCTGTTATGATACGCTGGATAAACGCCTTCAGCCACCTTCTTCCGATGAATGTTTTGAAAGAAATTCAACTCTCTTGGAACGAGTCGAGCAGCCACGCGTCTCATGCCCAATTAATGGTGTAAAATGTTGCGAATTGATTCGTGAGACAAGTTAAGGTCACGAGCTACCCCTCCCAAACTTAAAAGATGAACCATCATCTGTATTCAGCACCATATCTTTGACTTTTTCGACGTTTCCATCAGTTGAA
This sequence comes from Anastrepha ludens, assembly GCF_028408465.1. Classification (NCBI taxonomy): domain Eukaryota; kingdom Metazoa; phylum Arthropoda; class Insecta; order Diptera; family Tephritidae; genus Anastrepha; species Anastrepha ludens. Next base: position 130,206,954 of record NC_071500.1, on the reverse strand, counting down.
GACATTGATGGGCGATCTGATCGCAAATTTTACACGACTTCTCGACCCTCTGTAAAAGACTTATACCACTCGTAGACCCGCATATGTGATAAAGCACACATTTTCAACGATTCAGTACACGAAATCCCGTTTAAAATACAAAATTTAAGGGAAATTTTTTGTTCGATATTTTTATCCAGAGTGAAAATCGCAGAGCACACTTGCTGTTGACTTATATAATTAAATGCCAAAAACAACCTAATTGACAGATCACGCTCAAACTCTGCGACACTATAGAGGACAGTTGTACCAACATTCCAGTAAAAAAAAAATTTTACCAGAATATACATACACACTCGTCTGTTCTGGAACTTGCACCACGTTTGTTTAGTTATTTTGCAGGTATCCGTGTTAGTCCATTTGTCAACGGCGTGGCAAGATCTCCCTTTTGTGCACGCCTTGAGGGCAGCCTATATCTACAGCTTCGGACTCGTTATAGGATGGCCCCTGTCTTGCCTGTCTTCTATTTTCCAGGTACCCAGATGAGAGTGCTGTCTGTCGCGCGCGTTAAAGTATTAAGTTCTTCTTTGTATTGTCTGAGGAGTTTTGAATTGGTTGTAAGTGACTTTAAAGCTAAGACGGCTGCTTAACTCTCTGAAAAAATGCATACTTCCGATAGTTGTTGCGGATGGTATTTAATTATCCTGCTTCTCTTATCCCGAGAACTTCTGCTTGAAAAATATTATTCCAATCCCCCAGGCGAAAGAATTTGGAACTTTCGTGTTATTTCGAATATGCACCGGCGCCGACGTCACAATCCATCTTGGATCCGTCAGTGTAAAGCGCAGTTGTATCCTCAAATCCTTCTTTTTGCATGGGGAACTTTACCTTAAACTCTAATCTGAAGTCTGGAGTAGCGGTGGTAAAATCTAATGAGCTGCTAGTAAACCTTTGACTGTTTAAGATAACTACCAAACGTCCAAGCATTCCAAACACCATCTTTTATCCTGAAGGCGGTGTTCGTTGCTTTTAGTTGAATTGTAAGTATATTGGTAACAGGTAGAGCATGAAATTAAGTGCCTCTGCTTAAGTCTTCTACTTCATTCTTATTTGTAGCACTGAGATTTTATTAATTGGTTATTTTATTAATTTTCTGATTTCTGCCAACTCACTGCAGCCAACGGTAGATGGTAGTAAAGCTTTAACTCAGCTATTTTCAAAATAGGAACTTACGATTTGAAGTGAGAACGAAAAAATGCAATGTGCCCGCAAGTTCATTTTCGATGATTATATCCTTTACCAAATTTTCACAAGGTTTGACTTAGCTTATCTAAGTGAAAATAGATTTATTTACAAATATCTGAAATCTTACAGATAACTTATGTAACTAATCTTGTATAGCATACAACATTTCCGTAATTGGATTGAAAATATCCCAAAAAGTTAGGATGGAAGTTTTTGAAGTGAAAACTTCTTTAGAATCGTTGGGAGTGATTTGAGACTCGATGAAACGAAAAAGCGACACTACGAAGCGTTATATGTTGATATACGTATATGTGTGTGGCTGCGTACTGCTGAGCCACGCTAGTATAGTGAGTATTGTAGTATGTATACTACACTGCCTATTACTTGCTTTGGTGTTTAGTTCAAGCGTCATACGTATGTATGTTTGTATGTATGCTAGTACGTATGTGTGCGCGCCTGCGTATTAAGGAGTCACGGTGAGCGAGAAGGCATTATGTATACCTATACTACTCTACCTAATACTTGCTTAGACCAAGCGTCCTACGAATGTTTGTGTGTATGTTAGTACGTCTGTGTAATATACGCGTTACGACGCTCATAATAGCAACCGCGTGTGCTGTATTGCGTCCGTATTTTTATATTCGTAAATATTTTCATTTTTAAATATTTACCGCAATTGCAGGCGGTGTTGCAATATACCACAATCAAAATGACGGTGCTTATATTGTAACTCCACAGATAGATCTGAATGCACAGCAACTAGAATCACTGTCTGTTTAGTTCTCTAAAGTGGGAGAAATATGTGCATGCGAAACCAGATTGAGCAATGGAAAAACAGTTTTAATTGTGGCAATTTATATTTGACCGAATCAATCAATAAATAGCATCACGGAATTCATTCACGAAAATTTAATAAAGTATACACCAGAAGTATCGCGGATACTTAGAAAAGATTACGATAAAGTTCGAATGATTTTAAGTGGCGATTTTAACGTAAATTTTGCATTGGACACAGCGGTTCCTTTAATTGACTTTCTCAATACAACATTCAATTTAAAAATGTGTAACAATCGCACTGAATCGACAACACGATCAAAAACAACAATTGACGGTATTGAGGTATTTCAAAGATATGTTGACAACATCGAAACCAAAGCATTTGTATCATATTTTAGCTATCATAAGCCACTCGCATCATTTGTTGAAATTGAAAACATTGAGGATGAATAATAATAAAATGAAGAAAATAAAATATGAACTTTATAGCAATATTATAATGAACCTATAATTATCCCGCTCCTAATGCTGCTTTCGTCTCATTCTCTCTCAGTTTGTTTTGCGGAAGGTTTCACTTCTTTCGCGTCTAACCGTTAGACTTGTATTTTTTTTATTTCTTTTCGAACCTGTCGTGACCAACATATTTTCGTAGGGATCATATCATTGCGGCAGCTGCCCCACCGGCTGGGAAGGTGATGGAAAAATTTGTGAGAGCACTGCTCCAGAAAGTTGCGAATCAAAGAATATATGTTACTTCAAAGCGAAATGCGATTATATATCAAACACAGTTGTGTGCTCCTGCCCGCCCGATATGTACGGTCATGGTTTTGGTGTCGACGGTTGCAGTGTGCTGCCATCAGCACACCCTTGTACAAATCATACTTGTCAGGTAGTATTTTTATTAATATTCAATGATACCTCTGCTAATCATATGACTTATAGAATAACGCTACATGTGAAATGTTGGGAAGAGGTACTCGTTGCATTTGCACACGTGGGTTTATGGGTCCCACTTGTGACCAAGCTGATGCCTGCCACTCCAAGCCGTGCCTCAATGGTGGTACTTGTACTCTTCTAACAAGCAATAAATATCGATGTGCATGCCCTCGCGGGACAACTGGTTCAAACTGCGAAATCGTTCGAGATATTTGTGGATCCATCATACGGGATCGCTCAGGTTCTTTGTCATATCCTCCGGATGGCGGTAATTATTTGCCGAACGAACGATGTGCATGGATCATTCGCACTGCTGATACGCTTATTTTGAATATAACCTTTGCTAAGTTTGATTTGGAAGCAGCAGCTGACTGCAACAAAGATTGGCTTCAGCTGCATGATGGTCGCTCGTTGGCTTCTCGGTTAATTGGTCGCTTTTGTGGTAATTCTTTGCCGCTGGGCGGAAATATACAGACATCGCAAAATGCTGTATTTTTCTGGTTTCGTTCAGACAATGAGACAAATGGTGGAGGAGTTAATATAACCTGGAATTCGATGGAGTATATTTGTGGAGAAGTTTTATATTTAAACGCTGAGTCAAATGGTATAATACGATCTCCAGGTTATCCAGGAAAAACACCACCAAATCGGGAATGTGAATGGCGTTTGATTGCTCCTTTCGGTCAGCGATTTTTGTTACGATTTTTCGAAATTAACTTGGGAAGTACAAGAGCCAATAACTGTACTCGCGATACATTACGGGTATGTCCATATTATGTTTAATAAATATTATGTACTTAAATAATAAAATTGCTTTCGATTGCAGATATATGATTCTGATCTCGTATTAAAATCAGTTTGTGAACCTTCATTGATCGAGCCGTTACATTCTTCTTCAAACATCATACGCTTACGTCTCCACACAGATGATTTCGGGACAGATAGCTCATTTCAATTACATTATGAAGTTGTGCCGAGTGCACCAAATTGTGGGGGTGTCTTTACAGAACCATCTGGAATCATTACTGGCTACATTAACGGGCGCATCTGCTCGTATGTTATACGTCAACCAATCGATACCAAAATTAAGCTGGAGTTTACAGAACTCGAATTACTTAAATCGGAAAGTTGTTTTTTACAAAAAGTCGAAGTAAGTGATGCTACGTTATTATTTACAGAATGCTAACACGCTATTGCATTTTGTGTATTTCGGTGAAAGGTTTTTGATGGAGCTTCTGATGAAAGCAATCTTTTAATTCGTCTTTGTGGCAATCAAAGGGAGCTCGAACCCATAATTTCCAGCAGCAACGTTATTCTTATGCGCTACGAATATGTTCTGCCATCATTTAGGCTGCCCAAAAAGTTTGAAGTGAAATATTCAAGAGGTAAGATATTAGTTGCACATCTCAAATTAGATCTATGTAGACTCACCCGTTGTGTTTCGCTTTCAAGTTTGCGGCGGGGAGTTTATAAATACTGATGATGGAGTTTTCACAACACCAAACTATCCCAATTCATATTTTGAACATATGGAATGCGCCTTCACCATACGCGGCCCAGTGAACTCCGTTGTACACATAAATTTTACTGATTTTTCAATTAGCTCAAATAAGGCACATTCTGAGTTAGGAAGCATTTCTCCATCCCCATTGAATGATAGTACAACCTTGAGTGATGACCGCACTTTTGTTGATGTAATTTGGACTAACATACAATTTCTAGAAAATAATTGTTTGTATATACATTAATGGTTCAATAATTTATAGGTTTATTTATCGAAGAATAATAAACGCCGTTATTATGAAGCCACATTCCTCCACTTGGTATCAGAGAAAAATGTGATGGATGTCGTATTTCATGGTGGCACCAATAAACAAAACGGTCGTGGAATACGAGTTGAATACCATTTTGAAGAAATCAAGTGTGGAGGTGTTTTAACGGAAGAAAAGGGTAACTTTTCTCACGCAGCTGTAACGGAACAGAATTGTGAATGGGTTATCGAAGCCCCAAAGGGAAGACACATTCAATTGGAGTTACGCTTATGGTCTATTGTCGAACGTAATTCAGGAGATGTGGTCGTGGACATATATACCAATGACACCTCTGCTGAAGGGAAGCTTTTGATGAGGTAAGTTTATACGAGTACGTAAGATAATTAAGAAAGGTTCAATATTTATTACAAAAATTCATTTTCAGCCTTTCTGGTAAAATGAAAGAAATCAATGAAATCTTGCATGTAAACACTGTGACAATAATCTTACATATTAAGCGGAATCTTAATAGTATATTGGAAATGAATGCTAATTATAAACTAGTGGATGACAGAGAAGGTGAGAAAATTTGAGCAATGATTGAGTGACTGACAACACAGAAATATTGTACCCTTTATGAAAATAACCAGGGCATTAATTTTGATACTACCATGACTACCCCATGCAAACCGGAAGAGGAGAGTCGTTCGCACAATATGTGTGGGGAACGTTAATGCCATTACAAAAACATCAGGAGAGTCTTATACCGAAATTAGTAAGATCCGTCTATTAGGACCCTCAATTTTAAGGTTATTAGGCTGAGATCTATCACAAAATCTTGAATACCATAGATGGGATCGTACAATCGTATAATATAATAAGGATGTCAGGTTGGAAAATTAGGTTTTTGGGGAAATTTCTGCCTAACCGCTAAGCGTATGAGCGGAGAGCGAACCGCATCAGCTTCGTGGGTGGGTGAACAACGCGCGTTCATAATCAAAGCGTATTTTAAGGGCCATGATTCGTGTGCAACTCTCGTCGTAGATTTTTTTCACGTTATAATATTGGATGTTCCGAGCAACAAGTTCGGTAGCAAACAGCTTACGGCTCGGCCATTCCCGCGCATTGAGAACGAATGAAAATACTGAACTCGTTGCTACAAGTTTGCACGAATATGCGCGTCTGACCGTGCGCCAGGGAGAGGCTGCCCTGGAACTTCCAAAAACTATTGTGCATGACTACTATTTCCGCAAAAATTTCTGTGAGACAAAGTGGAGGCAATTTCGTTCAGTAAATACTATCTTTTGGAATAATGAAGCTTATTTCCATGAAATGAAAAAAATATCGTTCCAGAGGTTAATGACATGCTGACATCACTTCTCCAGTGAATGCCAGCTTCCATGATTATATCCGACGTAACGGTCAATATTTAATATAATAATTAGCAAATAAATAAAATCCGCACTCGTTTTCTTTGTAAAGGTTATTGACATAAACTGTAAACTATGCAATGCTTTTTAATTAATTTTGGGTTCCCGATTCTGCCATCGGGCACTCTGATCAAGTATTTCATACTAGTAAAAACTACGCCTGCTTTGCTTTGCGTGTATAGTGAATAATTTATTTCCACTTTTCGGGATTCACTTCATTTTTAATTTTTCCATCCTGTGTAATGCAAGATGAGCAACGTATTATATCAGTTGACATTGACCCAAACACGATCCCTTGAGGGTAACGCATAAAGGATGTAACTGTGCATCTCATATAGTGTTAGCTTACATTTAGGGAAATCCCTCCAACAATAATATAGGCCAGAAAACCTTAGGAGAGTTATGCCGAACTTATTAAACATCCCAGACGAAGGAGAATGGTGTGTTAGATGAGTTGGTTTATAGCGAAAAGGATGGTTAGTGTCTCCTGGCGTTCATTGGCATATGTTGAGTATATCGGGATCGATTCTGAATATGTAGAAATTTAACTTGCGTAATTGTGCCGGTGCAGTTTCGCAAGGTAGGTAAAGCCTTTCGTAGAGTGCGATAAGTGGGGCGAGAATGAAGGCAAAAGGTCTCTCGTCGTTTAACACCGGTCGGGTCCGTGTGGTTCCTACGGTAGCATCCCATTAAGATCTATTTCGTAGTGCACTGTGTTACTCTCCTTAACTATGAGGAAGTACTACTTTTTGTTTGGCTATATTTTACAAAATAAAAATATTTAAAATATATGTAACTAAACATTCTTTTGGATAATTAGCTTGTGGCGGAAATTTTACTGCACGTTATGGAGTTATCAAAACTCCTTCCTGGCCAAGACCCTACGAGGACTCAATGGATTGTGAATGGATAATTAGCGCTCCTATTGGCCACAAAATTGAACTGTCTATACAAAATTTCAGTGTCGAAACTACTTCCAAAAATTGCAACGATGACTATCTAGAAATCAGGTAATAAAATATTTTAAAATGAATGCCAAATTTCAAAATAACTTTAAATATAATGAAATAATTCAACATTCTTAGGTGGTGTACATCTAGTTACTTTTTTTTATCATATAATAAATGCTTTTCCTATCAATAGTTGTGTACGATTCAAGCAAAAAAACATAACACGACTTTCTTATTATTTTATGTTCTTTGTTTGGATGCCTAACTTTTTTCTCCACCATTACTGTTGAAATCCTTTTGAGTGGGCTTTGTGAGCGCTTAAATCCCAGCAATATTTTAACTCAGTAATTTATATTCCCGATGGTAGTGTGTAGGTAGAGTTAATTTTAAGATATAAGATTAAATCGCATCGACTGGATATAATGGGTTTTCCAGTAAGAAGTGTTATTTTGATGTTCAAAGAAAAAGGATATTTTTAAATATAAACGATCGGATGTTTATTCCATTACAAAGAGGAAGGTATATAAAGGGTTTTTCAGTAAGAAGTGTTATTTTGATGTTCAAAGAAAAATGATATTTTTAAATATAAATGATCGGATGTTTATTTCATTATAAAGAGGAAGGTATGCCGTTAATAGTGAACAATAACATCAGGTAAATGACCGCCATGACCATGCTTACAGGACAATATCCTTTTCATGAAATTTTCCATAACCTAATTGCAAAGTAGCTGCCCTATGTCCTCGAAAGCCTCGCGAATTCCATCTGTGAAGTCTTGAATCGACCCTGGGCTGTTGGCGTAGATTTTCTATTTCACGTGGTCCCAAAGAAAAGAGTGGCAAGGTGTTAAATCACAAGATCTCGATGGCTAATTGTGATCACTTCTTCGAGAGATAACATGGTCCGGAAACTTTTCCCGTAAATGATCAATGGTTTCGTTGCTTGTGTGACACGTAGCGCCGTCTTCTTGAAAATAAACTTTGTGCAGATCAATACCATCCAACTCCGGCCATAAAAAATCGCCAATAATCTCTCGATAGCGCAATACATTTCAACATCACACCTGTTATTGGAAAACCCTTTTTAAGTACACTTCACAAAAAAATTAAGGGAGCAGTAAAGTTTCCTAAATTTCTAAGCGACTTTTGAAAAGCTGTATCTCGACGAAAAATGGGCGCATGTTCCACTAATAACCCTGTAAACTTTTAAATCGATCCATCAAGCTGTTTTTCCGGACCGATTGATCAAACTTTTACAAAAGGGTATCTTAGTATCTTATTAAATTAAAAAAAACAAAAAAACAAAATTCAAATTTTTTTGGAAAAAATTTTCAAATGTTTTTTCAAAAATTTCCAAATTTTTTTTGTATTTGCAAAAAAATTGTGTTCAGCAACAATACTGAGCACTAATTTTACTAATGTTTATTTTTTTAAATTGATACCCCCAAGACATTATTCAGTACTCGATCTACGGAATTCGTGGAATAAATTTACATATTAAATTTCCTACTGACTAAATATACGTGCAAGCAACAATTTTTGTCAAAACTAATCTTTTATCAAGATAAAATTATTCAAAATTTTTTTGAAAAAAAATTGAAATTTTTTTTTTGTTTTTTTTTTTGTTTTGATTTAAAATGTTTTTTAAATTTTATGCAATAATGTTTAGCCAATGTTTAAAAACAATGCGCTTGTTCCTATAATCCTTGTGTAAAATTTTGATCAATCGGTCCGAAAAAACGCCTTGATGGATCGATTTAAAAATTTACTGGGTTATTAGTGGAATATTAAACTGTAAAAATCCCTGGAAACATGAGTTCCCGCATTAATATTTGTAAGTAAGCGATAGATTTTCTGAAAAACAGTGCAAAGAAGTTTTTTGTGTTCACTTCAAACCAACGTTAAGGGTAAAAAAAATTGTTTTCTCAAAAAATTAAATTAAATAATCAAGCTAGTTGACTGTATGGCTAGTTTTAGTCGGACGAATTTGTCCAAGCCCGTGGAATCAAAAAAAAAAAAGGAAAAAATTTCGAAAATTTTTGTGTCGCCCTTTAACTCACGATTACAAAATAACCGTTAAATAAAAAAATGTTGCTTAAAGATCTTAAAACTAGAAGTTTAAAGCTTCTAAATGATTTTTGTCGGAACTCCGTGCGCCCATTTTTCACCGAGATACAGCTTTTCAAAAATCACTAAGAAATTTAGGAGATTTTACTGCTCCCTTAATTTTTGTGTGAAGTGTATATTAATTATACTCGTTTAACAAATTACGTTTTGCGATTAACAATTATCAAAGGTTTCTAATTGTTTGCTTCGCTCTGAACTGTTCAAGCACAATTTTTAATTAACAAGTCCAACTTTCACGTAAATGTTCACAAGAATAATCAGAAATAATTGCACTAAATCGGGCTCCGAAAAGGCGAGGCCGGTTGCGAAACATTTAATGTTAGACAGTTGAACAGTATATGGGGATTTAAATAAAAATTCACACTTCTACGAAACCGATTTAGGAAGGTCTACTATTTTCAAGACTTTAAGTGGAGCTATTAATAATTAATTCCTTTACAACATACTTATATATAGAAACCTGAGTGTAATGAAACAGCGGATAGGTGGCCATGAAATACTGTCGCAAGAGGCAATAAAGTATCTATGTAGGTGTAATGATCGATGCACGGCTCTGCTTTAAGTAACACTTAGCAACTGTGGGTTCCAAAGCAACGGCAGTCAACGGTGCCCTTACAAGAATTCTTCCAAACATAGGCGGAGCGCAAGGCGCCAGAAGGCACCTCCTGGAAAGGGTGGTGGATTCAATCATCTTATATACTACTCCTGTACGGGCAGGAGCTAAGCAATCGAATGTTAAACCCGTAGCTCAAGTGCACTGACGAAATGCAGTAAGAGCCGCGTGTGCATACAGGACCGCATCAGACGTCATGGTTTGCGTCATCGCTGGAAAGCTCCCAATAGATACAGTGGTCACACAATTTATTCGTACACCCTGCGTAGTACGTAAAAAACTTTAGCTTTGCACGAAATATTTGCTGCGATAATTTATTTGTTTTGGCCCAGTGTAAGAATGTTACATTCCTGATGAATTGCCGAAAACAAAACTCCCGTTATTTCAACTCACACTGAGGGTTCCAAGGAAAGCATTCAGCCGTAGCAACATGCTTCAAAACATTTATTCGTACACTTTCAGTTCATGATATTATTGCTACAAAAGTAACACTAAAAATCGTTTATGTTTTTACTAATATTGCTGAAAACGAAATAAGATTGGTTAGTTTTTATCGCCGATTCAGTTTCAGTTGCGCGTAATATCTCGATTGAAAATGGCAAAATGGAACCAAGTTCAGATTTACTATAAGAAATGCGTAAAATTGTTATTAAATTGTACTTGGAAAACAAGTCTCTGTACGAAATCGGCAAAACAATTGGTAAATTGCATTCTACGGTACATAGTGTTATAGCAACATAGTAGCATCAGTCTATGCCGAAATATTCAAAAGTCTTTACATAAAAAAGTAAGCCCACAAACAGTCCGTAATTGCCTGCATAATGCTCGTTATCATATCAGAGAGGCACGCCGCAAGCCCTACATTTCATATATTAACAAAAAGAAGAGATTGGAGTTCGCCAAACGCTATATATGTAAATGAGCTATATTCTTTTTGGGAAAACGGCATATTCAGTGGTGAGTCGAAATTTAATGTTACCGGATCAGATTGGCCTCTAAAAGTTTGGCGAAAAGAAAATACAGCACATAATGAAAAAAATCGTATTCCTATCGTTAAGCATGGAGGTTTGGGGGTGCATAGTTGCATCTGGAGTAGGACAAATGATTTTTATTGATCATAAAATGGACAAACATCTGTATTTAAACATTTTGAAGAATAATTTGCATGATACCGCCGTTAAACTTCGACTGAGTACTAGAGGGTTCTTTTTCCAACAAGACTATGACCCAAAACACTCAACTTATCTAGTGTAAAAGATTGACTTATTTACCACTATAAGCAGCTTAAATATTCATCTCAATCACCGGATCTGAACCAAATTGAGCATATCTAGGAGCTCTTAGAAAGGAGAATCAGAAAGCTCATAATAACATCAAAGGCGTTCTAAAGTGAGTGGGAGAAAATTACAGCTAATGAAACCAAGGTATTGGTAAAAAGTATGCAAAGACGTTTGGAAGCAGTTATTAAATCTAAAGGCGGCCCAACAAAGTACATACTAAATACTAGTTTTTTTTCATTATGTTTTTAATAAAATATTCCTTATATGGCTATGTACGAATAATATTTTTGCATAAAATTGTGCCTTCTTTCGTTATTACCTTCTAATTCCAGATATGAAACTCAAAGTTTTCGTTTCTTATATATTGAAAAAATATGTTATTCTTTACGAATGTATGAAAATTTTGTTCGTGGCTGTGAGTGTACGAATAAATTGTGACAGAAAATGAGTAACGTCGACAAGTGGAGCAAAGGCTGCAGAATGTCTGCATTCGTTAGAAAAGTAACAAAGCAGATGGGACTCATCTGTTAACGAATGTTGGACCTGTAGACTTATCCCCAAAATTAGCCAATAGGTGACCAGAAGACACGGAGACGTAGACCACTTAACCCAAATATTGAGCGGTCACGGATGTTTCTTGGAGTACCTCCATCGCTTTCACATGGAGGATACTCCGTTCTGTCCAAGCTGTAACAATGCAATAGAAAGCGCGGAGTAAGTGTTCTCCTTCTGTGATCGTTTCAACGAAAAATGCCGAACGCCTGAGTTAGTCTTGGGAGAATAACTGAGCTCAGACAACTTAATCAATAAAATGCGTGCATCAAATGACTGTTCTAACGCAGTTAACAGTTTTGCAAAGAGGATAATGCCGCACCTGCAACGCGCGAATTGGCAGCGTAAAAAGCTGAGAAAAACAAATCAGCCCTCGATATGAGGTGGTAGACAATCCACTGACTACAAATCACAGACGCTCGAGTCATGTGCTCACGACGGCATAAGACGGTAAAATATTATCGCAACATCTTCTTTGCTGCAGGTGCAAAGAAAGAAAAGAGGAACCAGAAAGCATGCCATACACACTACTGGTAGAACGGCACAGAGACATTAGAGAGTCGAGCATGAAGTTGGAGGGTATTAGCTTTATCATCATACGTCGTGGGAGTCATAAGATGTGGTTTTTGTTCGTCGGGAGGGGCATTTTTGACGTTGTTAAAACTGAATTATCAACTATTTTTAAATTATAACTGTTAACTGGGACGTGGCTGTCCAAAGTCGAGTTCGCTGCCTATAATTCGTCTTGCCTTCGTTCACCACCAGACTAATTAGTTTTGTTCCTTTTTCCAGTTTGGAAAATTAGAAACAATGGCGCCATTCTTCAGATTAGTATTATCAATATCATTGGCATCCGCATAAGTTGTGTGCTCTTACAAAAGATGGCACCAGATCGACTTAGTACTGTGACTTAAGCATCTTTTCTACAGAAGTCAGATGATAGAGTGAACTGCCAAACTGCTAGGCGAATTCGACATTAACTGGTAGCCGTCCTTAGTATATTGAAATCATCTGTAAGCCGAAAAATATCTTGCTCGAATGTTCGAGTGTTTTCCCTATCGGTCAGCATCTTAGGTCGGATTAAGACTTAACTTAATGTTTAAAAGTTCCAAAGCTTTGTGATCTGGGCTCGTTGATCCTATAATGGTAGCTATTGCAAGATCTTTGAAAACAAATGTTAAGGCCCAGTGGCGAATCCCTGTGGATTTCTTCTGCAGTTACAGTTCTTCGACATCGAGTTCCCTTCTCACATGGAAGGCTGTGCGAATCATGAATGTGAAAGATAGTTATCGGAGTTGATGGTAAAGCCTTGAATCGTACCTATATACATATGAAACTCTGTAGTAGACATATTAAGATCCAATGGTCATATTTTTTCGTCACGACCTTTTCAACTTCGACCTATATATATATATATTTATTTATTCCCTGACCAATTATGAAGAGAAACTGAGTTATCCGGTTAAAATATATTCATTTTCCAGGTTTTTACATGAAATCTACGAAAAAGTATTTTTTCCCATGCAAAATACATGGGATATTTCAAAGCCCCGGCGGCACCATTAAATATGGTCTGATTAAAAAAAAAAAATACGGGTCTTTTTATTTTTCATTCTTTACTATTTTGGGGGGCGGCAGCATACAAATTTTTTTTGGACCACCCTAATATATATATGTATGTATATATTATACACCATCCCTATGTAGTGAAAATATATTTATTGCACATGAATTAATCCTTGTCTTTTTTTAATAACAGAAATGGTAAAAGTAGCACATCCCCTTTGATTGGTAAATATTGTGGCAGCAGTATTCCAGTACGCATACCATCCTTTACAAATTACCTTTATCTACACTTCGTTTCCGACTCGTACATCTCCGACACTGGATTTTATATTACATGGCAACAGACGGAGACGGGTTGTGGTGGTAAACTCAACTCGTACAAGGGTTCAATACATTCTCCCCACAACGTTTATGTTAATACTGGAACAGTCTCTTGTGATTGGCAAATAACAGTTTCGAGAGGATCCACAATTATGATATATATTACGAGCTTCGGAGATGACTCCGTCTTATGCAAGCAAAATTTACTAACAGCATACGACGGACTAAGTGTTAATAGTCCACGAATTATATTCGCATGCGGGAACAAGGGAAATGCTCTTCAATTGAAAACTTCGTCAAATCAGGCTTTAATAATTTATAATTTTGCTGACAGTGACGTTGAAGATGGCTTGCAGTTCTTCATCGAGTATGAGACCAACTGTAATGTCGAGCTTGACAACTTAAACGGTGTAATTGAGTCACCTAATTTTCCTGATATTTATCCACCAAATCTTAACTGCTTTTGGGACATACAAAGTGGAAAAAACAATAAATTTCAACTGATGTTTTCGCATTTAGACATTGAAATTCGGGATGAGTCATGCGATTTCGATTATATAATTTTTTTTGATTTACACAACGACGATGTGCTCTCCAAACAGTATTTATGTTCAAATCCTCGCAAAGCTATAACCACAGAAGGAAATCGATTCCAAATAAGATTTGTTACTGATTACTCTGAGCCAGCGAAGGGTTTCAGGCTCGAATATAAGAGGATTGGCTGTGGGGAATATTTGTCGGAAAATTATGGAATTATAAAATCTCCTCACGCTCCTTACAGCACCGGAATTAGCTGCGATTGGTACATCGAGGTTGCAGCAGGGAAAAAAATTGTTCTCAACTTTGATGAAATCCATATCGAAACTGAACGGGATGACTGCAGTGATGATGGTATTATTGTTTCAGAGGAAAAAAATTCTACTAATATGCTCTTAAAGGAATGCCGGATAGATCAAGGGCCGGTAACAATAACATCACAAGCAAATCATTTATATATTCATTTTTACACAAGCAGCATTCGAACAAAGAAGTATATTTCGGCAAGTTATACTGCGCGAGACTCATCTTGTGGTGGTATTTTCCAGGGCAATAACGGGCAAATAACCTACCCGACCCCAGGTGGTTTGTCTGGTATCACTAAAGAATGTGTATGGCTGATCACAGTTGAGAATAGTTACGGAATAAATCTTATTTTCGATCATTTTAATATTAGCTGTAATGATACATTTTTGGGTTTATGGAAAGTAGATGTTAGTTCGGAAGCACTTTTAGAAAAAACTTGTGGAGATACAGTGCCCGCAAGTAGATTGATTCAAAGCAATCGAATGAAGGTTGTGTACAAAGTGAACGCAAGTGGGTCGGCACAATTTTCATTTAAATTCAAAAAGGTGAGTTACCTTTACTAATATTTATACATTACCGTAGGAATTAAATACAATACGCATTCATTGTAATATATGGAATTAGTGACAAACTATCGGTAGTACACCACTATCACACCTATCGATGGTTCTGACTATCGAACATATTTCATACCTATGTGCATATATATTATATGTAGAACAAGTAAGAAAGACTAAGTTCGGCCTAGACCAGGCTGTTAGTTTGTAGAATCAAACAAACTCATTGATGGCTTTTAACACCAGGTGTCCTTCTGCTGTTTCCGAAAAATAGTCTTTCAGTGCGAAATTTAGTCGGAACATATAAAAAAGAGGGCGCAGTTCTTATTCGATGTCAGTAATATTTATGTCGAATATGAATGAGATAGGAAGTAGTGCATGTACCAAGTTTTCTGAAGTCGCGGAGATGTCCGCATTTACCCAAAAGCGGACGTCCAACGCACCACTGTTCGAGCTGTCCCTTAAGAAAACTTTTTTAGCAGCGTACAATTGATGACTAATGATGTTGATTCTGAACATTACTCCTCGTTTACTTAGAAACCTGCATAGAAATGTAAATTCCTCGAAGTGCAAAATTCTCACTTCATGCCCGTCTGACTGCATAGTGCGGATGTTTGGACAATAGAGAGAGAGAGATTTTGCGGAAAATTGTTGGACCTTTGCACATTAGTGACGAGAATGGAACAGATGTTGAGAGTTGCAAGATTTTACATGAAAGCGTTTCTGTATTCGAAAAATTAATCAGTGAGATTCACTCTTCCTCATAGTTTTAACAATAATAATAATCAAATAATATATATTTTCTAATTTTCTATCAAATTGTTTGGTTTTGATTTGCTCAAAAAGGCATGCGGAGGACATCTGACTGACTCTTTTGGTTACATAAAATCTCGTTTGGACGAAAAATGCGAGTGGAAAATTGAATCCGAAGGCACATACATTTTTCTAGATATATTGCATTTGGAATGCGACTGCTCCAAACAGGAAAATTGCACAAATGGCTTGAGAGTAAATTTTTCTATAATATTATTGAAAATTTATTAAAAACTAACACACGTACATTTTAAGTTGATAGATGGAAATGGCAAAAACGAATTGAATAAATTTTGCGATAGTCACCAATCCAATATAGCTCTGTCAACAAATGCTCTGGACATATACGCCTCGAAGATAGAATTCAAAGCCAAATATAGTATAGTACAAAGTTCATGCGGAGGCGTACTCACCTCATTAAGAGGCATACTGACTTCTCCTTTCTATCCGCAATCTTATCCATCTAATGTAGAATGTATGTGGGAGATTAAAGCTGCGGCTGGCAACCATGTTGAGCTGATGGTTGAATCATTAGATATAATGAATTCAGAGAACTGCAACCAAGACTTTTTAGAAATACGTCAGTCCAATGAACGTGGCCAGATTATTCGATTATATTGCTCAAATGAAACAGTGACGGAGAAAATAGTTTTGTTTGAAAATGCATGGATCAAGTTTCGAAGTGTTGAAGGAAGTACAGGAAATGGTTTTAAGCTAGCCTGGAATTATGGTGAGTGGTTTGGATTTATAATCTTATTTTCTATGATCATATATATACATATATAAATATTTTATGTGCATATAACATATTTATATTATCATATTATAAGTTATTCTATATCTTTCAATTTAAACATTTTTTAATGATAACAAATTCAATCCAAATCACAATGGAACAAATAATGAAATTCAGTCGCATTTAAAAAAAAAGCAATACAATTTGATTTAGACTCGTCGCCTGTTTTCAGCAAATTTTTCTAAAATTCTTTCCACCATTGGAATAGATGATAGATACCATTGGAATATAGATATATATGTAGGTATTTTGCCCTATTCGAACGCTCTTGTGACATCGGATCTCTTGAATACATTCCCTCTTACTTGATTAAAGGCAGATAAAACACTTAATTCTTTCTGACCTTTCTCAAAATCTGCTTCTAAGCTATCGTTGCGAAAAATATGAAATTTGTTTAAATTTAGAGTATTATTATCGACAAGACTCGAGAACCAAATGTTTGGAAACCAAAAAGTATATACAATACTTATGTTTAGGGTTGGGCATTTTGCAATACAACTAAATTGCACTATCACTAATTTTTTAGTGGTAGTGCGTTTGTTTCCATTCGGACAACATAACCCAGCCAACGTAGCCGCTGGATCTATAGTTATAGGTATATATTATATAATTGGCACGTACATCCTTTCTGGGTGTTTGGCCGAGCTCCTCCTACTATTTGTGGTGTGCGTCTTGACGTTGTTCCACAAATGGAGGGACCTTCAGTTTCAAGCCGACTCCGAACGGGAGATATTTTTTATGAGGAGCTTTTTCATGACAGAAATACACTCGGAGGTTTGCCATTGCCTGACGAGGGGCGACCGCTATTAGAAAAAACTTTTTCGTAATTTTGGTGTTTCGCCGAGATTTGTACCTACTCTTTAATCGCCTCGCTATATTTATGTCATCAGAAAGCTTATACGCTTATTGTTCCATCGCCCTCGAAATTCGCCGTCGCCAACGTGCAATTATTATTAATAATATTTATGAGATGTATGAAAAATGCTTAGATCTAAATATAAACAAGGGGTACTGCTGGTTACGACTTATTAAAATAAAAACTTTGAATATTCAAGATTTGTTTTCAACCGCGCCTAGAATAATTATTAATTCGATAACGTTTTTTTTTCAGAATACCTTCCATAATTAATTACCGTTTTTTTAATTTTCCATAATTATATGTATATATACATATTTATGATATATGCATTGCCTGCCTGGTGGTGACTACTTTAGAAAAACTTTTTCTGCCGAGTGGTAGTCAGGCACATACTCATTCGGCTGCAGCGGTCGCCTATTTTCCGTCATTAGTTATCGGAAAAACTATTCATTAATATTTATAAGTAAAAATCAGATCTCATCAAAGGTTAGGTTAGGTTTGGCAGCCGCATCGCCCATAGACACAACGATGCGACTTAGAACACGAAATGGGTCCGTTGTGAGCCGCGGGGGCTGGGCTGCATTTCCCTCTCTATATTAAACCATCCTGAGCTTTTGACAAAGCGTAAAAGGTTGTTGATACGTAAAGTGTATAGATTATCTATATTCGTTAAGAAGTAGGAGTTTAAAAATCGGTTCCTGCTTCGGGCTAGAGCTGGGCATGTGCAAAAAAGATATTCAATTGCTTCCAACTCCTCCTCATTTCTGCAGCTACGTCAGAATCATGCGTGTATACGCCTAACCTCCTTGCATGATTTCCTATGAGACAATGTCCTGTGAGGGCCCCCACTAAGGTCCTGATTTAAAGTCTACTCAATTTTATAATACTCTTGGACAGACGTAGATTTAGCCTTGGCAATGTTTGCCTAGCAATTTCACAGGTGTTAGCGCTAATCCATCTTTGATTTGCAGAACTGATTAGTACGTCCTTAATAAAAAGCTTACAAGTTGCGAGAGGTATCTCCATAAAATTATTTATGTTTGGCATACAGGTACCTTCTCTTGCAAGTTGGTCTGTCCTTCAGTTCCCTGGTATATCTCTGTGGTCTGGAACCCAGCATAAGATTATACGATATTGCTTGATCATCTCATTTAGAGCTTGGCGACGACGTAAGACACTCCTTGATGTTGTTCGGAATGCATCCAGGGCTCGTAGGGCAGCTTGGCTGTCTGATAGAATGCATATCTGGTGATGATATTCTGTTTATCTTTAACCATCGGGTAGTTTAAAGGAGTCACTAATAGGAAGCTCATAGCAAAATAACCCTGATCCTACACCGGTGTCCATTTTAGATCCGCCCGTGTACATCTTAACGGGTCGTAGATCTTCTTCAAGAAATTCCAGTCTAGAAGGGATTTTCATTAGGAAATTCCTTTCGAAGCAAAGAACGGGATGGTGATAATCACAGTCACTGGGTATATCCGTGTAGGAGTCTAAAATGGTTGAATGTCCATGTGTGACAGTCCTCCATTGTGAGCTCGCTTTGAGCCTTAAAGCGGAGCAGGACGCTGAGTATCTGCAGAAGAGATCTAGGGATGGCAGATGTAATATGATATCCAAAGCCATGGATGGCGTGGTATTCATGACGCCACATATTGCTAATTCCGCTGATCTCTGCACCTTATTCAATATATTAGAATAGGTTTTTTTTCTGCATACACACCACCAGATGACATTGCATGTAGAAAATGGGTCTGACGACAGCAGTGTAAAGCCAATGCGAAACCTTAGGTTTAACTCCCCAGGTCTTACCTAAAGCTCTCTTACAGGCATAAAAAGCTAGGTTCGCTTTCCTGACTCTTTCTAAGATGTTTGACTTCCAAGTCAGTTTCCTATCTACATATGTTTAGTCACAACTACTTGGCTTCTTCCGAAATCACAAGAGCTCTCCCCTTGAGCATAATTGGACTTAGTTAAGGGATTCTGTGCTTCCTAGTGAACAATATGAGTTGTGTTTTGGCTGGGTTGACTCCTTGACCACACTTTTCTGCTCACCTAGAAAGTATATCTAGAGCATTTTGTATTAGGTCTCTTAATGTAGATACAAATTTACCAGAGACAGCAATAACAACATCATCGGCGTAAGCTATCACCTTACAGCCCACCGATTCCAGTATTAACAGAAGTTTATTTACAACTGCGTTCCATAAAAACGGTGAGAGGACTCCACCTTGCGGTGTATCTCTACTTACCAATCTCCTGAGCACCGATTCTCCTAGTTTCGCTTCAATGATTCTGCTATTTAGCATTTTGCCAATGAAGCCTACCAAGCCCGGTTCTACCCCAAGATCAGTGAGTGCTACAGTAATTGCTTTTCTGTAGCAGTTCCCAATTTTAAGGACTTCCAGCTAACATCTTACGAAGTCTTGAGGTCTCAGTTGCCCTCTTCACAAAAGGATTTACAAGATTGTCCTTGGGCAATTATAGATTCTCAGAGCACCTTTATAGCCTTTCCAGTCTTCTGCAAGACGTGTTTTCTTTGCTTCATTAAAAGCGCTTCTGCTTGTTTTTTGAAGCTTGCTTAGTCTAGTCTTCTTATGGGACAGGCTTCCGCTAAGGCAGCATTCAAGTTGTAGGTAATCATTTCAACCAAATTTTGTTGTCCTTCTATGCTTTGTGGTACCACAGATGGACATGTTCCTAGGGTAACCCCGATGTAATCTACATACCTTTCCCAGTCTGTTTTCCTGATATTTCTACCAGGCTTAGGTTTCGGATCAGATGATCAGAGAAGGAATGTTCTTCCGAAACTTTCCAGTTCCTAATTCTGTTAATAACTGAGTCAAAAGCATAAGTAGCGTCTAACACTTCCTGTCTATTACTAATGACAAAAGTAGGTTTATTACCTTTATTGCAAATCTGTAATTTAATTCCTATCAGATAATCAAAGAGACACTCACCTCTAGCGTTAGTATCAGTGCTGCCCCATATCTCGTGATGCGCATGTACATCCGCACCAATAATTAGCTTTACGCCAAGCTTCTGCGCCTGCGCTACCAGATCTTTGAATATTAATATCGGTAGCTCCTCATGGTCATGTGCGAGGTAACAGAAAGATAGCCACATCCATTCATTTCGCGACTCCAGCCTAATGGTCAATTGATCGGTGTCGCTATAATTTGAGAGCATGAAAGCATTTATCCTTACTACGCACGCTCTAGGATTACCTTTGTTGCGCGCATACATCAGTTTATGTTTTTGAGTCCTTAGTCCGCACACAAGTCCATGTGATACCCATGGTTCTTGAATCAGGACAATATGATGTCCACCTTTGGCCAGGTGGATTATGAGGTTGGCGGACGCAACCTTTGAGTGGTGAAGGTTAATTTGAAGAACCCGTAACATCATGGTTACTGGGCTTCCTCTCCACCACCGTTTTGTTAGGATCATCTGAGTCTGACGCCAGTAGCTCTTCCTCATCAGAGAGAGTAGTATCAAGTACTCTATCTAACAAGGAAGAGATTCTGCCGTCAGCAGATGCCTTTCGTAGCGCTGTAGCAGTGTTAGGACCGGAGCCAGATTTCGCCGTGAGGCCTATCTCAGCACCAACCGGGTCTTTTAAATTAGACGTCTTGTCCTTATTATGGAACCTCAACCCATAGCTTCCTACACCGTCAGATTTCGCCAGTGCGTCCACCGAGTCCTTGCATACTACGAAAGTAACGCTTCGGTACTCACCCTTGAGATCGTCCAGCTTTGTGACCTTCCAAGACGACGTTGGAAGCTCCGGATTACATACCTGAAGCATTTCAAGGATCGTTTGAGGGTCTGATGGCTCCGCTGGTAACCATGCCCTAGCTCTTGGTAAACTAGGGATGTCATCCCTCGAAATTTCCTCGAGTTTAGACCCAGTCCATACTTCGCCGATCCTTGAAATGGCTATTTTGTAAAGATCAGTTGATCTCTGATCGGCACAGGCGATAAGCTTCACGTGGCGCTGGTGCCATCCACTATCGCGACAGAAAGGAGCTGGACCAGGATTCTCCTTGATCAAAACTATTAACCCTAGAACACACACCCGGGTACAAATGTATCCACTTCAACTTTGAAGTGTTGTAACTTTTGAACCGCTATACCTCTATACCGCTAACTTCGGATCTAGGAAGATTATTTAGTTTTGAGTTCAAATTCAAAATTTGAACCAGATCGGACCATTGGTTCAGGAGCTACAGCCTTCCAAACACATTATAAACGTAAACACACACCCGGGATACGTTTGTACCCCAATAGTAAAAATCCTCATAATAATCAAAAAAAAAACATTTTTTATATTATTTTTTTATTTGAAAAATTAAAAATATTCTTTTCACACATTATATTATTGACTTTTATTATAAAAATTATAAAAATGCATCTTGTATCTAAGGAAAATCATGGCAAATAGAGCAATTTGTTGATGTGACCGAATGTTCAAGACACATTGGCTTCTTACATTTGGTGCACAGCTTTCTGGTTTTTCTACGGCGTTTTTCCTCTTGTGCGTAACATAAATAGCAAGATCCGGACACAGGTTTTGGCGTGCGCGCTGCGGCAGATGTTGATGCTGCTGTTGACACCATTGATTCCAGCGGTCGGTTGAAATATGCTTCAATAGCAATTTTAGTGGAAAAATTTCGCGTCACTTGACGATTTATGGCTCTGGCTTCAATAATGGGCATACACAATGCTTCAACCAAGCTGCGCAGGATCTGCTTACGCTTGTTGTTTGTTCTCCAAGGCAACATAGGGTTATTCAAATCGTAGACAATGTAGGCTGCAAGAGCTGTAATGTCCAACATGTTGAAGAACATCGCTAGTGGCCATCGCTTTGTTTGTCTTTGTGTTGGATATTCCGCAAACATTTGGTCCATTCGATCAACACCACCTTTGGTACGATTATAATATTAAATTATTTCAGGTTTCCCACTGTCAGCTTTTTCAGCATCATTATGCATGGTCGAAAGCAAAATTACTGCTTTATTTTTTTTGGGAACATAAGAGCACATTGTCACATTATTTTTGAAGCCAAATGTCGTTGAACCAATTGTCCTGTTTTTGTTCTGCTTCATTTCTTGAGGAATATATGATTTGTTTTTGCGCAAAGTTCCAACGATCGTGAGTTTCCAGGTGAGAAGCAGTTCTGCAACTGGCAAGGTCGTAAAAAAATTGTCCATTGTAATGTTTCGGCCACTTCCTTGGTATTTGGCAGACAAATCCTTCACCACTCGTTCGCCTTGGTTCGTTTCCCTACCAGTTTCTGCTTGGCCAGTATATATTTGTTCATGCAGTGGATATGCATTTGTGGCATCGCAAATCCACCAAACCTTGACACCATATTTAGCAGGTTTTGACGGTATGTACTGCGTAAACCGTGTGCGTCCACGGTAAGGAAATAATTGTTCATCAATGGTCAAGCATAAGCTGGGCTTGTAACGTGCAGCAAGATTATTGTTCATCATCGTCCACAACTCACTGATCGGTGCTGCTTTATCAGTTAGTAAGCGTGTTGCACGAGTGTTTTTATCGTCAAATCTTAGGAACCGCTATATCGAACAGAAACGGTTGACTCCCATTGTGGCGCGATATAAAGGATAGTTTTTGACGCTCCATAAATCTCGAATATGTTCTCCATTGCTATGGTTCGCACCAGTCATAATAAGTATGCCAAAAAATGCATACAGCTCTGTTATTGACACAGGCGTCCATGACTTAGGAGTTGTGTTTGGATGTGCATTGTTGTAAGCATTATAAGTTTCTTTTGCTAACTTATTTGTGTGGCGCATAATTATATCAGCCATTTCAACGTTCATGAAACATTTGAATGTTTGCTCTATTGGCAACATTTCAGTGCATCTAGCTGGTCCAGAACGTTCTCTTATAATATTTTGTCTGAGTACCTGACGACTTACATTTGGTTCTTTCATCCACTCAGTACCATCACGTGCAACAAATTTTTCGCCACTAGCAGGTAATTCATTATTTTCTTCTACTTCTTCTTCTTCATCGTCTTCTTCATCATCCTCATAGTCCGCATAATCAGGTAATACTTCTGCGGCACTTTGCGAAACTTCAGCATCGTCATCAGCAATTTCAATGTCATTGAATCGAATTTCTTCTTCATCTTCTGAGTCAAAGTCATAGGGAGCGTCATCGTCACAAATTTTATCAAATAAAGATTGTATATATGATTCTCGCTGTTCCTCAGTTAGCCTGCATAATAAAAAAAATTAGTATATGTTTACATTGCTGCTTATTTTACATTTTTTACCTTCTATATGCTGCACTTGATAAATATTCGTTTCTTCTTGAAGTTATTTCGTATCCAGTTATTTATAGTTTCAGTTATATTTATTTTCACTTATATTTTCACTTCTTACACTTTTGAGCACCAAAACAATAATGAAAATATCAACAGGCAGCATTTATAACAACACCTCGTGTGAAAACAACCCTTGCAGCTGCATATAAAATACAAAAACCAGTTATACCAGTGTATTTCCTACCTACGTACCCATACCTTTCGCGACCTTTTTGCACATATCTTTTGAACCAGGTAGAATATTTCAATGAAATAAAAACCAAAATGTGTATTCGTTGTTACTCTACAAGTATATTATTATAAATTATATTATTTTGTTTTGCATTTATCAGGACAACAACAAAAACAAAAATCCACTGTTGCATGTCCTGACTTTATTTGCCCATATCGCTGGAACCAGTAGGAATATTCGAATGAAACAAAAGACAAAATACTTATTATATATTAAAATATACATTTAAAAAAAAAATCATAGAAATCGGTTGAATAAGCATTAAAAAAACCGCAAGCTAAGGTCCCGGGTACAAACGTATCCCGGGTGTGTGTTTACGTGGTATTTTCTGGGTGTGTGTTCTAGGGTTAAAAAATAAATATGATAAATTTGAATTATTTTTGATTTTTTATTATTGTAAATTTTTTATAAATAATTTTGTTTAAAGTGTTATAAATTAAAATTTAAATTAATATTAAATAATAAATAATAATTAATTTTTAATTAAAATTACATTAATAATTAAAATATTTTATAAATTTAAAGAAGTCTGTTTTTGTGCTTTATTACCCCAATAGCTCATTTGCAATTCTGTATAGTGAATTTAGCAAAAAGGACAAGTTGCATTAAACCGCTAAAAATTATTGTTTTCAGATAAATTTAGTTATATTTGAACTGCTAACTCCGGTGGTAAATACCATGGCTACGAAAAAATATTGAGACTTTACTTTTAGTAAATACAATACAATACTACCTACATTCATTATTTTCCTTATTTCAGGGCCATATTACGACTACCGCGCTACGTGTTTGCCCAAATATTTTTTTAGATAAACGTATTTCAATTTTGTCGTACAAAACGCTTTTTTATCGATTATCAATTTTCACTGTTTTTTTATTCTCTTCTCTTTTTTAAATTGATTTGCGTTAGGGTTCTATGCAAACCATTTCATTTCAATTTTAACAATTTTTCATGATAAGAATTTATGAAAAGTATTAGTTTTCTTATTTTTCAAATGTTATAATTGATTTTATTAAACTTTTGCTTTACAAATCGTTTTGGAATTGAGCTCCCTCCTGCAAATAATTTCCATTGTTAATTCTATTTCTCGCAAATATACAATAGAAAAAATTAATTCAGTAATTTGAAATTTATTTGTTAACATTTTGGTTTATTTTTAATTCAAATTTATAATTAATTAATTTTATTCATGTTTTAGATATAATATCGTCCATGGTAATTTTATAGATGGGAAAATTACAGTTGTCCATAATTATCGGAAGAAGCACGAGAAATTCATATTATTTTTATTATTAGACTTCTGGGCATTGTGACCAAAATAGACGTATTGTGCAAAACTTGCTGAGGTACCCTATATTTTAGGCTTTTGAGAAAAGTTAGCACATTTTGGGGTTTATTTTTCTATAATTTATATGGAGGCACGGCAATACTACCAAGGTGGTGTAGCCGTTTTCTGCCTAGCGCAGGAGATTTACAAGGGATGTGTTCTGAATGTTCAGTGTCCATTTCACAGAATCGGTAGGTGAAGGTCTCAGAGAGACCAAATTTGTTTAAGTGGTATCTCAGACTACAGAGGACTGTAAAGTAACCAGTTAGAAGTCTTAAGTGAAAGTAGCTTATCAGAAATTCCTCTGTTAGGCGTTAGGAATTGTTTCGTTGTCGCTGACCAATACAATTCCGCCAGTATCCAACGAACTTCTTCTCCTCCCAACTCCTGAGAAATTTGTTGGGGCCCTTTGTAAGTACACAGAAAGTTTCAGGACCAATTACGGTCATGTTTGCCCCTTTTTTTGCTAGTTGGTCTGCTATTTCGTTCCCCTTCGTGTCCACAAACCCAACCCAATACTATTGTGCTGAAGTTCCCTGACATGTTGGGAAGGTTCAGGCAGTCATGTACCAGCTTTTAAAATAGCCTGACTATCTGAAAGTATGTAAATGTGTGTTCTTCTCACCTTTCTATGGAGATATTCCCTCAAACATATCTCAATGGCATGTATTTCAGCTTGGAAGATTGTTGAGTAGGTTAGGTTAGGTTAGGTTGAAGCGGTTGTCCATTGTGGACACACTCAGGCTCGTAGCCCATTGTGATGCCGCATGGGGAAACTAGCCCTTATCCCTCCTGAAACCACAGTGTACTATTCAAAAATTTTGCTAGATCCTTAATTTCGACAGAGCCGAGATCTTCTAATTCATTAAAGAAATGTTTGCCCAAATTGGCGAGTCTACGTCTGGATAGAGCAGGACAATGGCACAGAAGGTGCTGAATCGTCTCTTCCTCTTCCTCGTCTAGACAACTTCTGCAGAAGTCATGTGTTTGCACACCCATTCTCTGGGCGTGCCTACCAATTAGGCAGTGCCCCGTTATGACTGAAGTCAGTATGTTGAGACTATGTTTGTCTCTCCTTAGTAGAAGTTCTGTGCGTTTAGCATTGAGAGTCGGCCACATCTGTCGGGCTATATTGCAAGTGGCTTCGTTTCGCCATCTTTCATTCGCTATTCTTACAATTTCCTCATGGATATGTAGTCTACATGTTTGTAAGGGTATACCTATATCAGTGTCTATGTGCTCATTAGTCAGTTTGGTGCCGATTTTCGCGAGTTCATCAGCTCTGCAGTTCCCCTCTATGTCGCAATGGCCAGGAACCCATGCTATCGTTAGGTGAAATGACTCAGCCATCTCGTTAAGAGATTTGCGGCATTTCATGGCTACCTTAGAGGTTGTCGACTGTTTAGTGAGGGATTTTATCGCCGCCTGGCTATCAGTGAAAATGTAGATATCATCACCAGATATCGCATCACACTGTACCAGTGTCACGGCTTTCATTATTGCCATCAGTTCAGCCTGAAAGACACTACAGTAGTTGGGGAGCCGAAAACTGAAGGAAATCCCCAGATGCTCGGAATACACACCCCCGCCCACCCTGCCATCGAGCTTTGAGCCATCTGTGTATACATGGATGGACTCGCCCTGTCTTACCACGTCACGCTCCCACTCTTCCCTCGTGGGTAGGAGGGTCACGAACGTTGTAGTGGCAAGTATAGGCGGAATTGTGTAGTCCACCTGTCTGGGAAGTCCCAACGTGCCATCCAGGATTTTGCCGTGGCCATAAATTGTGTTTGACCACTTACTTAAAGTGCTCAGCCTTATTGCTGCACTGCGCGCCATGTACTTTGCCTGCAGGTCTACCGGAAGGAAGTTTAGTATCACATTTAGTGCTTTCGACGGTGTGGTTGACATTGCACCGGTGATAAGAACAGATGCAAGTCTTTGGACCCTGTCAACCCTTTTGATGTTCACGCCCTTCTCCAGGGCATTCCACCATATTGCAATACCGTAGTAGAGAATTGGCCTAATTACTGCTGTGTACAGCCAGTGTGTCATACTGGGCTTCAAACCCCATTTTTTCCCAACGAGCCTTCCACAGGAGTATAGCGCCGTCGTAGCTTTGCGTACTCTGTCTGCGACTGTGAGTCCCCAATTTAGCTTCCTATCTAGTACAAGTCCTAGGTATTTAGCGTTTTCTGTTACTTTAAAGGGTTTTCCCCCCAAAAGAATTTGTTGAAGAGCAGGTGTTTTGTGTTTCCTGCTAAACAGTATCAGTTCCGTTTTTCCCGGATTTACTTCTAGTCCTCGACTCTTGCACCATAGTGATAGTCTGTTGAGAGCTCTTTGTTGAAGATCACACATGGTTGGAAGGTGTTTGCCAGAGATTGCTATTACAATATCATCTGCGTATGAGATTACCTTACCTCCCATTTTTTCTAGCTCCTGAAGGAGATTATTGACGGTCAGGTTCCATAGAAGTGGAGAGATTACCCCACCCTGCGGTGTGCCCCTGATCGGAAATTTCTTGATGGATGTTTCACCCAAATCTGCGCGAATCGTCCGCCCGACTAGCATTCGCTCTATGAGCGAGACGAGCGCTCTGTTTACTCCCATTTCTGTTAGCGATTTGGTAATTGCTTCCGGGTGTATGTTATTGAAAGCACCCTCGATGTCTAGAAAGACAGCAAGGGTGTATTCCTTATAGTGAAGTGATTTCTCAATCGTGTCGACCAGCGAGTGAAGCGCCGTCTCTACTGATTTGCCTTTGCTGTATGCATGTTGGGAAGGTGATAGCTTGTTGCCAATCTTCCCCTTGATGTGCCCATCTAGCAATCGCTCTAAAGTTTTTAACAGGAAGGATGATAGGCTGATCGGCCTGTAGTCCTTCGGTCTCGTATGTGTGGTTTTTCCTGCTTTGGGAATGAAGACCACTTTTACTTCCGCCCATTTCTTGGGGATATAACTAAGTCGTACTACTGCCTCAAAAATTGAGACGAGTCTAGGTGCAATCATACTAATTGTGTGTTGCAGGTCGGCGGGGATAATTCCATCTGGTCCCGGCGATTTATAAGGTTTGAAACTGCCAATGGCAGATTTTATGTTGTCCTCCGTAATAAAATCTATTGGAGGACCCCCATTGAGAACTGTAGGATGAGTTCTACCATCTTCATTGCATAGACAACCTGGGAAGTGTGTCTGCAATAGTAATTCTAGTGTTTCTTCACTATTAGTTGTCCAATTGCCGTCCTCTTTGATGAGGTAACTAGGGTTGCTGTGGTTCATTGATATAACTTTCCTGAGTCTACTTGTCTCAGAGGTACTATCTATCTTTTGACAGAAATCTCTCCAAGACGCCGTTTTAGCTGCCCTAATGGCATACTTAAATCTGCGTTGACAGTCTTTGTATCCATCCCACAAGTTAGTTCTTCTCGCTTCGTTATACTTGGTTCTGCATTCTCTTCTTAGGTCTGCTATGTCTGTGGACCACCATAGAGGTTTCGGTTTGCCTCTTTTCGTCCTCGGAGGACAGGCTGCTTTCGCAGCCTGTTGAAATGCTGAAGTCAGTTTATCAACAGTAGAGTCGAGTTGTAGCTCGGAGTTAATTTGGTATGTCATGCCCGTAAGGTTGTTGGCTACAATGTTTTCGAACATACCCCAGTTTGTGCGTTTGCGGTTCACGACCGGTTTACACAGTTTAATTGGTAATTCAATGCTATACGTTAAGTACCTGTGGTCTGAGAAGGAGTTGTCTTTAGACACTCTCCAGTCTCTTATAATTTGTGACCCCCGTTCATTGACACACGTAATGTCCAGAACTTCCCTTCTAGTAGCTGTTACGAAGGTAGGGGAGTCGCCTATATTGCTAATATGAAGATAGTTAAACATGATGAATTCAAAAATGTACTCACCGCGTTCGTTAGTGTCTGTACTCCCCCAGACATGATGGTGAGCATTTGCATCTGCGCCCAGGATTAGTGGTATGCCACGTCTCGCGGCTTCCTCTGTTGCACCTCTTAGGAGTGGAGATGGTGGTGGTTGTACCGCGTCATGTGCCATATAGGACGAGGCAAGCCATATTGTCCTTCCGCAGGACTCCACTGATATTACTGCGTTGTCCGCATCGCTAAATTGCATCAATAAGAATACATTAATATGTTTTTTCACTAGTATACACGACCTGGGTTTACCTTTGTCGGTGACATAGACCAGTTTAAAATCTTTGTTACTCAACCCGCAAACCCGATCTTTTATGACCCATGGTTCTTGGATGAGAGCGATTTCCTCTTCTCTTTCAGCGAGACGGAGGATGAGTGCGGCTGAGGCCGCCTTACTGTGGTGGAGGTTGATCTGTACAACCCCCACCATCGTTGGTGTGCGTTGTTAGATGACAGCCAACCACGGTTTGGTCAGCGATCTCCTCGTCAGAGGAAGTGGGAATATATTCCTCGTCCTCCAGAGCGTCTGAGAGATCGGAATATTCCCCCATATCCTCTAGGGTAACCCTTCGGAAGAGTTCGCCTACCATACCGGAATTGGATGCCACCTCGTCGTCCGTTAGGTTGTCTAACGCAACCGTCGTCTCCTCCGCGGATGACGTCAAGTTAACTGCGGAGCTGCCTTTACTGGCTACATCCTGTCTGTAGACATGGAGTGTCAGTGATTGGAAGCCGTAGTTCACCTTCCATTTCAGGTTAGCGAGTGGATCCAGTGATTCCTCATTTAGGATGATCACCGCTAGTCTCCTCTTGCCATCCACTTCGCCAATCTTTGCTACTTTCCAATCGCTGGTAGGTAGCTCGGGGTTGCCTAGTTTGAGCAGTTCCAACACTTCCTCTGGGTCGGTGTGGAACTGTGGTATCCAGGCTCTTGATCTTGGCCGATTGGGGATGTCTTCACGGAGGACCACGTCGAGACGGGCCCCTGGCCAAGGCTCCCCTATGCGTTTAATTGCCAGAGTGTACAGATCGACCGATCGTTGATCAGCGCACCTGGTTAATTTGACGCGTGATTGGAACCAACCCGCGTCTGAGCAGCTGGGTGGGGGTCCTGGATTTTCTTGCAGGATGTCCCTATAGACTTTCCACAGACTCCTGCTTATCAGATCCCAGTTTGCTTGCGTGATCGCACCGTCATGGGAACTGCGATCAATCACCGCCCTTATATGACTTTCTTTCGCTACTTCCGCAAAAGATTTTTTGAGAGCATTAGTTGTTTGAGTGGCGGACACCTTGGATCTTTTGGCTTCTGCCGATGTCCCCTCACTCGACCTTTTGCGCTTACCTTGCGCAGAGTCCATTTTAGCCTTCTCCCGGTGTTCGGCTATGAAGGCTTCAGCCCACGCTTTGGAGTCTGACTGCTCCTCCGTCAGATCCTCTAGTTTAGTATCCTTCAGTCTCTCCAGGATCCTGAAGGCTGAACGCTTGGTACGGTAGTACCTTTCTGAACCACTAATTTGCTTCCGGGGGTGGGTACTACCCGGGGCAGTGATTGTGTCAGAAGGGCGAGCTCCAGAAACCATTGGCTGAGCCATGTGGTCTGGTGCCACCGACGTTGATTTGGGTGTCGCTCCTTCTGGAGTTCCCGTGTCGCCTGGAGTGACGGAGACAGCAAGCTCGGCTTGTCTTGGGACAGGGCCGTCCTTGCTTCCCGAAGGTTTTGTTGCGAGGGGGGGTCTGCTCCTGGCCCCAGATGTAGATGGGATGTCATCACCAACTTGTCTTGAGACAGGGTTGGGATGGCTACCAGTAATAGGCCTCGCTGCCGTGGAGGCGATCCCTGAAGGGACGGAGTGAGAGCCAGGCCCTGGCTTAGCCACAGGCTTGGCACCGCTCGTATGCGTGGTCTTTCCTGACGAAAGACCTGACCTTCCTGTAGGGTTGGGTCTCGTTTTGTGTGTGCCTTTATCCGAGGCTACGGTTTTTTTTTGCATTTTCCATTTTCATTATCGTCCGCGCTGCTCGACGTGGCAAGCGTGGCGGACTAAGCTTTTTAGGGGGGGAAAGGGGAAACGTCGACCATGGCAGTCCCCTCTGCCATGGCAAGGTCATTCTACCTCCTGAGGTGACCCGGTATCAGGAGGGCGCCGTTAGAATACAGCCGGATACCCCTGGCTGCAAACCATCCAGTGGGCACGGTAACGCATAACACCCTGGATTAGGGGGGGAGTAGGGAAAGGATAAGATGGGATACCAGGGTTAGGGACGATGGGGGGAACGTCGGTGCGGTGATCTCCTCATAGGGATTGGCTAGCCATTCAGTGCCGAACTGGCAATCCAATCCCCATATGGAGCTTCCCTCTTAGTTCGTGGTGAGTTAGCCTTCATGTTATGAGGGTTAAATCACCACTTAAGCCTCATCCCCGCGGCAAGGAGACCAACATGATGAGGATTGTTGAGTATAGATTTTTTTTAATTTAGGCCCATTGATTCCCTCCCCTGTTCGATCTGATTTCGTGTTTGATAGTGATAAAATTTTTTCCAGACCTTACGTTCATTAATAAGAACTTGAAAGTTCCTGAAGAGAACGATTTTGTGAGATAATGTATCCACCCTATGAAGAATAGGAGTATGTCAGAAGTCTTCTAAGATATTTAAATGACCTTTCATATCTCCATCGTAAAGCGCTTCATCATAATCGTAAGGCTCTAAAACGCGCTTCTTTTTCTATTGAAATTGAAAGCGGTGGTATAGGTACATAGAAGCACATTGCTCCTGTTATACCGACGCAGATGATGCCGTATAATTTGTTAAGATCATTTACCGCCCTTCGTCACTAAACTTTAGACCACCATGCTATGGAAGTGTAAGTGACTATAAATTTAATAACTGTAATGAATGTCCAGTAAGTCATTCTGGGGGTGGGTCCCCATGTTTTTCCTAAAAGCCTTGTGCAGGCAAAGAAGCTCTTAGACTTCCAAAGCGAACGTTTTGTCAAGGTTGATATCAAGGTAGTTCGCTTCTGTGGAGAGTTGAAAGTGGATTAATTTAAGACAGGATATTTAATGTTGATGTTTCTTTTCTTAGTGATCGGCACTAGTGCAGTTTTCCATGGGTTAATGGAGAGCCCTTTGTCGGTGTACCATTAGTTTATTATAGTGAAGGCTTGTTGCATACGGTTAGAAATGGTCTTCGCATAGCAGCCTACTATGTATACCATCAGGTCATCTGCATAACCTTGAGTGTGGAGTCCTAGATTGTTCAGTTTGTGGAGAAGTTCATCTATTACTAGTGTCCATAGAAAAGGAGAGAGCACTCTCCCATGCGGGCAACGTCTTGTAACCATGATGCCCACTGTTCTGGATTCCATCTTATGATGGGTTTAGGTAGGTACTTTTGAGATAGAGTATTGTTGATTGCCTCATAGGATGTACTAGCTTGAACCCGCCCGCGTAGGAGTACTTTTGAGGGATTTATGATATGTATATAAAATAATTACAAACAATAATTTCATAGAAAATATTTTTTTATTAATAACCATAATATTACAATACCCGGCATCCGTTGGTATGCCTCGTTGAATAAAATCAAAACAACCAATCAGAAAAATATCAAGCAAAATTATTTTTATTAATTTTCTATCACAAACCGTTTTTGAACTTTGCATTTGGGTCATAGTTGAACAGCTTATGCGGATTAAGAAGTCTAGGGTGCTATAAATAGTGGGAAATAGGAAAAACTAAGATTTTTTAGATTAAATTTAAGGAAACATTCGATTATTAGTGACGAATGAGAGTGATGGCGCGGCCTGGAGGCTGTGGGAAGGGAGTTCCATCATAAAAACATGTATTTAACCTTCATTGGGTGAAAATACGAATGTATAAAAATTTTTACGTCATTTGGTGTTGTCGTTTCGTAGTGATGCGCGGACAACGTACAGACATTCACCTTTATAGTATAGATTATCGAAAGCTCCTCGTATGTCAATAAAAGCGCCAAGTGCAATTTGTTTTGATTAAATAGCTTTTTCAATAATAGTTACGAGACTGTTTATTGAAGTCTTAGTAGATTTGCCAAGTTGGTAGGCAAATTGAAGTTGATGCAGTGGGATATTACCTAAGTTGTCCAAAATATTTTCCATTTGAGAAAAAATGAGCTAAGGCTATTGGTCTGTATGGCTTAGACAATTGTTCGGGGGTTTCTCCTACCTTTGGAAAAAATACAACCTTTACCTGATCCCATTTCGTAGGTAGCAATAGCGTATAGTATGGAAAAAGTGGAGTCAATGTATTGGAGCCCCTTTATAGAAGCAAGGGAATATCCCATCAGGTCCAAGACATTTGTATGGGCTGAATGTAGATATATCCCATTGCATACTTATTGTATTTCTAAATATCAGTTCGTTACCTCGGTTTACTATTGATACATTATATTTCAGTAAAAATTCAAGAAAGTACTCATCCCATATCGTTGTTGAGCATTTAACAAAGAACTTACTTGGGGCCCCATAATTAAAAGCCTAAGAATAATGCTTTAAAAAGGCTTCAAAGTCTACATCGACTGATCTTTTAAAATCACCAGTAGTAAGAAATTCAAAAGATAATACTAATTTCCAAAACACAACAAAAATTTGTTTGTCTTATATTCATCTTTTCTATGCCTCAAAAAAAAACATTCAACGTTAATTCTTTCAGACCAGGTGTATTGATCGAAATTCTCAAGGGTCAATACCCACTATACGACGTCATGAAGTCAACTTAAAATCCATAGTTTGTGCGAAATAAATTTTGGCTTGGATGAGAGTATGAGATGAAGACACCACATCAGAGTCTCATTTTCAGATCAATCTAAATTTGTTATATATTATTATAATTTTGCGCCTCATAAAAACAAATTATTTCTTTTCAGCACACAACAATGAGCTGCATAGTACTGCAGGTTCGATCGAGTCGCCGCCTTTGAATTCAATTTTCAATCAAGAAACATACACATGGAGGATTTTATTGCCCAGAGGAAATTTTATTTCTCTCAATTTCAAGGAATATAATAGAGGCTTGAAAGTAAGGAAATTTATATGCACACAATTTGCATGAGCTTATACTAACTTTTAATTTAATCAACAGTTATATGATGGCTTTGATGACTTAGCTTTGGAAATACCCATTCCGGATTCTCCTTGGCAATACACATCTAGTAGCAATGTTTTATATTTGGTTAGTATTAATAATGAATTGGACGCTTTTAAAATCGGTTGGAAAACTGTTAGCAACAGTGGTGCGCAAACTAATCTATCCAGAAATGATTGCAATAGGACATTCGTAATAAATTATAGCAATCGCTTAAATATTTCCTCGCCCGGCTATCCGAATGGTTATGCTCACAATTTGGACTGTGAATGGATAATAAAACCGGAAGACTCTACCGAACACATTGTGCTGAACTTATACGAGGTCAAGCTTGAGACATACGGCGAGTCAGATTATTTGCAGATCTTAACATCCACTAATTTGATAGACTGGCATAAAGAACTGGATATTTCTGACAGCAATGATATCTCTATTATTCCGATTAAAGTTATACAAGGAACACCATATTTGAAACTTGTGCTTCATACAGATTTCAGCTTCAATCGCACCGGTTTCACATCGTTAGCAAAGACTGCTTGCGGATCGAATATGACCGCTCTAGCAGGGCAAATATTAGGAACAAATGTTATGCGCTCGTTGAATCCCAATTCATATTGCATATGGCATATTGAAGTCCCGACCGGAAGGAAGATTGCTCTTCGTTTAGATTTTGGGAAAAATATTGTGCCTATAGCCAAAACTTGCCGCCAATATGCAATAGTGTATGACGGTTTTGATGACAATGCACCGATATTACCCCCTGGACACATATGCAACCAAGAAGGTCGAAATGTCAAAAATTTGGAATCGTCGACCAACCGTTTAACAATTAAATACAACCTCAACTGGACTAATCCTTTTGAAAAAGATTTGGATTTTAACATGACATATCAAGCAATTGCAGAGTGTGATACCGAAATACAGCTGACACATTACCTTAGTTCAATTAACATAAGCTCACCTAACTATCCCAACGTTCCCAACCCACACACTGAGTGCAATTGGATTATAATTGGTCCTGTGGGCGAAACACTGCAAGTTGAATTTTTAGGGCACTTCAGCTTTAATACCCGATATTGCAAAAAGGAATTCATCGAAATATTTGATGGCTCCACCGAATTGGCACGTAGTTTTGGACGTTTCTGTACAAAGCCGAATACAATTCGATCGACAGGAAACATTCTTCGACTACATTATTTGACCGATTTAAACGAGCCACGGAATGGATTTCAAGCTAATGTATCGATTGCCAACTGTGGTGGCACTTATGCAGACTTAGTTGGCGAAATCACATCAAATGGGTACCCAGAGATAGGCGCTTATCCAAAACCAGCCGTTTGTGATTATACAATTAAAATGCCCACCAGATCTCGAATGCGTTTGAATTTTAGTGATCTGGATTTAGCTTACGAAAGAAGTAACATAAATCGATCTGATCGTATTGAAATTGTTACACTTAGCGAGAACCCTGAAACAGTAACAGTTTTATATGGGAACTCTACGATTATGCCAGTTCTAGATATTGATACAAATGCAGTCACGCTACGCTTTGTAACATTCCCTGGAAGCTATTTGCACCGAGGATTTAAGTTAAGATTTCAGCGTTTATATGGCCTTTGTTACCGTGAAGTTGACAATGATTCAGGTATACTGTCATTGAGCACGCTGGATCAGGAACCCATTTATGTATCCTGCAGATGGAAAATCAAAGTTCCTAAAGGCCAACGAGTAACATTCGAGTTTCAAAAATTCGAAGCCCAAAGTGTCGTCAATAATACAGAACGGTAAGATTTGGTTTTATTTTAAACCCTTCATCCATTCGTTATCAGAATGAAGAATAAATCAGAAAATGTCTGTTCAAATCATTAACGAACCACTCATTTGACCTCACAAAAATAACGGATTTTTATAAATTTGACTTTATATATACATATGAGTATGGTACGTGTATGTAAAAGTATGTGCTAGAAGTTACCCGCGACTCCACCTGCATGGCATTTTTCATAATTTTATGTGAACCCAACCCGACCGCACCAAATTTTTGTCTGACTAAAATGTTCCAGTCGTATAGGTTGACATGACACCAAATGATAGAAGACTTTTTTTCTAATGTCACTCTTTTTTGTCGCTCTCTGGCAGGCAATGCCAAACCTCCGAGTATATTTCTGCTATGAAAAATTTCTCACAAAAAATCGTTTGCCGTTCGGAGTCGGCTTAAAACTGTAGATCTCTCTATTTGTGATCGCCACGTACCATGCATCTCGTCAAAGTTGACATACAAATCAAAAACATTGAGCTTTGATGAATCGAACTCTTAATACGATTTCTATAGTAATTCGACTCCAACCCCATTTAGTGTATCCAAACAAACTCGCATTAGTTTCTTCAGCCATTTATTTTTAATCAATAAACATTTTGGTTGTAAAAAAAGAAAGCAAAAATAAAAGAATGTGAATTTTTGAATGGAATTAATTTTTTGTGTGTAATTCTCGTATAATACCATTCTTCTAGCACTAGGTCAGCACCAGCTACCCAAATAGCTTTACCATGTGTAAGGAATGCTTATAGTAACAGCAATTCCCGCCCGTTGGATATTCATAAACAATATCTTTCACTAAATAGCATATACATTTTGATTCCTCTTCTTGTTTATAGGAGCTGATTTCAATAATTTTCAACCATAAAAACGATAGTTCGAAATATCCACCTAGGAAGACTACTTTTCCAGAAACATTTATTTTAAGCAACTAAAACGTTTCCCGATTATGAACCAAATCAGACAATCCATAGGTACGAAAATCTGTAATAATTCCATGACAGCGCTACCTGCAGTCAATTCCTTTCCAAAGCAGTTATTTATAGGCAGATGAAACATGCATATACTATAGTATTCCAAAATAAATCAAATCAAGCAAAAAAAAATTCGTAGTATCTCGAACACAGCGCCACTTACCGGGTCTTAAAAACTCGCAAACCTTCTCCGTTTATTTAAAACAACTCTTTAAACCACAAAAAATTAGCAATCAAGCAAACTTTCATATTCATATAGTACATGTGTTTATGTTTATATATAATTCGCTTGTACATCCTCGTTTAGTTGTTTGGCCGAATTCGTCCTCCAATTTATGGTGTATGTTTTGATGTTGTGCTATACATAAATGGTTTTTATGAGAACATTCAGGTGTGTGCCAATATGTAGGCGCAACCGCTAATAGCAAAAACTTTTTCTTATATTCGAGGTTCGTAACGCTTAGTATAGGTGCTACTTTTTAAAAACTTAAATGAAGCCAACCAAAATTAATCCATTATAACATACTTCAATTCATAACCAAATTATAAAAAAAATAAAATCTGGTGAGCAAAACTTATCTAAATATTCTTATACTCGTACATGTGCAGAAAAAAAAACAAAAACAATTCAATAAACCAAAAACAAGGTTCAACGGTGGGTTTCAGTAGAAAAACTTCAAAGCGCCTCCTACATTTTGTTTACCGATACGGGTTCAATTACCAATCTTTTCACTCGTTTTTCTATAAAATGGCAGATCGAGGTAAAAGATGGAAATAGTCTTTTTAAGACTTTAGACTAAATTGTCTTTTTAAGACTAACTTCTGATAATTACATAGTTAATAACACTTTTAGTAGTTTTCGAATACACTACAGAAATTTCTACTCATCTTTTTGAAATAGCCCATCTTCAGTTGCAATATAAAAAAATAGTATTTTCTATGATATACAACTTTGTTCTGTGTTTCATATTTTCGCCTTGAAGTAGTGTTCGAGATTTGGCACTACTTTTCCCCATATTTCGAACAGCATACTTATTCGCATCGAGAGAACTCCTCGTATTTGTAAGCGATTCATTCAAAAATCGATCCATTTTTTGACTTTTTTATATGAGTGAAAGTTCTAGCATCAAGAGTATATGCCCTCGATCG
Source organism: Anastrepha ludens (assembly GCF_028408465.1). Taxonomy (NCBI): domain Eukaryota; kingdom Metazoa; phylum Arthropoda; class Insecta; order Diptera; family Tephritidae; genus Anastrepha; species Anastrepha ludens. The sequence continues at coordinate 130,168,642 of NC_071500.1, read as the reverse complement.
TAACAAATGATAGTCCGGATAGTAAGAGGGGTAAGATAAGGCATTCATTTGCAACAATTATTTTATAATGTAGCGACGATGACGATACGCTTGCTTGTCCACACACAATGCAACTAGCTATCTACAAGTACGAGTTGTCAATATGTCGAGCGATGAAGAGGAATTTATTTTATTGTATTATCTTCTCCATCGGAGCAGAAATAAAAGAAAGAGGAGGCACTGGGTGCATCCGTACATAAGGAATAACTCAAACAGCAGATTATTCATTGCCACAAGGGAGTTACAAGAGGATGATTACAAATTTCTGACTTTTGCTTACACAAAGGATTATAAATGTCAGACCTTTTACAGAATGTCTAAAACTGTTTTTAAGGAGCTTGTAGAAATTTTGAAGCCGACTATTCAAAAACTAAATACTAGCACTGAAAATCAAAAACAAACTACAAGCGTACAGGGTATTTCACGACTCTGCTGCCGTGTGCGGTTCGCTATTTGAACACAAGTGTGCGATAACGAAGCGTAGCCTCGCGTTCATTTTGTCGCATACACTACGATGGCGATATGATCCGTGTGCGGGGGCCCTAAGCCTGTCTTGCAATTATTACAATTCTTTCTTCTTTTGATACGATGTTTTACCAATCAACGCCGTCTAATTCAGCCGCAGTTTTCTTCTCACATCGCTTACCGAAGAATAACACAAATTCAGTAATGTGGTGTTATGGTTATATTCACAGGTTTACGGTTTATATATACAAAGCTTCTCGTTAAAATCCATCTGCCGTTGGGAGACGGCAAAAAACTGTTGGTTCCTCCATTTGTAAGATGGCGTCAACACGCACACCTGAAAATGGAGGAGGAGCTCGGTCAAATAAACAATACAACAGACCATTCTTCTGAAATTGCAAAAGATCGTTCGAAATCGCTTTTAATTTAGATATACTACATACATAGTTATTTCAAAACACCTGGGTCATCTGCTGGCCTATTTGTGAAATTTGTGAGCGAAAACAAATAAAAAAAGACTAATTCTGAAGAATCTTTGGATATTTGTACAATATATTTCTTACATTCTGAAAAACCGGGGGATTTTTTAACTATCATCTTTTTAAACAGTTATAAATCATATTTTGTTTGATATTTCGATTAGTTTATTTCATGTTATGGCATTCCACGTAATTCGCTGAAAGAATATAACTTATGCAGGTATAACAACACAAACTTGGTAATAAAAGCGAGTTGGGTGAACTGAACTTTTGTGAATGGGCTCTGAGAAAATAATGGGGAAATTTCAACTAAACACCTACATATATGAAAAAAACATTTTTAGATAAGTAAACAAATTTCACCAATCAAATTACATTTTTTATGGCGGATAATATCAGAGTTGCTTTTACTGGCATTACTGCACTAACGTGTTTGTTCAGGAGGGTGGATACAACAGTCTAATGAAACCTAGTGAATTGTTAACATATAAAGTAAATACATTACCAAAATGTTTCGACTGATGAGAGGAATCTATTTCGCGAATTATGTTAGTCCGTTCATTTAAGCAACAGATGGCTTGGTGTGAAATCGTTTAATACCCCCTCCATCCAAATGTAATGATAATTTTTGAAGTGACTAATAAAAAAGTTTTGCCTAATAGCGGTCGCCGCTCGGCAGACAATGGCAAACCTCTGAGTGTATTTCTGCTGTGAAAAAGCTCCTCATAAAAACTATCTGCCATTGGGAGCCGGCTTAAAACTGTAGGTCCATTTGTGGAACAACGTTAAGATGCACAAATACGAAGAGAAACCCGGCCAAGCATCCAAAAAAGGGTGTAGGTATATACATATATATAATAAAAAAGTGGGAGATAAAGTTAAGCTATTTTTTTAAATTGGGAAACGTGCGCCCAATGCACAAAGAACGGTCAGTCCCATGCAAAACTATAGAAAATGGCAAAAATGAATATTATACTTAATAATAATAAAAAAGTTAAACGCTCGGGAAAATGTACACTATTTCATTGAAATACTCTAATTGTATATTCACTTATTCATATTTTTTAATATATTCGGCTCGTAACATCGGTTTTAATGGCATATTTTTTCAACTTTTCACAGTTTTATATTGCAAACTTCTCTCCATCGAAATGCGCTGATACAAAAAATTTCATTTTACAATGATCCCGATATGCTTTCGAAAATTACCGAGGTCGATATAAACAATTTTAACTTGTCTCAGCAAATAGTGTCTTCTGACAACTTTATGTATGTACGCTTCGATATTCATCGCCGCTTGTCGTCAATACGCATACTTCAGGCACGCTATAGTTCGAACGAGGAGTCTCCCTGTCCACCCGATATCAACAAACAAATTTCTGGATCACTCGACACAAACAGATTACCCTGGAATACCAACTTCTTTTGTACCTCACGATTCATATTAAGTGGATTTGAAACCATAACTTTTAAGATCGGAGAGATTGTGGTTTACAGAAATAATCCATTTCACAATCCATATGCCATTCGTTTCCAAGATGAAAGTTTACTTATGCCATATAAAATGATATTTACAAATATCACTGATATAGAGGTGTCGCTATCATCCAAAGGTGGCATGCTCAATATGCTGCAAAATGATGATATTAAAATTAGTCGGTTTTCAGTAGAGTTTCATCGTCATCCCTGTGGAGGAAGCTTCAACGTAGCTAAAGATTTCAAAATTATATTTCCTCCAGAAAATGTTGTACATAATGGTGATGAACATCATATAGAATGTGCGTGGACGATTAGAGGAGCCTCTGAAAGGCGACCATATAAGCTGCTTGGTAATATCAGCTTAATTGATGACTGCAGTAAAGAATTTATTAGCATATATTCTGGTATGACTCCGGAGCTTCCACAAATTGCAAAAATTTGTCATAACTCAACAGAGCTTATTTCTGGTATCAATTTAAAAAAGCATTTAACGACTATATTATATCACTCCGAAGAACCTAGAGCAAGTACATCATTCCAGATAACTGCTAAAGCGTCTATTACTTGTGGCAGTAAAACGATGGTTGTAATTAGCCCTCCACCAGTTTCAGTGGATTCTAAAACATATAAAAACAATATGGAATGCAGCTGGGAGTTCGAAACAAGTCATGGACTCTACTTGATTGTAAATTTCTTAGGTAGATTTTTTATAGAGAAATCCGAAAACTGTTCTAAGGACTACCTGGAAATATATTTTTATGAAAATAACATTTGGAATCCAAAAGAACGTTTTTGCGGTCGAGAAGTTCCGAGCACGTACAATGCCACGTCACATCGTATATTAATAGTGTTTCGCACAGACAATACAACAACAGGTGATGGCTTCACTTTTCGAGTATCATCAGCTTGCATCACCACTTTCCATGTTACCAATCAATTGCAGGTAGTACGAACTCCTGATGCGGAAAGCACGCCGTATTCCAGGTTTCAGTGTTCATATACCTTCGTATCAAACTCAGATAAGGCAATTAGGTTGCAAATAAAGAATAGTGGATATACACATGTCCGTAGGCCAATCTTTAAGAACAGGTCATGCCCATTGGGATTTATAGCCTATAAGAAAGACGAAGAAGGAAACGAAATTAAAGCAGGCGAATATTGCGAAGCAACAGAAATACTCGAGTACCGTTATTTGCGTTTAACCATTATCACGGTCTACGAAGCCTTTCAAATAGCATATCAATTAAATTCTTGTGGCGGAAATATCTCCCAATCGACAGTGATTCGTTCTCTGTCCGCTACGAACGTGGAAAGTGGTAACGACTATTTATATGCGGACAATATGAACTGCATATGGAATATAATGGCACCGTCGGATCATTCCATATTAGTAAGGTTTAAATATTTCGATATGGAGAAAAATGAAAAATGCTCACTTGATTTCGTGACAATTTACTTACCGAGGACAGAGAATGAGCTTATTAAATTATGTGGTAATTTAAGCGCAAATCCGCCACTGGTTTTAGTGGACGGCAGCCAAGCCGTTATTGCGGCTGTATCTGATAATAGTTATGCGAAAAAGGGCTTTCAAGCTGATATTTTATTTGTTCGCAACTGTAATGAACGCATTGCATTGACTAACGATGACTCAGTTGCACAGCAACTTATAATGATTCGGAATTACACAGTGAACTCAACTGAGGAATTGCATTGCCAAATCCGTGTAACAGCTCCGGAGAGTTATCGTGTCAAAATTCAAATAAGAAATCTGGATATTAATCAAGCACGATGTCCAGATGAAAGATGTGCACAGTGCAACTATTTAGAGGTAATAGAAGGGGCGGACAAGAGTGACACCACCTTGTCCATGGGCAAATTTTGCACAAATAATGAAACGAAAAGAAAGTTAATAACGTCCAATGAACATGCACTGCTACAATTTAGCTTTACAAGACAAGGGAATTACACCCCTGAAATTGTTCTAGAAATCGAAAAATCCGTTTGTGGCAGACGAAACGAACTAGAACTTCAAAGCGAGAAGGTTAGATGGAAAATATATCATTTACAAGCACGCTTCTATTAATATATGTGTAATATTCGTCACACAGGTCATAACGATCCAATTTCCACCTGAAGGCGCAGTATATCCTCCTAATGCTCATTGCAAATGGCGCATAAAATCGGAAACACACTTTCAAATTCATTTCGAATACATGCTTTTACAAAAGCCATCTGCAGAGACGGGTCAGTGTGTTGATTATCTGCGGATAGCACATGATAAGGTAAAAAAGTTCAAAAAGTAATGTTCAGTTAATATTTAATTTTGCTAATGGAAACTAAATTCTTGGGTTTATATAATAATTTGATGTTAAGTTTCTACCTTAATTTTAAGTACTTATTAATGTTACAATAATTTGAACTCTTATTTTGAAATTTAATGCCTGCTGCTGTCTTATAAAAGACTGAAAATTCAGCCTCATACAGCCTTATTAAAAATAAATTTAAATAATATCCCCTCACAGAGAACAGACAATTATTGTGGTAATTCCACAGGATTTACCAAATACATAACTAAACCTAGAGGACATCGGGACGATTATACCGATTTGACTTTTCACAGTGATGACTCCGTCGAGGACAAAGGCTTCAAGATAACAGTTTCAACTCAACAGCGTAAGCACTTCGGCAGTGAAGAAAAATAAAATAAATTTAAAAAATATATATTGTTTTAGCTTGTAATCGCACACATACGAGGCTCAGTGAGTTTATTGACTTCAAGCCGCAAAAAACTTCCAATCAAACGTGTGTCGCAGATATTAAAGTGCCCGATAATTACACAATCAACTTGTATGTTCGCATGTTCACGTCAGAATATGTGGAGTGGAATTGCTCTAATCCAAATTTCCAAGTAAATATTTTTGTAACGTTTTGGCTAATATGAATAATAATTTATTTTAACAGATAAACGATACTACAATTAACAAAAATCTGAGGTCGCACTGCATCTCGTATTTCTACGAAGATCATATTCACACAAACATAAGCGCAGCGCATATATATACCAGATCGCTTGATAATTTCCAAATGTTTTACTTTGCTAGCCACAGGTCTTCAGAGCCAGGATGTGGCGGTGAGATATATACAATCCAAGGCGTTATTTCGAGTCCCTCCTACGAGCATCGGAATTTTTCAGAATGTCGTTGGGATATTTCAGTGCCAGAACCAAATCGCATAGAAGTAGTTTTCACAAGTACGTATTTTTGTATTAAATACAGCCGAAGTAGTATAAGGAATGGGAATGCACTTGAAGTTGAGAAGAGAAAGAAAGTTAATAGAAGTGGAGTAGACATATAGCTTGATGGATCAGAAAGATCTGCGTTTCGTCAATAGGCTAACAATTACTGAATATCTCAATGATTAGGTTGGATTAGATGAGCGTTCATGCGAATGTGTAAACATTTCGTCCGTTGGGTGAGTTAAATGGAGAAATACTCTAAATAAAGGTTAGGGAAGAGGGAGTTTTGTTTTGGGGTTGTGGAGAAGAAGGCCGAACGATGACTATTCACGTTTGCGTGTACCTCTTCTTACTACTGATGAAATTCATCAGGTGTGTGATATATATATCGCAGGTGCAGCAAAAAAGTGAGGCAGCTAAGATGATGTTGAAATGATGCCATCTCATCTTCCAGACAGTTGTTGCAGAAAGAACTCGAAGTAATCGCAGTCTAAACGCATGAATACCCACTCAATGTCCAGAAAGTATACGCGCGAAATTCGAAAACTGCGACTTTGTTAGCCAAAGAAGTTCTCTCGAACGCTCTCGATGTACCCATAATACTGATACAAATACATTTAGAAAAATTCAATTTTTTATTAAGCTTATTCTTTTACAGTTTCTGGCAACTGTCTAATTTCCAAAAATGATATTAATTAAGTGGCCAAATTTATTAGTAATGCAACAACTAGCTCATTTTTTAGTACTTTCCATCAAATTTGTCAGAGACTTAAGCGATATCGCTGCTATTTACGCTAAAATGTTGTACGAGTATTAAAGATCTCTGTTAGCAAAAACTTTACTCTACATAAAATTCCATAAAAAGAAGAGTTGAATCCGGAGGTATTGGTGATCAGTCAACCTGACACCACATATGAAGGGAACTTCCGGCGCAAACACACCTCCGATATCGATCGTCTTCAATGAATGATTTAAGGATTATCTGTGGCCCAAGAGGGTAAAATTAACCTCGTCGGCCATTAGAATTTCTTCCCGGAATTTCGGGTTAGCTTCGTCAATCCGAAAGGTGCCATTTGGATCACTATTTCCATTTTTATCGGTAGAGGATTAAAATTGTACTGAATCGACATTTATAATTGAAGACACAGATCGGGGTAGAATTGTTAAAGTTGTTCAAAGTTCAGTGACCAGATTGAATGGGAGCATCTTAGGCATATAGACGCATTTTACTATATGACAGTAAATTCGTTAAAGTTATAGGGCAGAGTATACAAATTAAATAAATTTATCACAGAGCGCTTGCCCCGACATTCAGTGCTGGCGATGACCTTTATAGCTTGGGCAGTCTTTTTTAAAATGACTTTAAATAATTTTGGAGCAGTTTTTGCTCAATATTTCAAGGTTATATTTCAATAGTTAACTTAGTCTAACCTCAATTTTCTCCTTCTAGTCCCACAAATTGCAAATAAAGTTATTTTATTTAATGCCGAGTATGCACAACAAGTCTTTTAAATTGTAATTTTCTTCCCCATCCCCATTTTCTTACTCACATATAAAGTATTTTGTAATCAGTGGTCTAGAGTTGCTAGAATTGTTAATAAATTGCATATACTCGGCAGTGTATTTTTGTGTTGCTACCGTTTCTCCAGACTTCATGTTGCAAATTATTTTAATATTTTTATTTTTACCAATATTCAATTCCATCTGAATTTCCTCAAAAACTCATTCTAAGCCATCATTATAAAAATTCAGAACTTCTTTCAAATTTACTTTAGCTTTATCATCAGGACTTGAGACCTAATCGGGAAAAAGTGTTTGAAAGACTAGGAGTAAATCTTTATGTATTAAAATTTATGTTTCAAATTACGAATACAGTGACTTACGAAAATGAGTTTACTGCTTCAAAAATCGTAAGCCACAGTCGTTGTTTTTTTAATAAAGGCATTAATTTTAACTTGCTTCCCGTCATTATTGTATAATTTTATAAAATCAGTTTGGGCATTAAATTTTCATAGAGGATTGAAATACAAAAAATAGGTGTTTTCGGATGAGATTTTCAAGCGGTAATAACTCGAGAACTAGAGCCAAATCAGAAGTAGGGTTACTATTTACCAGTTAAATCTACGTTCTCGAGTTATGTTTCCCAGATATGCTTACGATGGCCATAAATATAAATCAAAAGCAGTGAGACCTTTCAAATAATATGCATATACATATTGACATAATGTAAATATAATAAAAATATACATATTCCTTCATCCAATTTTAAACTTAAAACAAATTCAAAAATTATAGAAAAGTGCTTGTCAATAAGTAACATTATTAAACTAGTAACTCGACATTTTTGCCAGTTTTGACTATTTTGTTTTTTTAACGTCCATTGATATTTCATAAAAATTTTGGTGATTATGTAACATATAAACACAAATTTGTAATTATGTACACAAATTAAAAAAACCACCACAAAGTTTCTTAAAATTTCAATATTTCCTTAGAATTTCTAGAAAATATTTGGTATGCTGTTTTATAGCCAATTACATTATTTTATACGATAAAATGCACCGTCAGGGAAAAATTATCATAAAAAATTATCAAAGCTTTTCGATGATCGATCGTTGCACAACACTCTTGAAAATGTCATTGCGAAAATACCGGTAACTTCTTATATTAATGCTTGCTACCGTAAACTTTGAAATATCGAAAAAAATGCGTAAAAAAGGTAGGACACTTCCTGGGTTTTCTATTATAAAAATTACGCAGGGCAGAGGTTTGAAATTTTTTTAATTGGCTCAGTGTATTTAAAATCGTTGGAAAATACGTTATTATTTGGCTAAACCAGAAAAAATTGAACATTCATCCTAAGTATATGTGAATTAAAAACGAATATGGGTCTTAAAACAAAAGAGTTAGAAATAAATATGTTTGAGGTACATAAATCATAGCTAGAAACTAGTTAAAATCATACTAATATCTGTTTGAAGTTATAGCATTTAGAAATTCTTCTTTTCTTACAAAAATTGACCATATTTTATTTTTTAGCTTTTGATATGGGTTCGAAGGTGAATTGTGACTTAGACTACGTGAGCATCATAGAAATCTCGCCGTCTGGAGAAGAGAAAGTAACAAAAAATGTTTGCGCAGACCAATCCATTGATGAATTCATCTCGAAAACCAGCAGAGTTGCTATTGTTTCCAAAAAATCGCCTAACTTTAATGGAAATGGTTGGAGATTAAAGTTTCAACAATTCTACTGATAAAGACATTGGTGGAAAAATATTGTGAGATAAGAACATATTCTTAGAGATATTTATGAAATATTTAATTCAAATAAACTTTATAAAAAATATATGCAAGAACAACAAAATATATATGAATAATATTTAGATGCACTGTGATACAACTTCGCGAAATTGTTTGTCTCCACACGATCATAAATTCGCATCTTCCTTCTGTACATCAAGCAAATGTAAGCCAAACATGTTTCTACGTTTTTATGTAATTTACTTGATTCGAGCACACCATGTTTCCGGGGTCACTTTCCAACTGGTTTGTTAATAGCAAGCTGAAAAGAGCAATGCATTGTATGATTTGAACAAAAGCGTTGCTCGTCTATATATTTTGAACAATAGAAAACCATACTCTGAGTTTTGTGATGGTTGGATGGCGGGCAAATCAACCAACAAGAACTTTTATCTCCGCCAACTGAGCCACAAATAACCCCTTCCCAAATTAGAAAAATAAAAGACGGCAAACAAATTTCGTATCATCCGCATATATATTTTATTTCGCTTGTTGCGATTTTTGTCTAATATTTCGGGATATTTATGTACATTTACTATATGTACATATGTGAGTGAAAGCATTGGTATGCACAAGACTGTAGTTCCAATGATGATGATGATGTACGTGAGTGATCACCTTAACGCCGGTATGCAGTAAGCAGTCCCTAGTATCTAGTCTCAAAAATCGGCCTCTATATCGTCAGGGAACTTTTATCAGGTCATAAAAAAAAATATGTTACATTTTATTTGATTTTAAAGAAACATGCAAATGAAGTGAGGTGATGTTTTCATGAATACTATTAATACGAATAAAAAGAAATGTCTTTATTTTCTAAAAATTAGGCAAATTCTGTAGTGCGAAGGACCCATTTTTATAGTGCAATATACTTTCAATAGGTTTTTTTAGATTTCTGAATCATTGTGCTGAGACTTTATCCAAACATTGAAACCGTATGATAACCAAACTCGGAAATTCTGAACTCATTTGAACTTTGGGTTAGTTAAATATTCGTACATAGACAGATAGATATACGCCACTAAATATTTCTGCCATTTTAGTTTATCTCAGCCCTCTACTTCCTTTCAAATGACTTCTACTAAAGCTGCACAGTGTCGCGTTTCGAGAAGTATGATAGTAGCTACATATTTAACAAAACTAAAAGTAAATGACAGCCTATAATCCCAATTGAATTTTTGAGCTTATAGATCTGCTGTAGAGCGATTTATTAACACATTTTAACGATATTCGTTATCTTTCCTTAACCACAATTTCACGATTTTGCTATTCGGTAACCCATTTCATAACGAAGCTCGATAAGACAAAATCGGCTGTTTTGGTTAACACGTCGATTATTGCAAACTAAACGACAACAAAATTTTTTGTGGTTAAGACTCTGAAAATACATTAACAAGAATTTATTAAAACAAAGCGAATATGTCTATCGAGTATTAGGTTTATGACTTATCGCGTCGTGAGGATGTAGTAAGTCCTCAAACAGTGGGTCGACGTTTGCTCGAGGATGTGGGCAATCCTTTCCATTTGGCTGCAGAGGAGTTTCAAAAACTATTCCTGTACTCCTTGATAGTCACCTTCGAGGTTCCAGAATAACAGCGATTTTGACTGAAAACAGGTAAATTTCGTAACTTTGAAGCTTATTCAATTCTAAATTCTGCCTTTATATTACTAAGTTCTAGCTGCACTGCAATTTTTTGCAACTTTATGTTATCGTTATGTTATGAGCCGCAGATTAGCAATCTGGAATTTCTATAAGCCAGTCGCCTGCTAGTCGTAGCATTCATAGTAAAGAGTTTTCCAATAACAGGTGTGACAGGTGAATGGATTGCGCTATCGAGAGATGATTAACGATTTTTTATGGCCGGAATTGGATTGTATTGATCTGGACAACGTTTATTTTCAAGAAGACGGCGCTACAGGAAAAGTTTCCCGATCGTGTTATCTCTCGAAGAGGTGATCACAATTGGCTACCGAGATCTTGTGATTTAACACCTTGCCACTCTTTTCTTTGGGACCACGTGAAATAGAAAATCTACGCCAACAGCCCAGGGTCGATTCAAGACTTCACAGATGGAATTCGCGAGGCTTTCGAGGACATAGGGCAGCCACTTTGCAATTCGGTTATGGAAAATTTCATTAAAAGGATATTGTCCTGTAAGCATGGTCGCGGTGGTCATTTGCTGATGTTATTTTTCACAATTAACGGCATACCTTCCTCTTTATAATGAAATAAACATCCGATCATTTATATTAAAAAATAGCTTTTTTCTTTGAATATAAAAATAACACCTCTTATTTGAAAACCTTATATAACAGATGCAATCGTTCTATGCTTTGCGCAAAGAGGATTCCTATGACCCAAGAGGAGCGGCAAGCGGCAAAAGAAATTTTTGGTTGAGTTACTCGGCTGTAGCGCGTCCTCTTTTAGGAGTTGTCGATGATATTCTAAAGCCATATATACACATAAAGTATTAAGTATTAAAAAATAGCATTTTTTACTTTTTTTACACTTTTACATTTGGTTTTTAAGGCTTGTAAATTGACTTTTTGGTGTCATTTTCATTGTGTTGTGAGGTTTTATGATGTTACAAAGATAATTTTATTTGTTTAAATTTAAGAATATCCATTCAATAAAGAATAGGAATTAAATAAATTTCTGCAGTATCATCCATGATTGAATATGTTTGACAGCGTTCTGGACCTAAAGTATTTGCAGTAATATCTACATAACATTACCTGTTTGAACCCATAAGCGCGAAGGTGTTACAACTCGTTTATGGTTTGTAGCAGCCTAAAGCAAATGAGATGTATATGTTGTAATTAATAGAAAACGGCACCCGCCGTAGCCGAATGGGTTGGTGCGTGACTATCATTCGGAATTCAAAGAGAGAACGTTGGTTCGAATCTCGGTGAAACACCGAAATTAAGAAAAACATTTTTCTAATAGCGGTAGCCACTTGGCAGGCAATGGCAAGCCTTTGAGTGTATTTCTGTCATGAAAAAGCTCCTCATAACAAATATCTGCCGTTCGGACTCGGCTTGAAACTGTAGGTCCCTTCATTTGTGGAACAACATCAAGACGCACACCACAAATAGGAGAAGGAGCTCGGCCACACAACCAAAGGAGTGTACGTGCCAATTATAACTATATACACATATATAATTTAAAGCAACTATGTCAATGTGTCAAGGAGCATTGCCGATGAAATTAAGATGTGCCATCACGCACATAATTAAAATTTTTATTAAATTTATTATACTGTTTACTCTGCACTTGTTTGGACTATAATTAATCTTGCAAATATGGAGACTACAGTACTGTGTGAAATAAAATGAATATATAGTCTAAGATCCGGCCATAGAATGACCTTCACCCATCACGTTACGGGATGAAACATATTTTTTTATAACATTTAATATGTCACAAAATATATTTCGCAAAGGTTGCCTAGAAATTCCTGTGTAATGTATAATTAATTAATTACGGGATGAAACATATTTTTTTATAACATTTAATATGTCACAAAATATATTTCGCAAAGGTTGCCTAGAAATTCCTGTGTAATGTATAATTAATTAATTACGGGATGAAACATATTTTTTTATAACATTTAATATGTCACAAAATATATTTCGCAAAGGTTGCCTAGAAATTCCTGTGTAATGTATAATTAATTAATAATTAAAAAATTAATTAATTTTTTTTAAACTTTGCACCTATTCCGTTACGTATTAAAATGTATACTAGTCGTAAGTATGTAACTTGTGTAACATGCAGCCACCGGGTTGCCTTATTTTTTCTTGTGCAGGTATAAGATTGCCAGGTGTTTACAGGTAAGTCGCAGTAGTAATTTGCACCCATCGAGTTACGCAATGAAATTTATGTCAAATTAAAGTTAATTTTATTTCAAATTTTATGGTATAGGGTTGACTGCGGAAAACTTGTGCAAAGTTCCGGTTGTCGACTTTTAAAAATCTAAATTTTTGTGTGACTGTGTATGCGATAAATTCGCGTGTTTCGAATTAGAACGAGTGCACATGCTCTTTTTACGTGAATTTGAGAAAGATAGCGACGAGCTATAGTATATGCTAAGCAGTGCAATTAACCTCACAATTTATTTACTTTTGAAAAAAAACGTGGTACTACTACATATCGTTATCGCTTTGTGACAATATATTGTTAAAAAAATGGAAAAAAGTGCTTTTTGTGTGATTTAGGGGACTCAGCCGACACTGTGTTAGATTTTAACGATGACAGTTTGAAAAACTGTTCATTAAAATTAGCTTTTCGTAAAATAAAAAGCTTTAAATACAAAGACATTGATATAATCAACGCGTCCCTAGATTTTGTTGGTTACCACACCACGTGCTATAAAAAAGTAACTGCATTAAGTAATAAATATAAAGATGAATTTAATCAATTTGCTGCAGAGAATACAGTAAGTATAAATATTATTCTTTTATTTATCATAGTAAAGAAATTTTCTATACGTTTCTATTGGAGTAATGGCAATACAGCATGTGGATTTTGTATATTATATAAATATTTTAAATTTTTATGCAATGAAATAGAATGTAAAGAAAATTCTGGAATAATTAGCGCTTATGGTTTAACGATTTTTCTTCATATATTTGCTTTTTAATATGGCTTGAAAAAATAAATCTCAAAAATCCGCATACACAAGTTTTTTTTTTTTTATTTATACGTTCATTCGTATCACTATTTATGAAAGTTTTTTTTGTTAAGCTACATTATTAAAATAATATATAAAAGTTATTTATAAAATATGTTATCATAAAATTTATTTTTCAGATGCGTGTCGGTACTTCTGTTGCTGGTGCAGCTCCAAATTGTATGAATTCTAGTCCATCGCCACAAGAATCATCTCGCACAGCAGTCACAGAAGATGAAGAGAGTAATGCTGATGCTATTATTGATATTTCTACAGATTTTGACGAGGTAATAAAATGTTCTGATATTTATAGTAACTACAAAAAAAATTTTTAACATGTATATTTTTCGGTGATTTTACGTGGTAAAAATAACTTGATTACTGGAGGATGGTAGAATAAGTTTCTTTTTATTTATTTTTTATTTATAATATATGTTATGTATATGTCACTTGTTGTTACTGATTTGACCTAACTATTTTTATATTCAAAACAATATTTTTCATTCAATATTTATTTAAAAATAATTTTTATTATTTCAGGAGCCATCAACCTCAACATCAGGCTCATCTACTAGCAGGGCCACTTGTCTGTTTTGTGATTATGAACGCAAATACTTTCGCTCAGATTCGCTAAAAATTGAGAAGCAGTACAAAAAATCAAGGATATGGCAGAGAGTCTTGATGATTCCGATATCTTGTCAAAACTAAACAAGCAAACTGTTGCTTATCATCAGCCTTGTTACGCAGCATATCAGCTGAAAGAAAAACGGTCTACCACAGAAGTACCGATTCAAATTGCCAAACATATAGGAATTTGGCTTTTGACTCATTGTGTGATTTTATTACAAATGAAATCATAAATAATAACAACCGGAACTTTGCACAAGTTTTCCGCAGTCAACCCTATACCATAAAATTTGAAATAAAATTAACTTTAATTTGACATAAATTTCATTGCGTAACTTGATGGGTGCAAATTACTACTGCGACTTACCTGTATACACCTGGCAACCTTATACCTGCACAAGAAAAAATAAGGCAACCCGGTGGCTGCATGTTACACAAGTTACATACTTACGACTAGTATACATTTTAATACGTAACGGAATAGGTGCAAAGTTTAAAAAAAATTAATTTTTTAATTATTAATTAATTATACATTACACAGGAATTTCTAGGCAACCTTTGCGAAATATATTTTGTGACATATTAAATGTTATAAAAAAATATGTTTCATCCCGTAACGTGATGGGTGAAGGTCATTCTATGGCCGGATCTTCTACTAATAGGCATGTTCTGCAAATCGTTTTCGGGCAATATTTTCGCATTTTCCGTTTTTAAATCGTTTGACATGTCCTGTAAATCGTTCCGTTTTCGTTTTTTTTTCGAACATCAGCAAATCGTTTTGTCACCCTGTTCTGGAAATCGAAATCGTTAAAATTTTCCAGTTAAATTTTCGGCAACTTAAACGTTAGCGGTTTGTGGCATTCTTATGAACTGTTTGTTGAAATAAATTTATCAAAATGTGAGTATTTACTCAAAATAACTGCATATATTTATGTAAATAAAAGTGTTTATTTAAAATATTTAAAACATATTCAAAAACTTTTAGGGGAAAACACAAGAACTCCAAGCAAGAGCTAATTTTAGTCAAGTTTATGGAATCTCATCCAGATTTGGCGAAGAATTTTTCGAAGGGCGACAGAGTTGCTGTTGAGGAAAAGTGGAAAGAGCTAACGACGCTGCTAAATGCAGAAGGGCCGCCCATAAAAGATGTTAATGGATGGAAAAAAGTAAGTATTTAGTCAAATATTAAAATAAATGTTTTTGAGTTGTCTTTTTTCAAGATATGGTCTGACTGGAAGGGGTGCATTCGGAAAAAGGATGCCCATAACAATCTAGAATCGAGGGCAACAGGAGGTGGACCCTTTAATAAGCGTGTACTGACGAGCAACGAAGAATGCGTTGCAAGAACTTGTGGAATTTTTGCAGCCGCTGAGGGCATACACCATTCTAGAAGCTTTGGGACAGAAGTAAATAATAGCGCTATCGAATCTGAGGAAGAACGTCCCCAAACAAGTAGGGAAGCGGTGGCTACCCCGAGAGCTGCAAAAAGGCCACGAGTGTCAACGCAGGACAGCCTTCAGACGTGTTTGGCAACGGAATCTACTTGTATGGAGAAAATATCCACCACTTTAGATAACATTTGCGAAAACCAACACAAGATTGCAAAATCGCAGGAAGATGACAGGGAAGAGATTCGACGACTTTGTCGTGCTGTTGAGAAACAAAATGAATTGCTGACAAAATGAATCGCTTGAAGACTCAAAGTATAGAGCAAAAGCAAAGACATTACCTCAAAATGAAGCAGTTGCAACATGAAACAGTTAAAATTAAAATTAAAATGCTTGAGATAGAGACTAAAAAATAAATATAAAAGAATCTTATTGAACTGTTATGTATATACTTACTTTTAATATGAATAAATTTTATGTTTCATAATATTAAATTTCTAGCAATAGAGTCTCTTATATTTCTGCCAACACTATATAAACTACTGGTTTCCTCATTTTCAGCAATTTCCTCATCAATTGGATTGTTTTCTAATACGCTTTCTGTTTCAATGTCATCTATTTAATTACTCCTACATATGTTATGTAGTGCGCAACAAACATTTATTATCTTCACTTCCTTTCGCTGTTTCGGCTGTTTCGAACTTAAATTCGAATTTAAATGAAATCGGACGAATTACAGAACACCCAAAACAAAATCGTACGAATTGCCATTTCGGATCCGAATTGAAATCGCGCGATTTTCAGAACATGCCTGATAAGTTCATGTCCTCTAAACATAACATACATACACACATATACATGCAAATACACAGCGCACAGCGCCATTAAAACCAATTCCCTAAGCTTGGATTATCCTTGCAGGGTAATGGGTATTATAATAAAATGTCCGTGAGTACTCAGTCAAGTGTGAAATGCTAGAATGTTTGCCATGACTTTCCCTTTGTTCTGCTGCCAACATATTGTTTGTAGTACTTACTGGGCATATCTATGTGCCAGCACCCTTTGCATTGCAGAAAACAAACACAGTGTTTAAGCAATTCAGCCCTATGTTCGAGGCTTCGCCAGGGAATATGAAAGGAATTTTTATTTAAAAACTTGGTAAGATGAACAGGAGGATGTGACTTCTGACCTGATTCTTCCAAAGCCAAAGTGATCCTGTTCAGAAGACGATATAAGGTGGTACGGATTCAAAACTATCGAAGATTGCCAAAGGATTCTCGGAGAGTGGAGAAATATGAGGAGGGCATTAAAAAGTGGCAACTTTGCCATTTCAAAAAGGTGCAACTGCGTTTGACCTGCAGATACGCAAGCCAAACTGGGGTTAGTCACAATTTCGGCGTCAATCTAAACGATTACGAGGATTTTAGAAAATGGGAATTTAAAAGAACTAATGGATCTGCCAGACTACGATCTGATTAGGCTGGTAATGGCTAACTCAAAACACGGGCAATTCACCGCAATTTCTTCGATTGCACAGCTTCAATTTGTAATGAACCTATCGTCATGGACCGGAAAACTTTGCAAAATTTTCTAAGCAATTATGTTATACGAAAACTGTTGAAAAACTAGAAAATTTGTACGCAGTGAATAAAACACAACACATTTGGTAGAAATTCAAAACCGGAAGGGAAGACATGTTTATTCATCAAAGTTATAGATACATTGTATGAGCAGGGTTGCATTTAAGGGTGTAAAGGGTCGTTCTATTTTTCACTTCAATACTTTTCCTGAACGACACCTTTTTTTTAGATTATTTAAAAAATTTATCGTTAATTACATTATATGTCAATTCAAATTAAAGCATACCAAACAAATTTTATTTACTTTTTAATAAGACAAAGTGACTTGCAAATATTGATATGATTCACCTTAGATATACCTTTGGTTAGGATGTCCGCCAGCATGTCGTTAGTTGGTATGTAAATTAATTTAATTTTACCGCTGTCTAAGTGCTGTCGAATAAATTTACCCTTTATATCAACGTGTTTTGTGCGAGGTGAATATGAATTGTTCATAGCCACTTGTATGGCACTTTTATTGTCGCAGTAAAGAACCATCCCATTCGCCATATTTGGTATCAGCTCTTGTAGTAATCGCATTAGCCACGTTGCTTCTTGGATTGCTGATGTCATGGCCATAAATTCTGCCTCAGTTGATGACAGAGCAACAGTTCGCTGTCGTCGAGTCCACCAAGAGATCGGACCTCCTTGAAACATGAATATATAGCCCGTCGTCGATCGCCTTTCATCGAGGTCACTAGCCCAATCTGCGTCGCAATACCCAGTAAGATTGCTTGCTTTTCTGCTAAATACAAGACCGCTGTTTACGGTACCCTTCAAGTAACGCATCACGCGCTTTGCTGCAACCCAGTGTGCTTTTCCTGGATTTGTTGAAAAACGACTTAGAACGTTCACAGCGAAACTGATGTCAGACCGCGTTACTTGTGCTGCAAATAATGAGCACCCAACAGCTTGCATATACGGAATTTTACTCATCTCACGCTGCTCAGTAGGGCACATTGTGGCGCTCAAACGCTGATTCAAATCGATTGGTGTTGCAACTTGATTGCTATTTAACATTCCAAACCGATTCAACATATCTGTGATATACTGCGACTGGTCGACCGCGATGGTGCCCGCATTAATGTCTCTGGTGACACGCATACCCAACACTAAGGATACTTCACCAAGATCCTTCATACTAAATTCTGATGAAAGTTGCTTTTTTAGCATATTCATGCTGCACTCGTCGTTTGAAAACAATAAAACGTCGTCGACATATACGGCAACAAACAGCATCTTGCCGTTATGTACTTTGAAATACACACACTGGTCTACATTGCTACGTGTAAGACCCAACTTTAGCAAAGCGTTGTTGAACTTTTCATTCCACAGTCGGCTTGACTGCTTAAGTCCATACAAAGATTTCAGTAACTTACAAACACGGCCAGAACCATCTTCAAATCTACTAGGTTGTACCATGTAAATCTCGTCGTCAATCTCAGCATTGAGAAATGCTGTGACTGCATCCATCTGATGGATAAGTAGGTCATGTTTTGCTGCTACCGCCAAACGAAAACGCAAGGAAGTGTATCGAACTACAGGAGCAAACGTATCCTCGTAGTCAATACCTTATGTTTGATTACACCCTTTGATCACCAGCCTAGCTTTCCGTCGTATTACTGCGCCATTTGCGTCTGTTTTAGTTTTAAAAACCCACCTGGACTTGATGGCTTTCTTACCAGATGGCAGTTCACTCAAACACCACGTTTTATTCAAATAATGAGAGTTCATTTCACTATCAACTGCGGTTTTCCACTCATCCGCATGCTCACCAGCTAGAGCCTCTTCTAGCCTTTGAGGGTATGTACAAGGTGAACGATATGAAGTGTTACCAACTTCACACTGCTTGTATCTGTAAAACAGCTCATGACATCAACGTCAAAATTGTTCTAATGACAGTTCAATATATTGTTTATAAGCCATCAAAAGCATTTGCGTTTCAGTTTTGTTGAATTTTTTTTCTGTCATGGAATTCAAACGTAATAGTGTGATTGCGTTATATTTGGCTGAAAAATCACAACCAGCCATTGTTCGTGAGCTCAGTCACCTCAAAGTGAATAAAATGTTTGTGTATCGCACTATAAAACGTCAACAATGACACTGGTAGCATTGCAAAACGCTATGGAGGTGGACCAAAGAAAACCGCAACAATTTTGTCTTTGAAATCAATAATAAAATATAGCTTAAAAAAACTAAAAAACACGCTTTTATTGCTAATCGAACTAAAAGGTAGAAAATAAATTTTAATGACAAAGGGACCTATAATGAAGTAATAGCAAATCGAAGGATCAGTCATAGTCAACTACCTCAGAACAGAATTATAACAAAAATTAAGATACAAATAGAGTAATTCAAATTAGAGTTAAAAGCGTGGGATGCTTGATTTAGTAAATATTACAATCATTCTATTGGCAACTACCTATGTACAGAGGGTTATGAAAGTGAAGCAAAATGCATCCCACGCTTTTAACTCTAATTTGAATTACTCTATTTGTATCTTAATTTTTGTTATAATTCTGTTCTGAGGTAGTTGACTATGACTGATCCTTCGATTTGCTATTACTTCATTATAGGTCCCTTTGTCATTAAAATTTATTTTCTACCTTTTAGTTCGATTAGCAATAAAAGCGTGTTTTTTAGTTTTTTTAAACTATATTTTATTTTCTACTTTTTAGTTCGATTAGCAATAAAAGCGTGTTTTTTAGTTTTTTTTTTAACTATTTTTTATTTTTAGTATATGTAGGTGTTTACGAGTAATATACTATTACACAACCGCACACTAAATACTAACCTCAATGGTGGTGTGGAAACTAAAAATTCCCAATTTTTGTTTAAAAAAATACCCAATTCATGTTTCTACCGGTATGGCAATATTGGCAAATGTTATAAAAAATGCACATTTTTCAGCGCTCTCACGAGAAAAAGAGTTTCCCATCTAGTCATCTATGTTGTGTGTTCCGAGTCGATCAGATTTTTAGAAGCCAGTGAAAATTAAGCTCAAAAATTCCGTTACAGTCATTCATACATACAACCCGAGCTAATAAAAGTGTGTTAAAAAAATAAAATATTAATCCTGGCAATCCTAATAAGGATAATGGAAAATTTATCTCACATGTCTCACACTGCACTCGTTCTTCGTGACTATTTCGCCAAAAATTCCACGCATATCGTTCCGCAACCACCGCATTCGCCTGATTTGGCTCCGTGTGACTTCTGGCTATTCCCAAAACTCAAGAGACCACTACCGGAAATGGACTATTTGGAAAACTCGTTGGCATAAGTGTATTTCATCGAGAGGGCATTATTTTGAAGGGGATGAAATTGATTTATAAGAATAAATGACGATTTTTCATTTTACAACCAAATTCACCTTACTTTTTGCCCACAGGTAAAAAAAGAAAATATTAATCCTGGCAATCCCAATAAGGATAATGGAAAATTTTTATCAAATTATTGCATTGTCATCGGTCCTTATTAGGTGTGCAAAATTTCAAGTCGATCAGATTTTTAGAAGCCAGTGAAAATTAAGCTCAAAGATTCCGTTACATACATACATACATACATACATACAACCCGCCCTAATAAAAGTGTGTTAAAAACTAGTTCTACACAAAACAGATATGGTGTTTTGAATAGGTAACACTTCACCCTGTATATAAATATTTTTTGGTAAAACCAAACCATTTTTAAGAAACATAAATTTAAAAGATATTTCAAAACTAGTGCAATAAAATTTTGTATTATATTAGCTTCGCCTATATCGGTGTTTGTATTTTGGCCGCGAAAACCACTTCTGTTTTTGTCCAGTGTTCAATTTTAAATATTCAATATATAAGTTTATTCCGCAAAAGTGATATTATCGCCCTCAACGTACTCATATCAACTGCAACGCACTTACGAGTATACCAGCCTTTAGTCCAGCTCTCGAAACATTTCTGAAACACTATTTTCGAATCGCCATCAAAGCCGTTCTCGATTTTTTCATGACTTTCTTTCGGCTGTTAAAATGCGTTCCTGGTAGTGGTCAAACGGTTTTGACTCAATCAAACAGAAAAAAATTGCAGGGAACCATATCAGGTGAATTCGATGGCTAGTGGGTGGTATTCGTTTCGTTCTTGATCAAAAATTCACGGATAATGACAACACTATGCGATGGTGCCTTTATCATGATGCAAAATCTACGAGTTCTTTTCCCACAACCCCTTTCTTTTTTGGTGAATTGCTTCACGCAACCGTCTCATAAAGCCCAAATAGTATCCATTATTAACTGTCTGATCTTAGGGCAAAAATTCGTAGTGCATAATATACGATATTCATTAAAACCATTCATAGAAGCTCATGCTAAGACGATCTAACAAGTTTTTCACAATCAAAATCAATGATTTTATGGAATTAAATAAGAATAGTTTTAAAATCGTTACAGTAATTCTAGCAAGGCATTTTAGATTAAATCATCATTTTACTAATCTGGGATTATACTCTAATGGAAACATATTTCACCAGAGAAAAAAAACCCAATAAAATAGAATAAATATTAAAATTTATTGAGGAAGTTGAGCTAAAAAAATAGATCTTTCAGTTCGCAGTTCTAAATTCCCTCATAATAATAATTATAAGTGTTTTTGTATTGCCAATATTTTGCTAAATTGGTCCAGAAATATTTAAAAGGATTAAATTGGGAAATATTGTCCCACACACCGTATTCCCCAGACATTGCACCTTAGGATTACCATCTGTTCCGATCAATGCAGTCAGCCCTTATTGGAGAGTGGTTCACTTCTTACAAGAGCATCGCAAACTGGCTTAATGAATGGATCAAGTCAAAAGAACTCGAATTTTTCGTCAGAGGAATCCGTATGCTGACGGAAAGATGGAGTAAAGTTGTAGCTTCCAATGGCACATACTTCACATGAAGTATTATTTAATTGTTTAAATAATTCGTAACTTTGGCTAAGAAAGGGTGGAAATAGATTCCCGTACCCAATATATTGCAAGATTTTGATTGATAAAGGAACAAAAGTGGAATATTGTTAAATTCTATAAATTGGAATTTATTATTATTGTAATAGGATTGCTTCATTTTCTTCTCTTCTATGCAAATAGGCCTACCAATTAAACATCGCTTAGGTGTCAATTAAGTGGTAGATATATTAAGATACGAATACGAGAAACAAATGGAATATATAAAGGATTTTCCAATAAGAGGTGTTATTCCCGTAAAATATCAATGGTTTCGCATGCTTGTTGAAAATAAACGTTGTCCAGATTAATGTCATCCAATTCCGGTCATAAAAAATCGTTAATCATCCATTCACCGTAACTGTTGCTCCAGCTTCATTTTCGAAAAAGTAAGGTGCAATGACTCCGCCGGACCATAAACCGCACCAAACAGTCACACGTTGAGGATAGAGAGGCTTTTCAACAATAACTCTTGGATTTTCTGAGCCCTAGATCCGACAATTTTGCTTGTTGACGAAGCCACCGAGGTGGAAATGGTCCTCATCACTGAAGAAGATTGTTCGATGGAATTCTGGATAATTTTCATGCATTTCAACGACCCAATCAGCAAAGACACGACGTTGTTGATGCTTGAGTTTTTGTGTTAACTGGACTTTATTAGCCTTAATACCCAAATCTTTATGCAAAATACGGTGTAATGACGTTTGTGGAATGCCTAATTCCAAAGAACGACGAGGAATGGACAAACCTGGGTTTTCTTCAACACTTTCGACTACAACAGCAATATTTTCGGCTGTTATTGAGCGACGTGCACGGGTTTTATTCTTAACATCACTAACTTGTCCCAACAGCTCGAATTTTTTCCCCAATTTCTGTATTGCGGTCCGACAAGGAGCTTCACGATGACCAAAAATGTTCGAGTTTTACGAACCGGCTCTGCCAAATTTTCACCATTTTTATAGTGAATTTTAATAATTTCAATGCGTTGTTTAAGCGTGTATCGTTCTATTTTTATTAAATAGCGTAGTTTCTGCTTGTCAAATATCAAAAAATGAAAGCTTCAAAAGTGACATCTACCGAAATAGCGGGCTATTTAAAATAACACCTGTTATTGGAAAACCCTTACATACATTCATACATAAATATGTACATTAGGGCGGATTGAGTCTTTGTCTACTTTTTTTTCGGAAACTGAAGTATTCTACTGACTATTCTGAGCAAAAAAGCAAGCATACTTCTAAAAAGGATTTCAAGCCTCCTTGTTTTTAATTACACAGTCCTGCGAGGGTGAGTTTCTAGAATGGCTGTACTTGTTTCTTGTAGTTTTTTATGCGCTGAAAACGAATCTGACGTTATAGGTATACGTAACTGAAACTGTTAATTTCAAAATGTCATAACTTTTTTTTTTAAAATCGTACAATAATTTTAAAAAATGGGTTTTAAAGCTAAAGAGTTGTACTACGCAACCTTTTCGTCGAAAATTGAAAAAAAAAAATTTTCTATCCCAAAAAAAATTATCAAAAATGGCTAAAATGGCAATTTTTTGACCTTTTAGGCTTCATTTACCAAAAATCCTGACGTGATGGAGCATTTTGAAGGTCAGATTCGTTTTCAGCGCACAAAAAACTACAAGAAACAAGTACAGCCATTCTAGAAACTGAAAAAAGTTAAATTTCGCAGGCCTGTGTTATTAACAGGGTTAAAGTCAGCTTATTCTTATATTATAACTACTAGCAACCCGCCCTGCTTCGCACGGGTATAAAATATATACCTATGTCACTCACTGAAAAAATGATTAAAATCGATCCAGTAGTTTTGGCTTATTCATTACTGCCCGTGGCCCGCACGCGTTAAATTTGGAGTAAAACAATTTCCCTTTCTTTATAGCATGAAGATTTCCTGCTATCTTTGGGATATCTAAATTCATACCCTACATTTTTGCATATTCACTTTTTGCATTTTTACATATGTATTTATTTTATTTTTACAACAATTACTATATTACAGAATGTCTTTATATACAACGTTCATAGCCTTCTTGTCATTAGACAATACAAACATGTTTTCTCTAGAGGTTACTCTTGAAAGAGCGACATACAGTTGGCCATGTGAAAAACAGTCAACACTCAAATCTAAGCCTGCAACGTTGAAGGTTTGACCCTGAGATTTATTAATGGTCATTGCAAAAGATGTCCTTACCGGAAATTGTAAGCGTTTAAATTGGAGTGGTAGATCCGATGGTATCAGAGGGATTCGGGGAATCAATACATCTTCTCCGGTACCACATCCTGTGAGTATTGTGCACTCTATTATGAAAGTTTTCAGTGATTTTACCAGCAAACGCGTGCCATTGCAAAGTTTAGGTGGACTTAGGTTTCTTAATAAAATAACAGGACAACCTATTTTCAGCTCCATTTTGTGAGGAGGGAGTCCAGACGGGTTCAAAGAATTTAGAAATTCTGTAGGAAATTGAACAGCTTCTTCCAAATCGAGAACAGTATCGACCGAGTAGTATATTTTCGTCGGCGCATCAATCTTTGAAATAATCAAGTTATTTACTTTATCTACTTGTTCGTTAGTTGGTGACAGAATAGCTCTTTCTGTAAACCAAGATATTGTCTTATAACTTATGTTATCAATGTCAGGATAGACATTGTTGACTAACTCTTGGATGTTGTCTATCAAAACACAAAGGTTTTCTAGGTTAATCCTTCCCTCACTTTGTGTTAATTCTCCATTGCCAACTTTTAGCAGGATCTCTGGAAATAGCCTGTTCTCACGTGAAGATGACGAAACCCTCATATTAGTTTTAAGATCTAATTTATTGACATACGACTAAAGGTGGGATCTTTTTAGCGAAGCATTTATTTCGTCAGCACGTGTTCCTCGAGTCACAACTGGTAGGATTTGACGGAAATCTCCTGAGAACAGAATTGTACATCCACCCATAGGTGAATTTTTGTTGTGCAAATCGCGTGTTGTCCTATCCAATGCTTCCACAGACGTCTTGTTTGACATGATAGCTTCGTCCCAGACTATTAATGAGCAGTCACGCATCAATTTTCCTGTATTGCTCTGTCTAGAAACACTACAGACGCTATTATCATCATCGGTTGCGATTTTCAGCGGGGGCTTGAATGTAGAGTGTGCGGTTCGGCTTCCTTCCAAAGGAGTAGCGGCAATGCCGGATGACGCAACAGCTAACGCAATTTTTCCGGTAGATCTCAATTACTAACTACTGTTGTAATATCTTGAAAAATATTGTTTTTAATTATATGCTGTAAAGAGCCATATACATAGATCTATATGAAAACAACAATGTATTTAAGGTATTTAATTGGATAAGGATTAATGTTGTACCTATTTGTTGAAATCGCTTCGAAAATAAGCTATTAGTTGTCGTAAAAAGTAAATGACAAAAAATGTTATTGTATGGAATTGATAGCAAACTAAACGCGCTCCGAATCAATAAAAACTATTCAAAAACTGTATTTTAATTACAGTATGCAAAATTCGTATTAGTACACCCCCTAATAAATAAAAAACCGCTCACAAAGTGTATTGAAATGCAAAAAAAAAAATAAGAAAGAAAAAAATGAACACTTTTCACAGAAGCAAAATTCGTATTAGTACACATGTATTTTTAATGATTTAAAGAGTAAATAAAAAATAGTTCAGAAAATTAATATTTTGTAGGATACCCTTGTTGCCTTAGAACAGCAGACAATCTCTTCGGCATAGATTCCACCAATTTTTTTGTGAGATTTGGAGAAATCTTCTTCCACTCTGATTTGAGGACTTTTTTTAAATGTTCTCGGTTCCTTATTTGATGATGTTCCAGCTGCTTTTTGAAAATCGACCATACATTTTCTATGGGATTAATATCCGGGCTTTGTGGTGGTGTTTTGAGATAATTTGGACAGTTATAAAGCATCCATAACCTTGTATCCAACGCCGTGTGCTTAGGGTCGTTATCTTGTTGGAATATAGATTTTTTGTTGCAACCCAATTTTTTGGCACCTTTGCGTGGATTCTTTTTTAAAATATCAATATATTGCCTCGCATTCATAATTCCATCAATAAAGTGCAACTTTCCTACTCCGTTTGCCCCGAAACATCCCCATACCATCAGAGAACCACCACCGTGCTTGAAAGAAGGCTGCAGATTTCGTTTTTGAAGGCCAGTATTACACTCTCTCCAAATTTTTATGCGTCCATCGGACATTTTTATATTAAATTTACACTCGTCTGAAAAAATTACCCTTTTCCAAAACCGCATATTTTTGTTTAAATATTGCCTGGCGAATATAACACGCTTTCTTCTATTGACTGAGCTTACATACGGTTTTCTAACCGCAGTTCTGCTTCTAAATCCCAATTTTTTTACATAATTGCGCACTGTTTGAGGTGTAACTTTGATAGAAAAGTATTTTTCTAGTTCTGCAGCTAGTGAAACTCCACTGACGGTGGGGTCTTTTCTCATAAGGCGTTTCAAATAAGTATTGTGCCTCTGCCCAAGCTTTGCCCTGTTCACATTTCGAAGCTTTTTGTCAATCCTTCCACTGTCTCTAAAAATTTTGACTAAGTTTTGTATTGTAGACACACTTTTCTGCAATGTTCTCGCAATTTCGCGTAAAGACTTTCCGTTTTTGTTCATATTTATTATTAATCTCCTAGTTTCGTTTGACTTTGGCGACATTGCAAGCTAACTCCGTGAACTTGAACAATTGGCTACTAAAACGCAACTGCCCAAGGTTAAACATTGAATCGTTTCGAAAATAAAGGTAAATACCAACAAATTGTTTACAAATTCAACGCATACTAAGTGTACTAATACGAATTTTGCCTGCAGTAGAAATAGCTACACTGCTACTAAAGCTATTTTTTTCAATTCTATGCAAATGTTTCGGAGTTTTTGTTATTGTTCTATTTTTTTAAGAATTTTACAATACCGCACTACGATTGAAATCAATTGCTTTAAAGTAAATTTGAAAATATACGTGGTATTTTCATTTGTAAGAGGGTGTACTAATACGAACTTTGCATACTGTATGTGCGATTTACTAATATAGAACGTGAAAATAGCGTTTTATTTCGCTGTAAAATTGTATGTGCATATAATTACATGGAATTCAGTACATACATAGATACATATGTACATACGTCCGAAATGAAATAATGCGAGCGATTCGTAAATACATACATACATACGTCACCATACGATGTAATTCAACATTAATGAGGTGTGGTGAGATTATCGCTTAACGCCTGTTGCTTCATTCGGTTGATAGCGAACAAATACACAAACAGCTTTTTTTGGAAAAAGAGCTGCTTTTGTTTAAACAATTTTGGTTAAATAACAAATATATCAATTTTTTTTTGATGCAGAACGAAAGTAAATATTTCAAAGTTAAACTCTAAGAAAGTTTCATTTTAATTGGTTGATTCGTTTATGATTTATGGCCGTGAAAACAAAAAAATTATGTTTTTTGCCACATTTTGACCGATTGCCACGCCCCCTTTATATATTTCTTCACATTATATAGATATAAACCTTCCTCTTCAATCAATCTATCTTTAAAAAAAACCGCATCAAAATCCGTTGCGTAGTTTTAAAGATTTAAGCGTATACGGGGACATAGGGACAATAAAAGCGACTTTGTTTTATAATATGTAGTGATATACACTGCTGAAAAAAATAGTTATTTTTCTCTCTATTCAAAATGAAAAAATAATATTTTTATTTAAGATATTATATATACCAATTCATATTAAGTTTTATTAACATTTTAACTTTAGCAAGACACCGGATGATATTGGATCGTCGATCCTTAGCCCAGATCTTGAGGGCCAATCCAAATTCGGAGCGATAAGATTTTCCTCTTGACTAAGCCTAAGAAAAAGTATATTAATGAGTCAAACCACGTCAACTGGGCCCCGAAATTTCCATCAAATTTCCGATTTTAAAATCAAGCGCATTTTTGGGTAGAGAATTTGTCACATAATAAGTGCTGTGAATAGTTTCTTTTTATTTCGCTTTTTGTTTATGTTATCAACAATTGAATTTTTTCGCATGATATTCTTGTAAAATCAATATCTCAGAAACTACAATTGATAATTTGATGAAATTTATTTCGGTTACCGAAAAATGTTTACTCTATCGATTTAATGTTCATACACTGTGGATTTGTTGAAACAATAATTTTTAACAACAATTTTTTTATAAACAATCGCAATTCTTTTTGCGTTCTTCGCGCTGTAAATGGTCAATATTACAATCAGATTAAGCGCAAAATGCTCACCTTTAATAATCTGTAAAAAAAACTTTGTTCATCCAATCCGTTCTGAAGATATCGAATTTTTTGTCAGTCGATGCACTACGCACAGGATCGAACGGACTAGCGCTCGGTCTCGGAAAACGAACGCGTTCAAACTTGTATGACCATGGTTTTGCAGAGTCGTACAGTCGTTGCAACTTCTAGTGTCAGTGTGCTGTGATTCCTGTATGTTGTCTATGCTTTGAGGTTAAAAAAATATTATTTTGCATTGTTATCAAAATGGTTCGGCCTTATGAGTGTTGCAATCCG
Source organism: Anastrepha ludens (assembly GCF_028408465.1). NCBI lineage: Eukaryota > Metazoa > Arthropoda > Insecta > Diptera > Tephritidae > Anastrepha > Anastrepha ludens. Next base: position 130,139,792 of record NC_071500.1, on the reverse strand, counting down.
TTGGGGGAAAAAGGTCATAATTGCGTACGTCATAATTTATTCCAAATAACCGCTCATTGAGATGTAAAATTCAAACAATATATCGGTAAATACGGTTGCAAATCATGTCGTATGAAGATATGTACATATATAGAGATGAAAGTGTTACTGAAAGTGCAGCGTATATACGATATTTATGTATATCTATATATATTGTGTATCGAATAGTTAATATATTATTTAAGCAAATAAGTCAATAAGTTCTCAAAATTTGTGATAGAAAATTTTGATTAATTTTTTCTAGTGCTGACCAAGGAGCAGAAAACGACGAGTCTGAAGTTTCTTCTGATGCAAAAGAATGTTCGGATAGTGAAGCTAATTCTGAAAACCAGGAAATTCAGAATGACCTGAAATTAGAAAAGGTGAACAATTTTTTTCAGGAATTCGGTGAACCGCCAATAAAAAACGACGTTTTTCAAAATTAAGTGATATGAATGTCAAAGAGATAATAGCAGAACTAATCAACGAAAAAAATTAAGATACAGCGAGAGTAAATGTTCAACAAGGAAAGAAAATTTTGAATTCAGCATTTGTGGAGAATATAAAGTCTGCTTTATGTGAGAAAAAAAATTCAAATGATAAAATTCAAATTTTAACAACGGTACCAGATGAGGTAACATCGAAACAAATCCGTGAAACATTTAGTATTTCGAAAAGAATGTCATTAAAAGCCAAACAATTGAAAAAGAAAAGGGGGTTTGGGTCTGTGCCTGATAAAAGCGCGGAAAACGTATTCCGAACTCAACTATTGAAAAAGTTAAAGCTTTCTATTTATCAGACTATTCCAGCAGATTGTTACCTGGAATGAAAGATTGTGTAACCGTTTATGAAAACAAATCCGTGAAACATTTAGTATTTCGAAAAAAAACGTCATTAAAAGCCAAACAATTGAAAAAGAAAAGGGGGTTTGGGTCTGTGCCTGATAAAAGCGCGGAAAACGTGTTCCGAACTCAACTATTGAAAAAGTTAAAGCTTTCTATTTATCTGACTATTCCAGCAGATTGTTACCTGGAATGAAAGATTGTGTAACCGTTTATGAAAATGGAAAGATATTGAAACCGCAGAAGAGATTGTTACTTTACAATTTGGTGAATTTATATGAACACTTTAAAATAGAGTATGCTGACATTCAGATTGGTTTATCAAAATTTCGATACCTCAGGCGCCGTCAATGTATTCTTGCAGACCAAAACGGGACGCACAATGTATGTGTTTGCAAACTGCTTCAAAATGTGGCTCTAAAAATATATGGAATAAAGCAAGAACTTTGCAAACGTAAGATCGCCTTTAAAGAATCTATGGGCGATTACATAAAGCCTTCTGTGTGCAAAAATTCAACGTCAGTTTGTTATTTTGGGGAATGTAAAAATGTCCTGGAGTGGCCCCGATCATTAATGAAGTGCAAAATATATTGACGGAAAATAACGTTGAAGAAGTCATGTTTACTCAATGGATCAACACTGATCGGTAACTAAAAAAATTTAAATGAATTAGCAGTGCAATTTCTTGTACACCTTTCTTGCAGCTGTGAAATAGTAATAAGTGAAAACGACGGATAAGATAGCTGAGTTGCTATTCACAGCAATTATTATGTGGCAAATTCTCCATCCAAAAATGCGTTTGATTTTAAAATCGGAAATTTGATGGAAATTTCGGGGCCCAGTTGACGTTTTTTTTGTTATAATATTTTTTTGTCACACATTATAATATATATGTATACAAATATACAAATAATTGGTGCTTACACCCTTTAAGATTCGGTGTAGAATTCTTTAGTCGCCACAACGAAGTCGGTTATAGTTTTGAAGAACGAACTGACCCGCCTAAACATACATACTACAAGCTCATGTGGAGCCTTACTGCACATCCAACACAGAAAAAGTTTTGGTGCCCCCACCCCGCCATATTCACTCAAGGTCTGTAGTCAGTCCAAATATTTAGTATGAAGACCGAACAAATGCTTCAATTTATCAAAAACTTTTACACATAAGGCTAATGTCCAACACCATAGAACATCTCTTCCAGGATTAGAGACTATACTAAACTAACATCCAAGAAATATATAAAGAGTGTTTCGATAAGACCTCCTTAAATAAAAGTAGAGGATTCTGCAAAGAATGACGATTAACTTTTATAACCTCGAGAGTTTTGAACTCTATGCAGAAGAAATGCTGCTGTGAAAAGAAATGGTTCAGGTCATCGAGATCACCATGTCATAAAGAAAGTTATGAGTATTCTTTCCTGTACCTTATCTTGAGATTAAATTCCTATGAAGAGAAAGCGCCACTTGCATCCACAAAGATGCATTTGCCAAAGCCATCGTTCATTCGACATTTCATATGAATTTATGTATTGTATGTACATACGTGTTATATGTGTATGCCTTTGCCTTAGAATGCAGCTGCATTAAACAATAAAATTCAATCTGCCACTTAAGCGACAACTAAGAGTACCTGGCGGTGGCGCCTGCGATGTGTCAGAAGTTACGATGAGTTGTGACTTTTTTTGAATAGGGTTTTCATCTTCTTTGTAATTTGTTTTATTCCTCAATATCGATGAAAGTATTCTATTAACTTTAATGGGCCTTTTAAACACTATTACCCTAGGTCTTTGCCGGCTTCAAGTAGCTAATTTCAGTTTTACATTTCATTTGTTGCGGCTGTACAAATTTCAAACAAAAAATTTTAAAATTTTTTCATAAGAATTGTTTAACATTTTTAGCATTTTACTAAGAGAAAGCTCTGTTAAAAATGGGACCCGCGTTTGCCCCCTTTTGACCAAAAACACGAATGTGTTGATGATTCAAAGCAATGGCAAAACTAAATGAATTGAACTTCGAATTGCTCCCACATCCACCGTATTCGCCAGATTTGGCTTCCAGCAGCTACTGGCAATTAGCGGTCCTAAAAAATGATCGCCGGTAAGAAATTTCGCTCGAAAGAAGAGCTTATCGCTGAAACTGAGCCCTATTTTGAGGCAAAAGGTAAGTCGCTTTACAAAAGTGGTATGGAAATGTTAGAGCGGCGCTGGAATCATTGCGTTTTTCTTGATGGAAATTACGTTGACGAATAAAGCTGATTTTCAAAACAAAAAAAACATGTTTTCTTTCTCAGGCCCAGAACTTTTCAGCCTATATGTTATCTGAAGTAGACTCCTCCACCTACTTTGTTATCTAATTTTTATTTTGAATAAGGTTGTTATCCCAGTCTTCTTTCAAAGGAAATGTAATATCAATTTCCCTAATATTTCAAAAGTCTGTCGTACGAGTACAAGGAATACAGGGAAATTTCTGTAATATGATCGAATGGAACTTATGACTCGTTCTGAATGAGCTGATTTGGTAGCTACTTTCTTACCGAACATCTCGATAGGTTGATAGGTTGCTCTGTAGGTGTAGTTCTAAACGCTCCGCAATTTTTTGTACTAGATCCATGGTATTTTTGATGTACCCCCTATCGAAAGCCGACCACCACACCAGTACGCCGTATGTTAGAATTGGTCTTACTATTGCTGTGTAAAGCCAAAGAACAATGTAGAGCGAAAGTCCCCAAGTTGATCCGAAATGTTTTGACCAATATAGAAACTCTTCTACAAAGAAATCATCACTGGATTTGTTCAGGAGCTAATATCATTAAGAAACGAGACAGTAATCGAAATAAATTATATAATTTGGAAAAATTTACTGGAAAAGTAAAACATAAAAAATTGTATCGATCGATCAACAATAATATATACAAAAGAGATTTAAAATTCCCTAAGTCCTACTTCTAAGAAATTTAAGTCCACCTAATATGCGTAACGGCGTAAGGTTCTTAATAAAAGAACCCAGGACAACTAGCACACATTCCCTGTATTCTGTGATACCTAATGACTTGCCTATTCTCTTTAAGTTGAGGCAAGCAATCTCAGTGATGGACGTTGACTTAAGAAAGGGTTACTTTTCGCTTGGACAATATGGAACTACCTTTCTTAACTGCACACACTTGCTTATCTCGAGTGGGATCTTTCGAAAACATATATATGTAAATATTTTGCTATTAAAAGCAATATAACATCAAACATTGTACATAGAGATGCCTTCATGTCATTATCTACTTTACTTTATGATGCCAGTTTTAAAAATTATATTCTTCTTTAGAATGAAATACACAAAAAGGGGAGTTCTGGAAAATTAAATGGTGCATGCTTGAGCTCATTCCAGGTTGCTTTTCAAATTACGAAGGCGCCTTTGTGGTTCTGGTGCAAGACCTCTTCGTGTTAGAAATGTTTATGATATAAGCTACTGTCTTAGATGGGTTCATCTTTAAGTTTGAAGATGATACAAACCTTCCACATATTTTTATAATTGAGGTGCAGTGGGGAAATTGTATAAAATGTAATAAGTTAAAAGAGTTGGCTAACAAATTTCAAATAGCTTATTATTTAAGGCATAGAATGCTTTCTGTGTCCTTCCTAGTATTTTACACTCTTCACATTTTTCATTAGATTTGAAAATATATTTATGATTTTAGTTAATTTTTTAAATATTGCAAGCTTTATTTATAAAGAAATTCTATAAAGAAACTCTACTTATAAAGTATCTGGCTGACGTTTGATTTTTGAGGTAAGAAGCCACTCTGATATGCTCAGTAAGTTCATTGACGATGGTCTGATGGACTTATATGGAATGTTCAGAAGACTTATTCTGCTATAATTGGCGCAAATTATAGTATCGCCTCTCTTATGAATTGAGCAAAATATCGAGGAGAGCATACTTGAGAAGCTCAGCTGTCTTGGTTTTTCTTTATTGCTCGCGCTTCTTGAATTGTAATTGTACGGTGCAGTTTCCTACTGGCTGTGTTGAGATTGCACATTTTCGCCGCTGTCGAGATGCTTTAATTCACTTAGATGCATATATTTTGCTGCACAGAAGGGTGTGCCAATTCAGGTCGCAACAAGACATGGTTGCGAAGATCATTCGCACATCTAATACACCGAAACCTTGCCTCCATCAATTTCAACTCGAACGATTTGGTGTCACGTTTTCTGATCAGGCATCAGTTAGGTTATTTCGGAACATTTTTGAGCTAGATTCTGGTGCTGCATTACAATAGAATGGTTTTGACCATCGGCAAATTCTACGTTGCTGTGCTTATAGTCCTTAAGGTTTTAAAAACGCCCTTTACTTACATTTGTGCAACCTTAACAGGTTTAGAAGCTCGAGTTTATCATTTAATTGACGGCCGCCGTGTAATCTTTTTGATTGTTTTGTACAGTTTAATAAATGCTTCTAACGCAACGTACATCGGACTATTGGCCAATATGTCATTCACAGTCTCTGACTCTGCTACGAGGGTAATCCTTTATGCACAATTACCTGGAAAGTCGTCCTAGATACTTAATGGCATTGTTATTTAGGTAATTTGGTTATAAGACATGATGTCTAAAACTTAATCGTTACCATTAGGACGTCGGCGTATTCCTGATTGGTATACGTTGCCATGTTCACCAGCACAGATCAAAATCCAGTTGACGAGCCCAGTCACACAAGTCAGGCATGGTATAGCACATGTACCATGGGCGATTCGTATAAGCAGACTAAAGAAAATAAAAAATAGTTTAAAAAAACTAAAAAACACGCTTTTATTGCTAATCGAACTAAAAAGTAGAAAATAAATTTTAATGGCAAAGAGACCTATAATGAAGTAATAGCAAATCGAACGATCAGTCATAGTCAACTACCTCAGAATAGAATTATAACAAAAATTAAGATACAAATAGAGTAATTCAAATTAGAGTTAAAAGCGTGGGATGCTTGATATAGTAAATATTACAATCATTCTATTGGCAACTACCTATGTACAGAGGGTTATGAAAGTGAAGCAAAATGCATCCCAAATGCATAATTCTATTCTGAGGTAGTTGACTATGACTGATCGTTCGATTTGCTATTACTTCATTATAGGTCTCTTTGTCATTAAAATTTATTTTCTACTTTTTAGTTCGATTAGCAATAAAAGCGTGTTTTTTAGTTTTTTTAAACTATTTTTTATTTTCTACTTTTTAGTTCGATTAGCAAAAAAGCGTGTTTTTTAGTTTCTTTAAACTATTTTTTGTTTATTATGAATGAAAATTATTTTTATCATTGCAGTCAGTGAATAAATGATTCGATATATTCGTGTTATATTTAAGGTACTTGACCACCTTATAAGTTTCAAAAAATTAAATTTTTTTTTTTTACATTTTTTCAATCCTTATACTTTTAAAAATCATCACCTGAAACTGTTTTTTTAAATTCGAATTCTAACAAAGTGAAATCAGTGAAAATGTGCAGGCGCATCCTGCACTCATTACTTGCTGACTCAGCGGAAAGAAAATAGCAAGTTTTAACTTTAAACGCGTTTTTCCAGAAATTACTTTTTTTCGAATGGCGGACACTTTATCTCCGAAACTGCTTAGCCGATTTTAATGATTTTGGTCTTGTTTTATTTGTTAAGATGTTTTGTATGCCAATTTACCACATTTTGCAAAAAAAAAGTTAATAAAGTATTGCTTTTTAAGCATAACATTGTGAAAAACAGGGGTGTTTTCTTAACTTTTTTTCAAACATCCGCCATTTTTTTATTATTTTTTTTTTTTGTCAGTTTGTGGTAAATTCTCACGCAAGGAACCTTCCTTTTGAAAATTTTGTTTCTCTCTTTTGTTTTAGAATTACCATTTCTAAGATTAACTGTCCGCCGCAAGACATGATTTTCTTCAGGCCTCGACTTTGGCGCCTCCTGGATATATGTTAAAAAAAGAAATTTTAATAAATCAATTTTTTTTTGTATTATATAAGCTCTAAATAAAAATTAAAAAAAAAATTTATTTTAATATATTATACAGAACATGAAAAAAAAATTATTGAATATGTTGTACTTTTTAGCTTTCCAAGGTGGTCAAGTACCTTAATTCCTTTCTTATCGACTGTGAGTCTAAAGCTATGCAGTTATCGGCCGTGATAAAGAAGTAATCGGGATGAAGAACTTACTTCTTGGAGGGAGCCTGAGAAACTGATTTACAAGAATAAAAAAAGATTTTTTTCATTTTACAACCAAATTCACCTTACTTTTTGCCCACAGGTAAAAACAGAAAATATTAATCCTGGCAATCCCAATAAGGATAATGGAAAACTTTTATCAAATTATTGCATTGTCATCGGTCCTTGATAGGTGTGCAAAATTTCAAGTCGATCAGATGTTTAGAAGCCAGTGAAAATTAAGCTCAAAGATTCCGTTACATACATACATACATACATACATACATACATGCATACATACATACATACATACATACATACAACCCGACCTAATAAAAGTGTGTTAAAAATAATGATTAAAAACCTTGTGTCATGCACACATACATAGAAGGAAACATGCTCGCTCGGCATTTTCCGTTTGTTTAAATTATGTCAGGTACCGTACAGGTAGTGTTTGGAATCGATGTTTCTTTATGTTGGACCACCTGTAGAGTCTATTCAAATACATTATTCTTAGAATATCATATCTTTTTAGATAGCTAAAAAGACATGTTAGTTCTTAAAATAATTTGCATATTAGTTTACATACACATTTTTTTTAATACGAATGCGGTGGATATCAGGTCAGTTAACGGAGCGAGCGCTACCGGAAAAGCTCCGTATATCAAATATGTTTGGTAACATATTTCCATGCAATTTTATAAATAATGCAAATAAAAACTTTTTACAAATAGCATCGAGCAATGTACTTATAAAAAATATTTTTTATTAACCGATATATTCGCCGCCTACTTCGATTCATACATTTACACGTTTTCCAAGTAGACAAACGAGCCATCTACTTCTTTCTTAAAAATGTTGTTTACGTATGCACAGCGGTTTGGTTGGTGTAAACGCAACGCTTCCTTTCACTGCAAATTGCAGTTTCGCGCATTAGTCACAGGATACCAGAGTGAAAACGGCAGATGATATAATTGATGATGATGAAATAATTTGTCTTTTTTCCGAAATTCACTCCAAACTATTGACCGATGGTGAGTTATCATCGTATATCAGCTTGTGTGGCTCAAACCTTGAGTTGAGCTCACGAATACCTGTTTTTTCGAAAATATCCACTTCGTGAACGACCAGCGTTGCGATGACAGATTACCAAGCTTAACACAAAAGTTCAACCTGCACTTTAAAAAGTATAACAAAGTTATTTACAACCAAAAATGTTCCAAAAGATGGCGACATAGATGTTTTATTCATAATACCTAGGGTTTTTTAGAATAGAGGGTGTGTGAGAGGAAGCAAATTAATAAATATATTCCCACCACTTGAAGAGTGATACACACAGCCAATAAGCCTCTATGTCTATTAAAACGCTATCATCAGACAACTTCCACAACGCCGTAGGTCATTCTAATTACTGTACTAATTGCAGTCACTCCCTAAAACCGAATGCATAAGAACGTACTTCTGCACTACTCGTACACGTATACACAAGCAAGTACATATGAATGGCATGCTAGCATATAATTTTAGTTGCAAAGATTTTTAAATGGTAATAAGTTAACAATGTTAATGTTTATTTAATTCCGCCATTGAAAAGCTGGTGTTTGCTCGTTTCCAATGTTCATTTTGCTTATGTTGGTGGCATTATGAGCAGCCAATAATGTATGCGTTTTATGTTCATTCATTAGGATAGCTACTTTAAAGCAACTTGTCGTAGCTGTTGCAGGAACACTAACTTATCACAGTATATTCAATATTCATCAATATTTTTTCAAACATATCTATTTTTAGTCGCTTGCTGTAGCCGCGTGAGCTCGGGTGTGACTACAGTTCGGCTGATCCTGGGTTCACTGCTCACTGTAGAAATAAAACATTAAACGGAATATGCGTTGTTTCTATTAGCACTCCTCAGCGGATAACGAAAAACTTCTAATCGCTTAATAAAGAATGCATATACCTTGGTCACGCAAATTTGTTCGTATACTCACTGTTTATAAACAGATACACCTAACATTCGTACAAAGCCATATAAAAGTATGTACAGTAGACTCGCGGTCGCGGGAACCCCGGATTGAGGGAACTACTCGGTTGAGAGGACCACACAAATTCTTTCATTGAGTACTCTGAGAGGGAACCTTCAATCTAATAAGTACCGAGTAGAAGGAACCTCAAAATTTTTATGCAATTTCAGTTATTTTACAGTTATGTTAGAATGCGTATATGATTGGTATATACATATACATATACATACGTATATTGTGTACATTGTCCAGTGTAAAGCTATTTAGTTCGGTTCAGTGCGTTGAAGCAATTGTGCGAAATAAGATAGTGATAAAAAGATACATTTACTTTTGCTAGTTAACTATGAAAGCGAAAAGGTTTTTACCCCTCAAAATAAAATCTGAAATTATACAAAAGCTCGATAAAGGCTTTACATTAAAATCATTGGCTTATCAATATGGTGTTACCAAATCGACCAAATCACGTATAAAAAATGGCAAAGAAGGATTTTAAAAGCATAGACAGCGTGCAGCATTAAACGGAAGTCTCTGAAGAAGGGTGAGTTTGCTAATATGAAAACTAAGCTATAGAAATGGTTCATCACTCAAAGAAGTCGATATATTCCAATATCTGGAAACCTTATTAAAGAAAAAGCTAAAGAACTGCATGCAAAAATGTATGGAAATGGAAGTGGCTTTAACGAAAGTTCGGGCTGGCTAAATGGATTCAAGGCTAGATTTGGAATTAGATTATTGAAAATTTGCGGTGAAAAACTGTCTTCTGATCAAGAAGCAGTGCCAGCATTCAAGGCAAAATTTTGGCGACTAAAAAATGATTTACAGTTGGATGAAAACCAGGTTTACAATGCTGACGAAACTGGATTATTTTGGAAATTACTGCCAGACAAAACATACGTTAGCTCAAATGAAAAAAATGCGTGCGAAAGAAAAAGTGAAAAGGCGCGAGTCACAGTTTTAGTGTGCACTAATGCAACTGGCAAACACAAATTAAAGCCATTAGTAATAGGTCAAGCCAAAAAACCACGATCATTCAGAAATTTTCAGCTTCCGTTGAACTACAAATGCTCAAAAAGAGCATGGATGACTGCGGATATTTTCGAAGAATGGTTCCACAATTCCTTTGTACCAGAGGTAAATTAAATTATTAAATCATAACATAGGTAAATAATAAATTGAACTATGTAAATAATTTTTTTTTGTTTTTTAGGTTACCACATTCCTAATACACGAGGGTCTACCAGTCAAAGCTGTTTTAATCTTAGATAATGCACCGTGCCATCCAAAACAAGAGTTATTAAAAACAGAATGTGGTTCAATTTTCGTTTTATATATGCCACCAAATGTAACACCCCTTCTCCAGCCAATGGACCAGAATGTAATAAGGTTAACCAAGTTGCACTATAGAACAAATTTATTAAAATCAGCTATTGGTAAAGACGAAATAGCCGACTTTAAAAAAAAAATTACTTTGAAAGATGCCATTTGCCTTTTGACCCAAGTCGATGCCGACGTTATTAAAACATGCTGGTGTCCATTACTTGACTATAAATATCCGATAGACAATGATGAGTGTATCGAGGATGATGTGCCTCTCAGTGTTTTAAGACAGCAGATAGTTGCACAACAACATTCCGAATTTGAAGAATTACTCAATCAAACTGAAACTGCATTTCCACTGGTAAAAAACACAATCATTACAGTCACACGTGCACTTAACATGCCATAATTTTTTTATTTCAGTCAAACCTAAGTGTCAACGAACTAAGAATATGGACAGGAATAGATGACAATTGCGCTAATAGTACTGAGGGCATTATCGATGATGTTAATCAACCTGTTGAGGCATCTGATGAGGATGAGGATGAGCATGGCTAAATAAATAAACAACTCGCTCGAACACATCATTTTTCTTAACAATATCAGGGATATTGCAGTGAAAAAATCGCTGGAAGCTAAGAAAAAACGAAGTACTATATTGGACTTCTTTAAATAATATATTTTTATTATATTAAATAAATACACTCACTGCACAAACTATGTGCCTCTTCCTTACATACAACAGTATTAATAAAATATTTATAATCCGCCCACTTCTGTACATGTATAATTTCAATCTCAATTGAAGGGAAAGTCTGGGTTGAGGGGAATAGCCCTTGCACGAATTAGTTCTCTCAACCCCGAGTCTACTGTATTATTAAAAAAATAATAGAAAAAAATAGTATTCAGTACTTTGTTGGGCCGCCTTTAGCTTTAATAACTTCTTCCAAATATCGATGCATACTTTTTACCAATACCTTGGTTCCATTAGTTGCAATTTTCTCCCATTCAACACTTAAAGCTGTGCTTGATGACGCCTTTGCTGTTATTTTGAGCTTTCTGATTGTCCTTTATAAGAGTTCCCAGACATGCTCAATTGGGTTCAGATCCGGTGATTGAGGTGGAGTTTTAAGTTGTTTACAGTGGTAAATAAGCTATTCTTGCAGATAAGATGAGCGTTTTGGGTCATTGTCTTGTTGAAACAAGAGCCCTTTAGCATTCAGTCCAAGTTTAACGGCACGATCATGCAAATTATTCTTCAAAATGTTGAAATACAGATGTTTGTCCATTTTATCATCAATATTCCTACTCCAGTTGCAACTATGCACCCCCAAACCATTGCATTTCCTCCTCCATGCTTAACGGTAGAAATAAGATTTTTTCAGTCAGTTCTGTATTTTCTTTTCGCCTAACATTTAGAGGGCCATCTGATCCGGAAACATAAAATTTAGACTCATTACTGAATATGACGTTTTCCTAAAAAGAATTTGGCTCATTTATATAGCGATTGGTGAACTCCAACCTATTCTTACTGTTAATTTTTTTAATGTAGTGCTGGCTGTGTGCCACTTACTATTATAACCAGCTGGCTACAGGCAATTACGAACTGTTTGTGTGCTTACTTTTTTATGCAAAGACTCTTGAATATTTCGGCATAGCATCGTGAATGTCTTCCAATTTACCAACAATAACGTAATTTGAAATAGGCGGCCGCCGTAGCCGAATGGGTTGGTGCGTGATTACCATTCGGAATCCACAGAGAGAACGTTAGTTCGAATCTCGATGAAACACCAAAATTAAGAAAAACATTTTTCTAATAGCGGTCGCCCCTCGGCAGGCAATGGCAAACCTCCAAGTGTATTTCTGCCATGAAAAAGTTCCTCATGAAAATATCTGCCGTTCGGAGTCGGCTTGACACTGTAGGTTCCTCCATTTGTTGAACAACATCAAGACGTACATCACAAGTGGGAGGAGGAGCTCGGCCAAACACCCAAAAAAGGATGTACGCTCCAATTATATATATATACACATGGTAGAAAAAGTCTGCGTTCACCCACTGTTATAAAGTATTAAAATAATTTAACGTGTTTATCTTAAAACTCTCAGTTATTTCTTTTCACTTATTTCAAAGAAAATTATTCATAGAGGTTATGAACAAAATTTTTTGGAGTTTGAGCTGCGTCGTGTTCAGATAACGGGATTGTAGTACAGTTACTTAAATAGGCTAAGCAGAAAAAGTGTGCGTTCATTTCGAATAGTGACGATTATTTGCATGGCAATTACGTTAAATTAAATTTTAAATCACTCATGTAGTTGACGCGGTTAAGAACAAATCTAAAGAGGGAAAAATTGATATTAGAAATACATTTTTTGTTACTATGGACCAAAGGCGAAAAGAAATAGATATTGGTGAAAGGAAAATCATTGTAAGCTTGTGGCAAAATAGTATGAGCTATCGGGAAATCGCGAAAATTGCTGGGAGGCAATACTCCTCGGTCCAAAGAGTGATAAACAACTTCAAGCAAACGAATTGTTTGGAGTCTAAGCCTCGTTCTGGGCGTCCAAAAAAACCGACGGAAAGAGAAGAATGCAACATAACTATTCTTGTGAATTCTAATCCACGACTAACAGCAAGCCGAATTTCAAAAGACATAGAAGTAAAATACCAAAAGAAAGTACATCCAGATACAGTAAGAAAAATTCGAAAAAGAATCGGATTTCACGGCAGAGTGGCCCGAAAAAACCCTTCATATCGCGAGTAAATCGACTTAAGCGGATGGCTTTCGCCAAGGAATACGTAAACAAGCCACCTGAGTTTTGGAATAGTGTGATTTTTTCAGATGAGGGCAAGTTTTGCATTTTCGGGATAAAAAGTCTTAAAATTATTTGGAGGAAAAACGGAACGGCACTTGGAAAGCAAAATCTGGTACCTACGGTAAAGCATGGGGGGGGGAGGTGCCATGATATGGGGGTGTATGGCTAGTTCGGGCGTTGGAAATATGCAGTTTTTTGAGTCGATAATGAACAGACATGATTATCTCGATATTTTAAAAACGAATTTGTGAGAAAGTGCAATCAAACTGGGACTCGGTGAAAGATTTGTTTTCCAACAGGACAACGACCCGAAACACACAGCAGAGATTGTTAGGTTGTGGTTGTTGTATAATGTTCCAAAACAACTTCGCACACCCCCACAATCACCTGACCTTAACCCCATTGAGCACTTATGGGACGTTCTAGAAAAAAAAAATACGAGAGCGTACAATAACTAGCAAGGAAATGCTTAAGAACGCGCTTAAAGAGGAATGGGTACCCATAAGTCCAGAAATAACAGCCAACCTAGTTGGATCAATGAAAAGACGCCTCCTAGAAGTCATAAAAAGCCGAGGATATCCAACTAGCTATTAATTTTAAAACATTTCTATGATCTTAAGCCTTTTATTTTATTATTATTGAAGTGAACGCAAACTTTTTCCGTTTAGTTTGAATGGCCTTTTTAATTTTATGTGATCTCATTTTAAATTTGATTTTGTTACGTTTAAGTGAACTTAATAAAACTCATTAAAAAAAATTTCTGAAATATTTATTGTTTTGAACTTTTTCTAATGGAAAGAATATTTGCATAGGTGAACGCAGACTTTTTCTACTATGTGTATATAACGTAATTTGCAATAACAAACAGCGAGTGTTCAAAGGCGAATATCAACATGGGAAAAAAGTGGGTGGAAAATTGAGTCGTACTGCCATCATTCAGAATGCACAAGTTTGACAGTCGTATTGCATTTTCGATAATGAGCCCCCGGTGGTTATTGGAGTTGGAGCCCCATAAATTATTCTACCCATTGAAATCGTCAAGTACCTACTGTAAGTGGTATGTTTACTGATCGGAAAATATCGGTTAACTCTCTGGTCGTAAATGTTTGACAGGGGAGAATGTAGCCCAATACCACAGTGAATTTGATGCTCATTTCAATTTCAATCATAACCACTTCAATGTTAGAGTTTATGTCGATCTTTTTATTTGGAATGTGCTTGTTTACTAATAAACCAACACCTTGTTTAGTCCTGATGTTTGATGAAGCATTTACGAACTAGGAGGATTAAATGTTTAGGAGTGCTGGGATAGCATTGTGGCAGCAATGGGTTTCTTGGATAGAAATAAGGCTTAGGTTGAATTGCTAAATAGCACTTGCAGTTCGGAGAAATTGTTATAAAAACCTTTTATATTCCATTGTAAAATATTTATGTTCATGAAAAAAAGGAAAATTCTCAGTATTTTATAACGTTGCCTTTGTAGAAGAGAGAAATGTTGAAATATTTATAATTCTTCAAAGCAACTATCTGTTGAGAGATCTTTTCTAGTACAGATGGTTTCTTTAAGATAGTATTATTTATTTATTAAAGTTGAGCTTTGTTGTGGGGAGGAACAATTTTCAGCAGCAATAGTAGGAGCAGCGTTAGAGTCGCTACTAGAAGTGGGTAATGCGGTTAGATTGGTGAAATTATGTTTTTCGTTAGGGTTAATTTGTATTAATAACTAGCGGACCCGACAGACTTCGTTCTGTCGAATAGCTTTTGAATGTGGCAGTTTATACTTCGACCTTAAGACGTTTTTACTCTGCTGACCCTCACACACCTCCCTATCATCATGGTGACGGTTCTGTTCACTAGAATTAAAGAAAAGTGTCAGCTCGGGTGACCTAAGTATCTTCGCTTCCACGAATTTTTGCCACCCTTTGGGGACCCACTAAAAATCCCGACTGGGATGTTTGCCAGAGGGCTTCAAACTAAGAGGGGAGCTTAAGGTTTAAACCTGATTGAAAAATAATCTAAAAGGATAGTGGGGACCTAAAGGTAATATAGTATTTATAAAGTGGGTGCTTCAATGACAAAACATAGAGATAATTAATTATCTATCTATAGTATTATTTTAAAACATCTATCTATAGTATTATTTTAAAACATGGCGCTTATTCTGACTAAACTACAATATGTACAGATATGAAATATATATGAAAAGAAAGGTTTTGATGAGCATATTTCCGGAAAATTATAAAAATTAAAATTGGTTAATTTGTTCATGAAATATTTGCGTGTAAAGTTATGAAAATTTTCATATTGATAACAGCGATGTCTATGCAAAGCGGGATGACACATAAATATACGCATATATATGAGTACGTTCGTTTGCTTTGTTTAGCTCTCTTTCTAATGAGCACAACATTGTATACATTTGGATTCTCAATAATTTGTTTGTTTTGTTCTCTTTACTAATAAATATGTATTCATGAACATAGTCCCAACGGGTGCTGCGAATTTTTTTCAAAATTTTGTTGTGATGGCAATAATTGGTATGAATTGACAATTGACTTGAAATTTGTCAATTCACTTAAAACAACGGTAACAGTGCAAATTAGAAAGAGTTTTGGACAGACGCAAAATAGAATTTATTTTAAGAAAAAAGTACATCCATATTTAATTTTAAAATATGTCTAGAGGACGACCAAGAAGAGTTCGTAGAAGAGTTCCTACTTCAAGTGGAAGAATAGAGCAGGTAAGTACAGGTAAGTGATAAATGTTTGAAACGTCACGTATTGGATATGATTGGTAGAATCATCCACTTTTGTTTTCGTTCATACATACATATATGGGACAATTGAACTATTGTACAATATAGGTATAAACGTATGTATGTATTTAAAAATTTTGTGTGCGTTTGATCCATTTTGCAAAATTCAAAATTTTAAATAGTTTTAAAAAATGAGGAGAGAGAGACAAATTAGTTAGTAATTATTTGATACTATTTCAAAGGTAAACTGTA
Source organism: Anastrepha ludens (assembly GCF_028408465.1). Taxonomy (NCBI): domain Eukaryota; kingdom Metazoa; phylum Arthropoda; class Insecta; order Diptera; family Tephritidae; genus Anastrepha; species Anastrepha ludens. The sequence goes on along the minus strand of NC_071500.1, from coordinate 130,123,600 downwards.
TTTGGGCTATTCTCAGACAAATTTTATAGTAATAGACGATGCTCAACGCCATTTAAAAGAACACTATTACCCATCAAATCAACGAACTTTTTGACACAGATATACATTTTTAAGTGTTTTGTTTTTTTCTTTGTATTGTATTCTATGTGTGTACATGTATATTTTTATGTATGCAGCCATTATCAAATCATATATGAATAAGAACTTTGAAATTTTTTTTTACCATTCTTCTTAAAAATTTTTAAAACGTAAAGATCTGTAAAAAACAATATTTACTTTTGCAAATCCAAGAAATTTGACGAATGGCAAAAAAAAAAATTGTATAATTGTGTTGGTGAATGGCACACGACTTATCATAAAACAAATGCATCCGAATTGTTTGCACGCGGAAGTGTTATGCGGAGAGGCTCAGGGAAGGCGATTTCTATTGCCTCGTATAAATTTGCAGCCGAGCGAGACCACACTTCCTTTTACGTTGAAGCGCCATCAATTTCCCATTAGAATAGCCTTCGCCATAACAATAAATAAGGCCCAGGGGCAAATATTATCAAGGGTTGGGCTTCATTTAAAGGAGGATTGCTTTGCTCACGGCCAACTTTATGTTGCGTTAAGCCGTGTTAGATCCTGGGAAAATATACGAGTTCAAATGGGCAATAACGAAAACTTGACGTTGAATGTAGTTTATAATATAATATAAAAAAATTATATAAATAATATATATATAAAATATAATTTAAAAAAAAAATACTGATTTAACTGAAAAAAATTTTAAAAATGTTATATGCATAAGTTCTTGCATATTACATACGAATAAAAATATACACTTTTTTAATCATCATAACTTTTAATATATAAAAGTGTCACATATGCTGTTTACTTTCCGTGGGAAAAAAGCCCACCCGATTTTCGGGAGTTAATATACATAATAGGACTATGAATAAGTTCGTGCGGTTTTTTTCGAAATTTGAAACTTTATTGACGTAAAATGGTTACAAATTTAATATTCAAAATATTGTCCATCGCTTACTACTACTTTTTCCCATCTTTCTGGCAATTCACGGATTCCCTTTGTGAAAAATTCGGTCGGTTTTGCCGCAATCCACGAATCGATCCATTTTTTGACTTCATCGTAATTACGGAAGTGCTGGTCAGCCAGGCCATGTTGCATCGATCGGAAGAGATAGTAATCGGATGGCGCAAGGTCTGGACTATACGGCGGGTGGGGTAGGACATCCCATTTGAGCGTTTCTAAGTATGTTTTGACCACTTGTGCAACATGTGGCCGAGCATTGTCATGTTGCAAAATAACTTTGTCGTGTCTATCGGCGTATTGCGGCCGTTTTTCTCGCAGTGCTCGGCTCAAACGCATCAATTGTCGTCGGTAGACATCCCCCGTAATCGTTTCATTCGGTTTCAGTAGCTCATAATACACAACACCCAGCTGGTCCCACCAGATACACAGCATAACCTTCAGGCCATGAATATTCTGCGCCGACGTCGATGTTGAAGCATGGCCAGGGTATCCATACGTTGCCCGACGTTTTGGATTGTCGTAATGGACCCACTTTTCATCGCCAGTCACAATTCGATGCAAAAAACCCTTTCTTTTGTGCCGTTGAAGCAGTTGTTCGCATGCCATAAAACGGCGTTCAACGTCTCTTGGCTTCAATTCATACGGCACCCAATGGCCTACCTTTCGGATCATTCCCATGGCTTTTAAACGTTTGGAAATGGTTGATTGATCAACTCCCAAAGTTTTTGCAACCTCTTCTTGCGTTTGAGCCGGATCTTGATCGAGCAATTCCTCCAATTCGGTATCCATGAACTTTGGCGGCGCACCCTCGCGTTCTTCGTCTTCCAAGCCAAAATCACCACTTTTAAAGCGTGCAAACCACTTCTGGCACGTTCGCTCAGATAGAGCATGCTCACCATAAACTTCCACCAAGATACGATGACTTTCGGCTGCTTTTTTCTTCATATTAAAATAATGAAGAAGAATTCCCCGCAAAAACACATTATTTGGCACAAAATTCGACATTTTCAAGTGTGGTAAAAATATTGTTGTTTACGCTTCAAATAAAAAACTTATACTGACGTTTGTGCCTTACGACAGTAGCTCTCCAATGAATGTTTGGAAATGTGGATCGATGGAATAATAATCAAGTTACGCCATCTGTTGTAAAACCGTAACGAACTTATTCATAGTCCTATTACTAGTTTATTATTATTATTATTAACATAGGGTTAATAACCGATATAATAAAGAATAATGAAATAAAACGTATGTAAGTATTTACAGTAATTCATATAATGAATCATAATTATTAACAAAAATCTGTTTTATTTTTATTGTAGTGCTTTATGATATACAATGTTTTTTGTTTGATTACTTGGTGAATATACAAACAAATCTGATGGTTTTCCAACTCGGAAACAGGCAACATACAATTGACCATGTGAGAAACATGGGTTTTCTAGATTAATTAATAATGTTTATCTTTTGGTATTCTTAAAATATCTTTGGATTTGTTCAGCCCTGCATGAATATTCTTAGAACTTACTTAACTATTTTTATTTATTATTTGTGAATGAAGTCATTTCTTAACTCGTTCTGAAACTAAAACAAAAGAAAGAATATTGCGAGGCCAATCAATACTGCATTTCTCTAGGGCTTTTATCTTGAGGATTTCCGTGGCCTGGAAATATTTGGTGCAGTTCCTGTCCGAAGATGGGTGCTATTCAGCGCGATTGTCAAGTGGATAGTTGCAATTATTACACGTCGAATTATTATTGCACCTCTTTTGGGTATGTCCTAACCTTTGGCAGTTTCTGTAACGCATTGGGCTTGGGATATAATATACCATACGACTTCCACGGAGTCAGGAAGCTGAAAAAGATCAAAGGCTAGAACAATTTGTCCAGTATAAATGGTTTTAGCCTCAATTTGGCGAGCAAATTTTGTAGGTACTCTAACATGTTGATCCTTCATTTCTCCGATTATTTCGTCTTCCACAACGTGCTTTAGGCAAGGCGAGTAGATTACACCTTTCACTAAATCCAATGTCTCATGTAATTTAACATTAATGGGACATAGGTTAGGAAAATATTTGGGTTTTAGGAACTTATCTGCAGTTCGAGCGTTGCTGGTTAGGACGAGTAAGTTGCCGTCGCGGAGTGGTGAGATTGAGTTTATCTCCGTCAATATAGCAAAAATCGATTTTTTAATAGCAAGTGGGCTCAGCTGAGAACAAGGCATAGTATTGTCGACAGAAGACATCATAAAAAACTATCCACCGTTCGGAGTCCGCTGGAAACTGTAGGTCCCTCCATTTGTGGAACAACATCAAGACACACACCACAAATAGGAGGAGCTCGGCCAAACACCAAAAAAGGGTGTACGCGCCAGTTATATATATATAATAAAATATTGAAAAGGGAGCAGACAGTCAAGAACGCCATGTTTTCTTTTGACGGCTACTAGGTTATGGCTAACAAGGGTAGTTTTAGAGATAAACCACATTAGACATTGTGTTTGCATTTTTTCAAGTACTTTTGCAAGACATGAAAGGAGAGAACTCGGTCTATAGCTATTAAGGCCGGCGGGCCAATTAGATGTCCTAAATTCAGTAGTTTTCGCGAAGCGTTGTAGGATGAGAAAAAAAACAATTAGCCAAATGAAGTTTTGGGGATAGTTTAATATATATTTGAACTAAAAAAAAAAAATTTGTACAATCTCCAACAAAATATTGTAAGCCGAGTTATCAATAGATTCCCAGAGCGCCTTGCCACTGAAGTATCCAACTTCTGTACAAAATACAACTTGCAATTTTCATCTGAAAACAAAAAAAAAAAGATTATTAATTTTGATGTAATTATCTTCGATGTGAACTACGAAAATTGGGAGAAACACGTAAAATTCGAATTTTTGGGGAAGGTAGAAAAAAAGTGGTTTTTCAAGGAAAAAAACAACTCTTCAACTGGGTAAAAAAGTCGCTTAAAAAAAGTTTTTGGATGTTTTTTTTAGTTCACATAGAAGAGAAAACAATACTGAAGATAACGCATTTTGAATGAAATGGATAGCTCGTTTAGTTTTTTTGCCGACGCCGCACTACGCTCGGTTCTGTAGCTCTGCAAATACTTGGAATTTAACTCTGAAAATTTGTGTCTCATGTTCTTGAATATCTAAGCTCTTGATCTCAGGAAAAAAAAAAATCGATTTTTTTGACCTTTTAATTGGCCCGCCGGCCTTAATAAGTTCTGGGAGCTTATTTGGTTTCGGAATCGGAAGAGCAGAAGCGGATAACCAGGAATGGGGATAGATGCCATCATTAAGTATTTTATTATATAAGGATAGTAATGCGTTCTTAGCAGATTTTGGAAGATTCCGTAACATAGGGTCGGATATAAGATCCCTACCAAGCATTTTCCCTTTGGTATGCTGAAGAGCCGACTCAAGTTCGTCGTAAGATAATTTGCTTTCCAAAAAAGTTGTATCCTTTGATACATTTAATGGTTGGTACTGACAAGATAGTATTGAAATTTTTCTGTTAGTATAGTCAGTTGGGAAGCTGAGTTTTCTGAATACTTAGACCAAGTATTACCAAAAGCGTTGGCTTTGTCTAATACCGCTGTGAGGGAGCAGTTTGGTAGTTGAATAAGTTTTAAGGGTGGTGAGGAGATACCAGTAAGAGCGTAGATCTTCCCCCAGAATTATCGAGGGTCCATGTGAACGAGGAAGTATGGAAAAAATATCAGCTTCTACAAAGTTTTGTGCTGGCGGGATGTAGGTGCTGATGAGTGTAATATGGGATGGTATGTTAATTTGAATTGCAATTGATTAGATCGTGTTGGATTGGGTTATAAACTTGTGAGGAATGTTACGATTAACAAGAATGGCTGCCCCTTCTTTGGAACTATTGTTATGTAGAGAGTTAGTAAAGTAAGCGATGAAAGACTTAGGAACTATATGATTTTTTAAATTTATAGGAATCTTAGTTTCTTGCAGACATATTATATCGGGAGGAATGTCCCGGATAATTAAGTCTATATCATTATAATTATTTATAAATGCTCTAATATTCCACTTAACAATTTTAAGCATAATAATTAATAATAAATATTAATATTATATTAAAAGATAAGTATATGATATATGTTTTGTATATGTATGTTGTTGATATGTGTAAAATATTTGACTTGGCTAAATTAGTATGATGGTTCTACTGTGTCAGTTTGTTGTGGTTGATTGTAGTAGGTGGATGAAAAACTGTTTTTTGTGTCTGCTGATTTGGCGATTGGCGATGTTGCTGTAGATAAATTTATTATTGTTTCATCGGTTACTTTTGATAATTGGCTTATGCTTTTGTCGGTTGAACTATTTGCTTTCGTGATGTTGGCAAATGTGTGTGGAGTCAAGGAGAGAGGGTTCCGGATTTTGTATAATTTGTTCGCTTCGTTGAATTTTTATTTTCATGATTTCTTTCGCTTACTGATATTTCTGGCACAAGGTGGAATAAGCAGCATGATCGCCTGCACAAATTACAGTAGGTGGAGGTGCATGTAGCCGGTGTATGAGGAGGGAGAATACATTTTTCGCAAGCTGACATATTTTTGCAATGTCAACGTTGTCCGGTAGAAAGTAGTTGTCGAAATAAATTAAAATAACTCCTGTCTGTTTAGAGACTCTTTCGATAAAGCGTTGAAATTTATAAACATTTGTTACGCCATATTCTTTTAAGCCATCAATGATTTCATTTTCCGGGACATTGTTGAGGAAAGGGGCATATACAGTGCCCTTAATGCAGTTGAGATTATCATGATAGTTAGCAGTGATTGAACACAGACCAGAAAGTAAGCGAGCATCAATAAATTTGTTCGCATATTCACGATTTTTCACCAGGACAACTAAGCTGCTGTCGTATTGTTGTGAAAGCGAATTAATTTGCTTAACATATGTACATATGGAAAGAAGTAGTGTATAATAGAGAAAATCTATTATCCCCGAGATTTGGGGCCCCAGACCCATACTTACGACTTTACAAACATGCGCAGATATTTTGGTCAGAAATCACTTTTATATGTACTACATACATATATGTATGAAAAAACACGCATTTAACAATTATATTTCAAATTATTTTTGGAATATTAAAAAGAATTTGATTGAAAATTTGTGCACTGCCTTCTGTGTTTTCACTAGGAATTCAAAAACTAGACTGAAAAAAATAGATCCACCATTTATTTCTTATATAATATAAATATTGTAGCTATTTTACAGCAATTGTTTAGTACCGAATTGAATATTTTGAAAATTAAGTTGAAGACCCCTCTGCCAGCGTCGTACCCTCGCGAATGAAGATGTCATCAAATATTTATTAGGGAATTTTTCACTTTTTATATACATATATAGTATATAAAAACAGCACGAACATCTTTTTGGATTTCAAATATCAAATTAATTGGCCAAAATTAAAAATGTCTTCTTCTTGGTCGGGGCAATAATCGCTTACCAAATTTTTTCCACTAGTTGGAAACACCAAGTGAAGTCGAGCCCCTCACCACATGATCTTTCCAATGCAAAGCTGCTACCACCAGCTGGTATCGCATCGAATACTTTCAGAGCAGGAGCGTTTGTTTCCATTCGGTCGGCATGACCCAGCCAACGTAGCCGCTGGATCTTTATTCGCTGCGCTATGTCTATGTCATCGTAAAGCTGTCACCAACGTGACGGTGTTTTCAAACACTCCAAGAGACAGCCTTATAAAGTATTAGTCTTGTTCGTCGAGAGAGGATTTTACTATTAAATTACCTACTTAGTCCAAAGTAGCACTTGTTGGCAAGAGAGGTTCGTCTTTGTACTTCAAGGCTGACATTGGTATCGGTGTTAATGCTGGTTTCTAGATAAAGGAAGTATTTTACAACCTCGAAATAAGTCACCTTGCTTGAAAGGTCGTTTGGTATCAAACGGCTCGGAGAGATTCTTTGCCAGAATAATTCAATAATAGAACCAATTAAAATCTCTGAAAAATACCCAGTCTAGTCAAGGCAAAATTAGAAACTAAGTATTTAAAATAAAAATTTCAATAGTTACATACTCATGTCCAAATAAGAAATATTTCCCTACCATAACAACGATCTGGCATTTTTAAGTTTGTTAATGAAATCTGGTGATATCTCATACCACTCCTTTTGCACACGCTCTCCCGCCATGAGTTGGGTTAGCAAAGGAAATTAGAGTTATAACTTGTCCTCTAATATTACGGACGAAACATTAATCATAACATACAAAAAGCGGGCGTGACCGACCTCAGTACATTGTATTTAAGTCGGATCTCAATGAGCTGTGGAGCAATAAATGTCGTTATAGAGATACACAAATTTATCCAAAAGTGGATCAATTTTTAAAACTTTACGTGCGGTTACTCGTAACCTTCATAATGTGCAAAGTCGTTCGCAATTTGTGAAATCCGACTAGTTTTGAAGCAGAAATTTATTTCATGAGTTCAGGTTTCTCCTGCAGGGATAGGAATGTACTTTGAACATGCATTCTTACGTCAGCATGCATGCGTAACACAGTTATCTGTTCACGAACATCAATTGATACAACATACAGATATGAATTAGTGCATGTCGGTTACTTTGGTGAAATATTTCGCAGCCTGTCCGAAAAAAGCAGGCTATGGTGACTCACACAATCAATTCTTTACATTTTTGCTCAGCATGAATCATTTTGATTCGAGTGTGTATGCATATTCCAGTATACAAATCGGTATGTATGTAGAATAAAATAAAGATATGCATGTGCGCATTTGTGTGTAAGTGCATGTGCATCCCAAGCCAAGCTGAGCATTTGCGCGCGCACCTAAGAAAACCACACACAGCGGCTGCGGCTCTTCTACCTGACTAATCCGCTTATCAAATTTCAGAAGGCTGCGCATGTAAAGGGTTTCTTTGCGAGATCCAGCAGCGGCAGAGAAGTAGAAAAAAAGAAATAAAGGTGCATCCTCAGCTTACTGTTTTCCTTTAATCGTCCCGGACAAGAAATTGAAGTCAGTATATGATAGCTTTTGTGTACAAGTTCCCTTTTTTATACTATTGCCATAAAGAGGTAATACCATATACAGGGGGTTCATATAGTGGAAATGCTTGCTCTTTCAAATAAGCCAATATATTATATGTATATGATTTTTGAAATTTTTCCTCAACTTTTAAAAGAAACCACTATATGGATCACCCTGTGTATATGTACACATATTTATATGTTCATATAAATGCATATATACATATAATTGTATGTATATAGCTATGTGTCCTTTTGTAATATATACTTCTTCTGCTCTTGTGTATGAAACAGAACACTTCCTTAACTATGGTGTAGATTCATAATTGGAGCTGTAGGTTGAGCTGCGATCGGTCTCTAGACCGATTTTCAATAAATTATAACAAATTTTATGATAAATGAAATGCACTTAAAAACAAGTCAACAGTCAAATAAGTCGCCATCTATTTTAAAAAAGCCCTCCTCGGCAGGCAATGGCAAACCTCCGAGTGCATTTCTGCCATGAAAAAACTCCTCATAAAAATATCTACCGTTCGGAGTCGGCTTGAAACTGTAGGTCCCTCCATTTGTGGAACAACATCAAGGCGCACACCACAAATACGAGGAGGAGCCCGGCCAAACACCCAAAAAGGGTGTACGCGCCAATTATATATAAGTTATTTAATTAAGTATGTTATTAAATATAACAATATCAACGGTATGACAGGTGTCAATGAATAAGAACTCTAGGTGCCACCTACATATGTATACATATCTTAAAAAAAAATGTATTGTGTAAGTAAATTAAAGTAGTAAAGCCCTCTCTCGACGAACAAAATAAACACTCTTTAAGGCTCTCATTATGTCCGTCCTATCGTATGGCGCAGAAATATGGACGATGACAACGCCCAATGAGGCGTGGCTTGGAGTGTTGGAGAGAAAAATTCTGCACCTTTGCACGTTGGCGACGGCGAGAATCGTAGACGATGGAATCGTTAAAATCGCTTAAGCGGTTATCGCGCCAATCAAAAAGAGAAGAAATTGAAGTATTTAAATATTTCTTTCAAATGAATTTTAATACAGAAATTCTTTTAAATAAGATTGCTATTTATTATATTTATAAACATTTATTTAGTATGTTATTAATTTTTATATTTAAATGATTTCATTTAATCTTTCTATTTTAACGTGGCCGCCGTAGCCGAATGGGTTGGTGCGTGACTACTATTCGGAATTTACAGAGAGAACTTAGATTCGAATCTCGGTGAAACACCAAAATTAAGAAAAACATTTTTCTAATAGCGGTCGCCACTCGGCAGACCAGACAATGGCAAACCTCCGAGTGTATTTCTGCTATGAAAAAGCTCCTCATAAAAAAATATCGCCGTTCGGAGTCGGCTTAGAACTGACTCTTCTTGTATTGTTGTTCGGAACCTCTTCACCCAATTGTATTTCGGAGTCATACAGTCCCTATTGGTCCGATAACTCATATCTATTGAGCTATGTCCGAATATTTCACAGGTTTAGCTGCTACACCCTCTGCCGCAATGTCAAGCGGTGGTGGGTTGAGTGCTTTCAAGTACTGCCGTAGTAGTTTTAATTGCCTCTGTCGTGCAGAGATTCGTAATTAACAACACCAAAAAACCTCCCGTTAACAAGCATCAAGCAAATCCATTTACATTTCAAAAATTTGATACGCCCCTTGGCGATTCTTTCAAACCCCGTATTTTTTAAATTGTTTTGAAATGACGTCTGCTACTCCATTGAGTGTGACTAGTGAGCAGTGTGCGAAAATAGAACGTTTTGTTGGTACTTTTACAAACATAAGTATAACATTATGAGCTGAAATTAATGTGATCGCGACTTACGTACCTTTCTTACTTTTTATTATATAAATACTTGATTTTTAAAAATGTATGTGTTAGTTTATTACTTGAGCCCTTTAAAATGATCAGTTCAGTTTCTCTTCGGCTTCGACTGAAATTGACCAAAGTTTGGTACGGTTCGGTTTGGCCTTAAAAATCGGAGCTCAGTCCTTCAGTAAGAATGCGAAATACTATGTAATGGTTAGGACAAATTTGCGAGTATGTGTGTACATGACGTCTTCGAAAACTCACTATATGTGAAATATTATGACATATAAGTACAGTCTGTCTAATAGAAACGTGAGGGCTTATAATATTTGTTATACATTCAATAAAATGTATAGTCACCATTAGCTATAATGGCAAGTTCTTCGAGCCCAAGCCACTCTCCAAATCAGACGAATTTTCCTTAAGCGTCCTATTTATTTTGCTTAAGAGTTTTTGCTTAACTCGTACCTAAAGATTTACAATAGGGTTGGCATCTGCCAACTGTCAAGTCCAATCCAACATTTCAATCAATTATAGGTACTGTTTCCACTATACAATAATTGGGATAGTTGTCTGCTTGTGAAATTCAAGGTTGGCTAGTTCTTCAAAACATCTTCCATTAATGCTTTTTAGTAAATTTTATTTATAAAAACTGCATTCAAATTGGTGGTAAACACAAATAAATGGTCAAATCCTATTTTGGAGAAGCAGCCAAAAACATGAACCTTTACTGGATGCTTAACAGTTCTTTGAAGTTGTCGATTATCAGCAGTAGTCAAAGACCGACGTATGCAACTATTCGCCCAAAAGTAAGATCCCTCTGTGAATAATACCATTACCTAATTCCGTTCTGAATTTGCCTTAGCTCATGCAACTCTTTTCTCTCTCTCCGCAATTTGAGGCCTTTTGCATGTGAACGTCCTGGAATCATAAGTTCGGATACATGAACATCACTTTACTTTAGAACTACTTTAGCTTTACGATAAGGCTTTGGCGCAAACAAATCAATGAGCTTCTGATCTTGCTTTGGAGAGGTCTTTTTGTCGTTCGGGGAAGTTGTAAACGTTAACTTCAGTATACCGTTGCACCCATTTATTAATGAACGTCTACGACTTCTTCAAATATTTTGATGCAGATATGTGGAACATTTTTGGACTTAGGTAGGTGTGTACATAGGAGGACTTCTTCAAATCGTTTTCATACGCAGAACTCATTTTGTAAAAACAGCGTACACTTTCTAAACTTCTCACACAACTAACAAGTTCCACAACGCGAATCATGAAAAGAATACGCCTATTTAGGAACATTAAAAGTTTTTTATAGCGGAGCTCTAAGTTTGAATTTTGCCTGTCACGCTTCTGTTCACAGACTGTATCTTTGTATTTATTTACTTTAGAAAACGTATATTGGGGACAAAGAGGAGATGCAAAGAGGGCTTAGATGGGAGTTTCGGGGGATCTGCTTACGAGGCTCGTCAAAAAAACAATACATTCTTGCGTAATTTATTTTCGATAAATGCTGACAGAGTTGGAAGTTGAAAGCATGTGTACATAGGAGGACTTCTTCAAATCGTTGCAATCACAGTAAGCTGCACCAAAAACTCTAAATTCACTCAAATTTGTTATTAAAATAACTTGGATTTTTATGAAATTTACAATGAAATTATTACAATTATAAAAATTGAATGAGGTACAGCAACACGTGAAATATATTACGAGATTCCGGAGATTTTCCCATATATTTACGCTATATAGTCTTATACCATTCTCCGGAAACTTGACCTATTACCTATAAAAGACATCGCAATATTTTAAAATGATTTTCGCTTTATTAGAATGTTTAAATCTGCCGAATAATTTCAGTAGCTGATCCTATCGAGAAAATTGTGTGTTTAAGCTCTTGGACTGTTTGTATTACATCAATATTTCTTTTTTTTTTTTTATTATTTCCCTTTTTAAATTACAATCTGTTAAATTTTAACAATAAGTAATTATTTCATTTTGTATACGCTTGATGCTGTATTTTCTAATTGTGTCATCTATTGTGTCGATATTGAGGTCGCTGTGGATCACGTCGTTTGGTATATACCAGCCTGCTTTTGTTATTGTTCGAAGTATTTTAGATTGCGTCCTTTGAATTATTTTGATATTGGTTTTTTTTTGCTGTGCCCCAGATTTCAATGCCATATTTCCAAATGGGTGAGATTATAGATTTATATATCACTGCTTTGTTGTTAAGGCTTAGTTTTGAATTTTTAGCCAACAGCCAGTATAGTTGTCTGAACTTGTTTTTGATTTCATTTCGTTTGTTTTGTATATGTCGTTTCCAATTTAGTTTTTCATCTATAGTTATGCCAAGGTACTTTGCACTAGGAAGGATTTTTATTTCATTGTTTTTTATTGTTAATTTATGTTTCTTAGGCTTTCTGTTTGTATATATTACTTGTACCGTTTTATCTTTGTTGACTTCTATTCCCCAATTATCGAACCATGATACGGTGTTATTTATTGTTTGTTGAAGAATGTCAGTCGCGTTTTTTTTCTATTTTATCCGATGCCATTAAAACCGTGTCATCCGCGAATGTGGCTATCATGCAATTTTTTGTTGTTGGGATCGGTATATCTGCTGTAAATATCAGGTACAATAGAGGCCCTAGGACACTACATTGGGGTACACCTGCTGTCATTTGCATCATGCTTGAGCATTTGTCTTCGAACTTTATAAAAAAATGTCGGTTTTCCAGATAACTTTTGAGAATGGTGAAGTGATTCTGTGGCAATATTTGGCAGAGCTTATGCAGTAGCCCTTTATGCCACACCCTGTCAAAAGCTTTTGCAATATCCAGGTAGACAGCTATGCAGAACCTTTTATTTTCCATATCATTTAATATTTTGTTTATAACTCTGTGGACTTGTTGCACAGTTGAATGCTGTCGTCTAAATCCAAATTGATGGCTTGGTATTATATTTTTTTCTATCAGAATTTTGTCTAATCTGGCAAAGAGTATTTTTTCAAACACTTTTGAAAGAATGGGCAAGAGACTGATAGGGCGATATGACGTCGTTTCTGATGCACTTTTACCTGGTTTGGGGATTGCCGTTATTTGTGCAACTTTCCAGAGGCGTGGGAAGCATTGTGTCCTTAATATGCTGTTGAATATTTGTCGTATATATGTAATTGCTACATCAGGTAGTTCTTTTAGTATTTTACCATTTACTAGATCGAAGCCCGGTGCTTTTTTACTGTTCAGATTTTTCAAATGATATCTGATTTCTGCTGAGGTTGTCATTTTCATTCTCTTTTCTGGGTTACTCGTATTTACATTTGGTTCAATGTGCTGATTGTCTTTTTCGTTTGAGAATATTGTTTTAAAGTGTTCAGCTAGTGCGTTTGTCTTCTCTTTATTGGTCTTTGCCCAAGTTCCGTGATGTGTTTTGATGGGATGTTTATGGTGAACTGCTTTGACTAAGTTTTTAGTTGCTTTCCATAGAGAATAATTGTTAACTGCCGTGGCCCCCAAGTTATGTATGTAATTCTCAAGCTTTTTATCTTGGTGTTGTTTTAATATTGTTTTTAATTCAGTTGTTGATTTGTTAAGTTTTGCCTTATCTTCGGGATGTTTAGTAGTTTGCCACTTTTTACGGAGTTTCCTTTTTTGTTGTATTTTTTGTTTGATATGTATTGGAATAGACTCTTTTTGTTGAATTTTTATATTTGGTGTCGAAAGGGTGAGGGTTTTGATGATGGAATCGTTGAAAAAAGCTATTGCTGAGTCAATCTCGTTTTCCGTTTTTAATGAAATATTTATAGTCAATTGTGCTTCCACACTTTGTCGGAAATAATTCCAGTCTGTTTTATTATTATATAGTCCTCTAAAAGTTTGTTGGTGCAGAGATCCAAGAATTGTCATTAGAAGTGGGGAGTGATCCGATGATAGCTCCAAACATGACTTAATGGTGATATGGGATTGTGGAATATTTTTAACAATACATAAATCAATTAAATCTGGTTGTTTTCTGATATCTGTAGGCCAGTATGTCGGCTCTCCGGTGCTTATGAAGTGTCCATTATTTTCTCTTATAGCGTCTAGTAATTTTCGGCCTTTCGAAGTTGTTAACCTTGATCCCCAAATAGAATTTTTTGCACTGTAGTCACCTCCAGCGATATATCGACTTCCTAGTCCGTTTAAATATTCCAGGTATTGATCTTTTGTGTTATTGAATTTTGCCGGACAGTATACTGCTGATATTGTTATTGGTCCATTTGAGCTATTTACTGAAACTGTCGTTGCTTGTATGTTATTTTTTCTATAACAATCAAGTTCGTGGTATTTAAATGTTTTTTTGATGATTATTGCAGTTCCTCCGTGAGCCTTGTTATCTGGGTGATTTGTGTAGTGTACAGTACTATCACGTTGTTTTTTTGAAATGAACATAACGCAATTCAGAAATATGTATGTACATAAATAGTTTTATTAAATACAGTACAATCATACTTACATAATAATATGTACATCTGTACATAATCAAACATTTTTTTTATTTAGTATGTACTATTTCATTTCACATTTAGTCGCGAATTTTCTAATGGCATCACGTTTCTTTTTTATGTCAAAAACAGTAGATTTGTTGACACCAAATTCTGTTTCAAACCATCTTAATGATTTTCCTTTATCAAGGAGATCTAAAATTTCACATTTTTTCTGAAGAGTAAGGGTTTTATGAGCCCCTTTATTAAATTTTCCACTGCTCATAATAATAATGTCCACTCAATTCAGTTTGTCACTAAAGAATAAACACAACGCGTGATTTATGCTGTTGCATTTCGTATACATATATTGTTGTTAAAGTACTGCTATTTTACGAAAAACTCACAAAGCAAACTAAAAATTAAAATACATATGTATGTACATATTGCGAAGCAAATTTGAAAAATGTCCGGATTATAGAGTAAAAAATGTTAAACTGTCAGAATTATGCAGTTGTCCGGATTATAGATGTGACCGGACTACCGCGTGTCCGGATTATCGAGATAGTACTGTATGTTGTAATTGGGTATATTTACAAAAGTTTTATGAGTTGCATGAGTTTCGGATATTAGCATAATATCAATTGCTTTGTCTAGAATAAAAGTCTTGAGTTCTAGTTCGTGGCGCGTAAGTCCGTTTGCGTTCCAAATTGCTATTTTTATTTTACTTAGTGCGACCATCTAGCTTCGATACCAGTATGGTTACAATGTTCATCAGGTGGCCATTTGTGTTATCAATTGTTTCATCATAGTTTTAAGTTCAGTTAAATCATCTATACTTGATGTGGTACTATTAGGGTTGTTAAATTCTTTTGTTAATGTTTTCGTTGATGCTGCTTGTGCATAAGAAACGCCTGGTATAAGGGTTTGATTTGTATTAGTGCCGAGATTTTCCTGGTGATGTTCATTATTGCCTTGTTCTTGTGCGGCGTGAATTTCTTTTTTGCGTAGTGTCGGATATCTTTGTATTTGGAGTTTTTTGTAGATTTCGCAGCCTCTATAATTAGCTGTATGGTTTTCGCCACAATGAGCACATTTAATTTGGTCTGTTTCCGCTTTGTTCTTAATTTTACACATATTTGTCTTGTGTTTACCAGCACATTTAACGCAGACTGGATCTACCATACAGTAGTTTTTTGTATGTCCGTATTTCTGACAGTTTGTACATTGAGGAATTGTTATTTTTTGACGCGGTGGCTCAAAACTAATTTTACAGTGGAGTAGATGAGTTATACTGTATATGTCTTTATTGTTTTCGTTTAATTTTAGTTCAATTGAAAATAGTGACAGAGGTTGTTTTATTCCCGAAGCGTTTTTAATTTGCACGTTGTGAATATTTGTTGTTTCATGACCTAGTTCAAAAAGTTCATTTTTTATGTCCTCGATAGGAGTCGAGTGATGCATCTGCCGTAAAAATACTCTAAACCCTTGTTGCTCTTTTGGTCTAAATGTATAAAATTTTGTTTTTTTTTGTTTTAGTAAGTCTATTATTTTTGTGTAATGTGTTGTTTCTTTCGGTTGGATTTTAATTTCGTTTCGGCTAAGAACTTTTATTTCAAATTTATTATTTGGCAGGGAATTCAATGCATTTGTTAGGGTACACACATTTTCTACATTTTGTACATATACTGGTGGCGGTTTTTGTGCACGCTGCGTACCTGGGTCTTTTTCTACTGGGTTGCTTTCTGGCTCATTGATATTTGGTTCGTTATCTACATCCAAGAGATCGAACCTATTTGATGAAGCTGGGTTGCCTAACCAATACTCTTGCAGAGTTGTTTGTGTAGAGGTTTGCATTTTGTTCTTTTGTTTTTTGTTATTACTTGAGAGCTCGAGTTTGTTTGGTGATTGCTTATCTCGGTTTCTCTTTAACTGTGATTGCACAAATTCTTTTTTTTCATTTTGCATTTGCATTCTTGTATTGTGCGTTGCTGTTGATGATGATGCGATCAGTGCAGTTGGTGGGCTACATTCAGCACTGCGTGTTGCTGTTTGAAAGAGAGTTGAAGGTGCGTGGGTTGGTTTAGCAGAAGTGGATGAAGTTGTTGTTGTTGTTGAGCTTAGAGCTGTTGCTGATGTAGTGATAATGGAGTAGTAAGTACCTGTTGCTGTCGAGCATGATGTTGCTGCTGTCTCTTGCGGATAGTTGTAGGGCGCCAAAGTAGTCTTTATTACCGGATTCTCCACGTGATGGTGATTAGCCGTTAACGCTATTGGTGTTTTACATTGATCACTCCACGATAGCGGAATTGTTGATTCTCTTATTTTAGCCATAGTTTCTCTTGTTTCTATTTCTGTTTTATCAGAGTAAGTTGAGCACTGATTTGAATTTGTTGTTTGCGCGGTAGATAGCGGTATACTCCGTTCACGGGGTGGAGGGCGCTCTACTGGCATTCTAATTTTGTTTATATCGTTGTTTTTATATTTGTTTATATTGTTTACTAGCATTCCCCAGTGGGCTTCGCACCACCATACATAGAATGTTTTTTTATATTGAATCGTCTGGCGTGCTCCCCAATTGGTGTTTTATCGGCTTTTATTATTATTTTGTGGTCATCGGTGGGCATCAGATCGAGTGCCACTTTGAACAATTTCACCAATTCATTGTGTTGATGGAACATTGTTTGCAATTCATTCACGTTTGATCTTCTCGTATTCGTCGAAATTGCACAGCGCTGATCTAATTCACGATTCTCATCACCAATAAAATATATTTGCAAAAATTGATGGTGACCTCTGGGAATAGTAGCAAAGACCCAGCTCTATGGTATATTTGACCTTGAATCTGTAAAGTTCGAGAAATATATGTAGATAACGGATCTGAATTTTTAAAAACATCGAACACAGGGACGGCACATAAATTAAATATGATATTGTTTATTCCAAACGAAGTAATAACCTTAAACGTCGGCATAAATCCTTCTCTTATAATATTTGTAGCTCCAAAAGATGTCATTTGAAAGCATGAATTGTATTTTTTAATGTTTAAGAGGAAATGCTTCGACGTTGGTGAATTGCCAAAAACCAATGAATGCAAAGGTTCTGGCGGAAGTTCTAGCACCGGCAATTTGACTTTCCCACCAGCACAGCACATACCAGGCGTTTAGTTTCTGAATTTAATTGCTTTGCATTCTTTATTCATCTGGCCAATGTAGGCATGCATGCTGTAATCAATGGTGGCATCGTAATTGAAAGACGCGCGGTCCATTTGACGTATATCATAAACGGACGTACGCCCACGACGGTTTCTTGGTGCTTCACTATTAACCGACTGATTTCTCCGTCTATGTTGTTGTGTTTCCACTTAATTTCGTCGAACACGATCTTCTTCACTTTGTGATCACATAAAATGTCATAACTCAGGAACGGCTGCACCGATTTCAATCAAACTTGACACAAACAAACTCCTCAAAGATAGAAAAGAACTCTACAATTTTCGTGTCAATCGGTTTGGCGGTTCTTGAGTTATAAGATTACCAAGGAAATGTAACTTCTTTTTATATATATAGATTCACTTATGTTGTTGTGTTTTTGTTTTTAATAACAATACTAAGTTGTGTTTAGCACGTTAAAGCGTCTATTTCGCGAAGTAAAGATTTTTTAAATTAAAGATTTACCACTTTAAGGATGTTGCACTAGAGAGCGAGGTGTTAACACGTCCGAACATGATAAATATTTTTCAACATTAATTTTCAACATCAATATTTAACGCCGCTTCAAATAAAAGGCCATGTTCATGGACGGTGACTGGCGACACCAAACTGGCTGACTTAACAGTTATCGCTTCTACGTTACCGGAGCAACCCGGATTTAATAAACCACACAAACCCCAACACTACCAAGCTCAGCATGCATTGGCTTTTGTGCGAATACGCGTGGCTTGTGGAACACTGTGATATGTATCGGTATTAAACACACTTTAAACTATTTAAGGTGCTTTTAAATAACTTATGCTTTCTCGATTAAGTACAGGGCCCGGCATTCGAAGCGTAACCAATTAAAAAGGCCATAAATTTAGTTTGGAAAATTACTTTTATTCAATTCGACGTAAAAGATGTCCGAAAATATTACAAAATTAAGAATCAGTTTACTTTTGCTCGATATAATCACGAATCGCAAGCTGCCCGAATGTAATTTGCAGGTATTTTGGCCCATTCGCGGACAGTGGCTTTTTTCAGCGCCTCGAGACTGGTGAATCTTTTAGTTCGGACCTTGCTCTCCAAAATGGCTCAAAGAGAATAATCCATCGGATTCGTGTCTGGTGAATTTGAGAGCCATTGTGTGGACGTAATAAAGTTTGAAACGTGTTTTTTAGCCATTCTTGGTTTACTCGAGCTTCGAGGGACGATGCCGAGTCCTATTGAAACGTCTATGGTCTGCCACCGAAACGAAATGTTTGTCTGCCCAAGGCTTCAAAGCAACCTCTAGAATACTTTCCCATCACCCATCAATTTGAAACATTTTCTCGTCAGAAAACACAATGTTCGGAAATTGACCGCTTTCGGCCAAGCGAAGCAATTCCTTCGTTCTCTCAAGTCTGACATGTTGCTGCTTTGGTGCGAGATATTTTCAGTTCTTTCGCCATTTGACTGGCACTTCGTCGGGGATTTCGTTAAAGTCACTTCTTCACTTTTAACCATTTCACGTGACCTTGCAGTCTTTTGATGAGGTTTCGCGGTGCAACCAGTAACATTTTAACGAGTAATGGAGCGATAAACAAAAACTTTGGCCCTTATTATGAGCAACATTCGATCTTCGACTATAGTCGAAAGTGCTGATCGAACGAATTTTCATTTGGTATTATGGTGCTCATTCGTTGAAGAATAGGACTATTGTGAATTTCGATCGCTCGATGCATTTACAATAGATAATTTTTCTCAGCTGATACAGCAAATCAAAATAAAAGAAAAACCGATTGTGTTGAAATTCTTTGCTAACAACAATTTTAAAAGTTATAAAAAAGTATTTTTTGTGAAAATGGAGTACAACGGAGTTGTGGTTCGACGATTCAACGCTCGATGAAAGATTAGTGGAACTAGCTAGATGTAGAAAACAGCTGAGGGGCGCATCCAACCCCCTTGAAATGGCTTCCACTGAGTAAGTTTAGTATTTTCAAAATTTGTTGACGTACATAATATTACAGAAATTTCCTTACAGTTTTTTAAAGGACTTTAGATTATCTAAAGAGCCGTTTATGAACCTACTGTCCAGTACAAAAAACCAGTTGCAGCAGTGCACCCGAGCCTAGAGCTCTTCAATATTCTCCAAAAAAAGCAAAACAAATTATTAATGTGTGTGCAGCTTTGCACAACATTTGCTTGTTTTATAATGTTCAACTTCCGGATGAAGAGTTATCCGATGAGACTCTCAACGATGATGCTGAAGATATTGAAGTGGAGCCAAATAACGGAGAAGCAGAAAACATAAGAAATGAAATTCTTAGAATATTATAGAAAAATCTAAAAAGTATTAAATAGAAACCTTTACGCCACAGTTTCTGTTTTATTTTTGTTATAAATTTTCTTTATTCAATTATTCGTCATTCGAAAAAAATATGTATTTCAGTTCCTCTACGTATTTCAGCCCATACCTGCCAAGGGAAAATAATAAAAAAATAAAAATGTATTTCTATAAACATCACAAAAAAAAACATTATTAACCTTAATCCATTTTGCTGCCGTTCTAACTGGTGGTCCCAAGCAATTCAGCTCCGTTGTAAATTCCTCGCAAAATATTAACATATATTAACATATTCCTACATAATATTAACAAAATTAGTATATATTTATTATTTGGTTACTATAAAACAATAAATAATCGCAAACAACTTACATTTTGACAAGTTTTCCCACAATACGCTATACAATCGAAAGCAAAATTGCATTCGACTCTAAATTCGGTATACAACGAAAATTTCGACAGCGTTGCACCGCTCATAATACCAAATTGACATTCGATTTTCGATCTTCGACAACCAACGAATATCGAAGATCGAATGCAACTCATAATAGGGGCCTTTATTTACTTTAAGGTGCTCGAACTCACGAACAATCGCTGGTTGTGATTTTCCAGGCAAATATAATGCAATCACACTATTACGTTCCAAATCCATTACTAATTTTTTTCCGCGTTTACTCTCGGCAAACAAAGTTAACCTCGGTGAGGACTGACTACATCGTCCCGATGGTAACATTCAATAGGAATTTTGCCACACTCTTTCCATCTAAAAAAGAATGGAATAAGGGATTCTCTCTAAACAACTTCGATACCTTAGTCTATACAGATGGCAGTAAAATGGATTGTGATGTGGGAGCTGGTATATATTCTCAGAGACTTGGAATTGAAAAATCTGTGCGTCTCCCTAATACCAGTAGCGTCTTCCAAGCGGAAGTACTAGCAATTGGGGAAGCCTGTAGGTTACTAATCGCAGATTTCTCTTTTAAGGGCAATATCGCTATTCTTTCGGATAGCCAAGTTGCAATCCAGGCGCTGGATGCGACTATAACAACCTCTAAAGTGGTGGAGCAAAGTAGGAATAGCCTCACCAACTTGAGTGAAAACCATAGAGTAACCTTAATTTGGGTCCCGGGACACCGGAACATAGAAGGTAACGAAAAAGCTGATGAACTGGCAAGAGGGGGATCTGCCATGAATAGCGCTCTTGCAGTACCAGTACTCACTCCACTAGGTGCGGTCAAGAATGCAATTTCCCTAAAATACCTTCGAATTGCAGAGCGTAGATGGAGAGACCAGACGAAATGCAAAATCAGCAGAACGTTATGGCCCACCTACAACCTCAAGCAATCGTCGACATTGATAAACATGAAACGACGGGACACCTGCAGACTTACGGCAGTCATAACTGGCTTCTGGTCTATCGGAGAACAAGCCGCCAAAATGGGCATCCCTCACAACACATACTGTCATAGTTGTAAACAACCGGAGAAAAAAGAAACAATCTTCCATTTTCTCCTGGAAGGACAGAATGTCAACCCTGGGCAAACCGCTGTTCGAGAGTCTCGAGCAGCTGTCTGGCTTAGACGTCAACAACCTAATAAGGTTCCTAAACCGCACAGACTGGATATAGTCCTGCTGTAAATAACTGTTAAACAATTTGGTAACGAGGATGTGGCAACAAAATGGTGCGGAAGCGCTAGTTGGATTCTGGATGAATCACCACTCTAACCAACCAACCAACTCTCGGCAAAATGCCTCCGCGCGCTTGTAAACATTACTCTGGACTGTCATTTAGCGAACTAACAGACAGCTGATGCACGGTCATAAGCTTTCTAGTTGAGATCCGGTCAAATAGCCACACATTAGCTTCACCGTGTGAAGTATTGAGTCACAGAAGTTGGAGAAAATACTTTAATAGTCTACGTCCAACATATTCGGGTTAAAAAGGCACATCGTCATTTCATTCAATATGCAAACCGGCAATAAGCGAGAGTTTGACAGGGATCTAGCAACCAACTATACGAGTAGCGCGTTTTGGTATATAACATAATTCCAGCACAGAATTGCCCAAAATAACAGCATTGTGCGGTACTTTAGATAAGACCCAATCCCTTTACAAGTAAGCGTTAGCTTAAGTGCTTTTAAAATTGTGCTTCCATTTAGCTTCGTTAAATGGTGTGTATATACTTACGCAATTCTCAATTTGTATTTTTTTTTTAATTATTTACGTAGGTATATTTTGGGCTTTTACGCACGAATGTATGCATGGATGCACATAAATGTTGTTGCATCCTTTATATGCCATTATCGTTGTTAAAATTGGATTTTGTAGATTTCAAGAGGATTTCTTCCACATCGCCGTTGTAAAAAGAGTGCAAAAAGGTTTTTAAATATTAATTTTTGTTTTTATTTTCTGCTCTTATATCTACATGCTTTATACTTTTTAAAATATTTTCCATAGTAACTGTAAATATGACTTAAAACATCTTTATTTATCGTTCACTTCGTAGTTACATATACATATATTTGTACACACATATATTATATTTTACATAAACTATCGCTATAATATTATATATCACAGTTTTGAAATGACCGTATAAGCCGTATAATTATGTATGTATATATTCAATATATATATATATATATATTAAGTCCTAAAATTTTAAAGACTCACAACTTTAATTATTAACTCTAACATCAAGGATTCATACAATATTGCTTGTATACGAGTATTACTTAGTTTAGATCAACATTAGCCGTGTTTCTTTTACGCGCATATCGTCTCCGCTTAAAGTTTCTATGAAGCAAAACGCACTTAAAAAAGTTGCGGATGAAATCGGTGTTTATTATGTAGTTTTTATCGGCCTTTTTGCAATCTGCTTTATATATATATATAATTGGCGCGTACACCCTTTTTGAGTGTTTCGCCGAGCTCCTCCTCCTATTTGTGGTGTGCGTCTTGATGTTGTTCCACAAATGGAGGGACCTACAGTTTCAAGCCGACTCCGAACGGCAAATATTTTTTATGAGGAGCTTTGTCATGTCAGAAATACACTCGGAGGTTTGCCATTGTCTGCAGAGGGGCGACCGCTATTAGAAAAAATCTTTTCTTCATTTTAGTGTTTCACCGAGATTCGAACCTACGTTCTCTTTGAATTCCGAATGATAGTCACGCACCAACCCATTCGGCTACGGCGGGCGACCATAAATATTAACAGAAACAGAGAAGACGTACTTTGGTATCGCGCAACACACCTTCAGAATTCTGAAAACAACTGCGACATAAATACTTCTACCTCTTGCATTTTTTGGTTGTTGCACAGTAATGCGTTTTTTTGTTTTGTAGTGAGCGCAGATACATGTACGAGTAAAGAAAACACGGCTAATATTTCTTTCATTGTCATCATATTGCTTCAACATTACGGTAGGTAGTATTTTATTCCTTTCAGCTTAGGCCCATAGCATAGGCTATAAGCATGAACATAAAACAAGTAGGTAGTAATTCTCGCCCATGCGACGCAGAGGAAGGTTTTATTCCACTCAGAGCCAATGTTTCACTAAATGAACTTCGGCTGTTTCGAACTGATAACTCAACAATATCGTTGCTTGGAATATCATTCATAACAATTACATTATGTTGCTGAATTTGTTGCTGAAACTTGCTTCTACTAGGACGCTTTGTGTTGCAACGGTTTGGCTGTATAAAGGTTTGAGTTATATTAACCGGCCAACCAGTTAGGCTATTAGGAGACTGCAATCATAAGAAAAAGCAAAGTAAACAATTTAACACATTGATAAAAAAATTGTGCAAGACATTTAAAAATCATTCTATTACCGTTGGAGCTGTACTTTTTCCGCTTTGGCAAAGGACCTTAAAAGCACCGTTCAAAGTTATATCTTGAAAAGCTTTGAATTGATTATCCCAATCATATGTTAGCAACCGCGTTTCGAGTGTCATTCCCTTCAATTCCGTTGGTAAAGATATAACCACAGGGTCAGAGTTTCTTTTGAAAACAATAAGATTTTTGAAGTAATAATCAAATTCAAATTCTCAAATTCCATAGTAACTTACGCATTCAAATATTCAATTCCTAGAGAGTGTAAAACAGTTGCCAGACTTGGAGAAGAATGGCATGATGTTAGGGTGTCTTGCTTTGGATAGTATAAGGCAAAGATCATACAGCTTTCTTCCTTCATCGAAGACCCACCTAAAATATGTTACATACACATATATATTTTCAAAAATGAATGTTTTCGGCCGGTGGCAAAAAATGGACATAAAGCTACCTAGTGTTATTGCACGCCGCGATGAACTATCGTAAACACATTCAGCGATTAATCTATCACCTGGCAGAGAACGCGTAACCTGTGGAAGCCGTCGGAATGTTTGATAATTTTGATCAATATTACCATCAGACACAATGGGAGCCAGCTCTCTCATGTTCCGAATCTACAAATAATAATTTAACTCAATTAGTCTGTAAATCAATCATATTTTAAAATTTTACCTGACGCAGCTTTACTTCCGCTCCAATCTGATGCGTTCTCATCATAGTTGCAAATATATTTATACCCTCTGATGGGAAATTAAAGTGGGTACATTGCTCTACACAATGGCCTTGTGAAACAACCCGTTTTTGGCCCGGAGGAATTATGTGATGCCAATTGGGCTCGATTCCTATCAAAAACACTTTTAATAAAACCATAACATGCGTTGACCGTTTTGAGTGATTACCTAAGGACATCAATCCCGCATCATTCGCACGCAAACTCTGAGTGATGTACAACCTTAGACCAGAGCTGTCAAACATGTGATTTATTTTGAAATTCTCGAATACAATTTCCAAGTTATTGTAGTGAGTTTCCATCATAACGAAACGTATTGAATTTGTGTCTAATGGATAACCAACTTCGGGAGGATAAATAAAAGCCTAAATTTACATGAACAGAGTAGTTAAATTTCGTTGCTCCCAGCTTTACTTGAAAACGCTTACCGAGGATCCCCGTGACCATGACGCCATATAAGAATGGCACGAAATTTGCGTGTTGCGCGTATTATGGCACTGATGTCCTGGTTCATGAGCTAACGCTTCAAGCTCTGGTCCGCTGCCGGTACATTCATATAGCGTCATATATTGTAAATAGTGAAGGCTCCATGATGAATCAAAAATAGGTTCGTACTATGCGAAAAAACATAATATTTAGAAAGAAACCTGTGGAGCCCTAAAAATAGTCTTTAGAAAGGTGCTACGGCCCGGATGTCCATATATACACATACATAGTCAATTTTTTTTTTAATTCGTTCACAATTAATAGACGTCGATATGTACTTACAAAAGTATGTGTTTTAATATATTATAAATCTATGAGATCATTAATTACTTTCTGTTTCCAACTAATATATGTATATAGGATGTACGTGCATATATAATTTGTATAAAATCTTCGATTACAAAAAAATGAGGCGGTTACATTCACCACGGTTCATACCAACCTTAACAATATGATTTTTCACCTCTAGTTTATCAAGTTTAAAAAATGTACACCATATCAACGTATCATCGTCGAATGGTAATTCGACTCCGGAATTTCGGAATTCAAGTTTATGTGTTTTTTCGGAATTAGACGTCTGCGTTGGCAGGAAGCGTTCAATTAAAACTACCGAACGAGGCTGACGCCATGCATTTTTTAGGTTAGGTAAGGATCCAGGACTGACTGAACCATTCGGGGGATCGTTGTCATCGTACAAAAACATGACACGCATTGTGTTATTCTAAATAATTAGTAACATTTTTTTAAAATGAGAATATGTTTTTTTCCTCAATCAATTACTTACTGTGATCGGAATGTCGTACATGCTATCGCAGGTATCCAATTTTCGTCGAAACCGTACAATTGTGTGAGTTGCGTTTTCATATCCTATTAAAAGTATATAGTCTTGAGAAGGATCCACCAATAGTTCTGTGGAGTTTTTATTTGTTGGGACATGACGATCTTGGAAGAATGTTTGCCCCTTATCCACCCATCCAATAGCAATGTCTGTCCCTTCTTGACTCCCAGTTTTAGAGAATCCAACACCGACGAATCCGCGGGTCTTCACTTGTATCTCAAACACTGCGTCATCATTTATGATTGTCCAAAGTAAACGAAAATCATCATTTAAATCTAAAGTATGATCCCAAGCCATAGGATTTGTTTTCTCCACATCTAGTGGGAGAGATTTTCTTCCTATCATCGATTCCACTGCTGTAAGCAGCGAAAAAGAACAGCTTAGGAAGATCCAGGATTGCAGCATTGTTGAAAACCGTATAGCCAATTGAAAATTTATTGAAGTTATCGTTAAAGACTTCAAGTTTGACTTGATTTGCGATGAATTTTCTGCAGAGTATTGATAAAACACCAAATTATGCTTTTTAAGACGGTGTATGCAAAAATTTAAGGTATAAATGAATATGTGTTATATATACTCGTACTCATATGCAGTGGTCTCACAATTTATTCGTACACTCACAGTTTATAAACAGGTACACCTGATACTAAGCACGATTTATACAGTACAACAAAATTTTGATATTTCATTTCTGGAATTAGGCAACTTAAGGAAATAACGGAAGAAGGCACAATTTTATGCAAAAATACAGGGTTTGATTGAAAAATAATGAGCCTTCCCGCGCGGAGTGTCTGCCAAGCGATCAACCGAATCGGCTGGTGGGGTAAAATGATCGTTGAACCTTCCCCTTCCACTAGAAGCCGGTCCCAGTTCGCTGGCAACAGCGGTGCAGTCAACATCGCTCCGCGCGTGAAAGCTGTTTTAAAAGTGTGTTAGGATTTTGCAGTGGCGAAAATGCAGCGATCGTTGGAGCAACGTTACTCAATCAAATCTTGCGTAAAGCTAAACAGTTTGTACCTCTTGAAAGTACTGTAAACGCGGCATTTTACAAAGAAGTGCTCCTTCGGCTGAAAAACCACGTCGCCCAGGTTCAGCCCGACCTCGTCAACAATTGGACCCTTCATCATGACAATGCGCCGGCGCACACCGCCTTCCTCTGCACCTCCGCATTGGCCAAGATGGGGGAGACGTTCACGTAGCATTTCGCCAAAAACGAACGTAATTGTGGAAAAACAACTCGTGGATTTTGCCTCATGCTAACCGTCTTATAAATCTCGTCTGCAATTATGCCACTGTAAAGATACGCAAATTTGTCCTCTTCAATCTGCGTAATCTTTTAATGTATTGGGTATGGGAATATATTTCCGTCCTTTCTTAGCCAAAGTTACGAGTTTTTTAAACAATTAAATAATACATTTTATTATGTATAGTATGAGCCATTAGAAGCTACAACTTTACTCCATCTTTCAGGCAGCATACGGATTGATCTGACGAAAAATTCGAATTCGTTTGACTTGATCCATTCACTAAGCCAGTTTGTGATGCTCTTGTAAGAAGTGAACCACTCTCCAATAAGGGGTGGCTGCATTGATCGGAACTGATGGTAGTCCGAAGGTGCAATGTCTGGGGAATACGGTGGGTGGGGCAAGATTTCCCAATTTAATCCCTCTAAATATTTCTGGACCGATTTAGCAAAATATGGCCTGGCGTTTTCATGCAGAAAAATCAGCTTGTAATGTCTACCGTCACATTCCAGCCACTTTTCTTTGAGAGCTCGATTCTAACGCATTAGCTGCAGTCGGTAGCGTTTGCCAGTTATGGTTTCAGATGGTTCAAGGAGTTCATAATAGATGACACCCTGACACCCTTGTGATCCCACCAAATACACAACATAACCTTTGAAGCATGAATATTTTCTTTTCAACGTCGATGAACCTGGTTCACCTGGCAGGCTTCAACATTTTCGACGCTTAGGGTTATCATAATAGATCTATTTTTCATCGCCAGTGACGATGCGATACAGAAAACCTTTTCTTTTCTGCCTTTCAAGAAGCATCTCACACGTCAACAAACGTCTCTCGATATCCCTCACCTTCAATTGATGTGGCATCCAGTTACCTGCTTTCTGGCCCACTCCCATCGCGCACAAACGTTTACCAACGACTAATCTGTCAAATTTTAACTCTTTAAACATATCATCAAAGGTTTAACATGCGTCTTCATCCAATTATTGTTATAATTGAGTATCTTTTCGGTGCCCCTTCGCGATCTTTATAACTCACGTCGCCACTTTTGAAGCGTCGAAACCACTATTTACCAGTTGTATTTGATGGCGCGTAATTACCGTAAATATTGATCAACGACACGCTTCAGCTGCACATTTCTTTAAAAGGCAATAATAAGCATGACTTCTCGCAAATGTAGACATTTTTGACGTCAGTTAAAAAAGGATCTTAACAATTCAAACGAATGTCAACTACTGCGATCGAGACCTCACATATACCCCTTCAAATCTCCAGTATATTACTAGAGCAAACACAAAAATAGTATCAGTAGCGACACCGTTTTTAAGAGGGTGAAAGCTTATTCCCATATATATTATTCCCATATATATATATATATAACCAACATATTTCGCGCAATCTCAAAGCAAACCTTTAGACATGTGAACTAAAAGAACACTTATTGATATCTACAATTCTTAAAACCTTTAAATATACCCAAATATCGAAGCGGGGTTTCCTGTCAGTTCCAAAACTGTGTGCAACTTTATATGTATGTATGTTATTCTATCGGTCAAACAAAAAAATAAAAAAAAGTATTCGGAGAAAGTAAATTTACTCACTATAGAAAGATGGAAAAATGCCGTATTAACCGCCGTGAGCAAGTTCAATCATCACTTTGTAATTTTTTTTTATCGCTGCAAGCAACAATTAGATTTTGGCGACTTTAACGAAATGTTTTTTAATTGAAAGCGTATTGTATGCCATTATGTACAGAATATTACATCGCTCAAGAGATTTTCAGAACAATTACATTTATTTCAGATACTCATTTACCATTTACCATATATCATTTTCTCAATAACTTGCCCGATTGGAGTCAAGAAATAATTACCTTTGAACATCAAGAAATGGCTATAACGAAGAATTTAAATTTTATTGGATCAGCTTAATCTATTTTTGATTCCCGTTTTTATTTCGTTCATGAGTTTGGTGATTTCGAAGTGCTATTTAATATTTATTAATCACCTTAGCTATGTACTATATACAGCTTACTCTAATTTAGCGATTCAGTGCGATCAAAGTTAGAATATGCTTCATTATTTTGGAATCCGATTAATTCAACATGTTTCAATAGAATTGAAAGAGTGCAACCAAGTTTCGTTCGTTTTGCCCCTAAACCAATTCATTTTACTAGTTCCTTGCCATCTTAGTGCACGGTGCTTGTATAAAGATGAACTCACCATCTTGGAGAGTTATTCAATCCCGGTTGTTTACTATGGAGGTGTGCCGCCGAGGCCGCGGCGGCCATTTGGCCGATATTTTGATCTATACGTAATTGAGCCATACCAATATTATCATAAGAAAGAGAAATGACAATAATTTCCTAAAAAATTGTATTTTATTCAAAATCAACACAGGCCCTTAACCACCCTTAATATATATAAAATTGTTGTCGGTTCTAATGATTGCCCGCACACATTGTCTTGAACAGATAAACTCCAATATTTTTTTATCTAGTCTGTAATTATTTTTATAATCATTGATCCAATAAATCGAATGTATGAAAATGAAAGTAGGCACAGAATCGAGAGGTCTAATTTTCTCTTTTCTCTTCTGATTGCGCAGACAATTTAAAAAGTTTCGTTTTTTTTTTATTTTTTTCTCATTTACAAATTCATTGCGCTTATGTGTATAAATACATAAGAACCTGTATTATAAGTACATTTCCTATCCACCAAATCACTCGCACGGTAAGACTTGAGAGTAGGGTTATAACACTGGAAAAGGCATTTAGTAGGCCTACAAAACGTCCAGCCTCATAAAATTTAGTAAAAAAAACTCACTCTCCTGGGTGGAGCAGTGAGCTCTTAAAACTAAGGGAAAAATCTAGATCAACGTCTAAGCTTAGCTACTCGTCGGGAAATTGGGAATTGTACAGAGAAAGTCGGAGACAGTATAAGAAGGCAATCAGGGCCGCCAAAAAAACAGAGCTGGAGGGAATTTTGTTCGTCAATCGAATCCACCAGGGATTCTGCTAGGCTCAGCCGTGTTCTTTCCAAAGACCATTCAATGGCTTCTTAGGTTAAGAAACCGGGTGGTACTTGGACTGCTACGGCAGAAGAATCGCTAGAACTTCTGCTAAACACGCATTTTCGGGGTGCAGCACTCACGAAAGTGGGAAGGGAAATATTAGGCGGAGCCAATGTTAGTACAGATGCCATCCAACGAGCGTTGATAGACTTAGAGGTGACATTTGCATTAGTAACTGGGTCATCTCTATGCTAGAAACCAGGAGCATCAAAGCTAATATGGGTAACATCAACATAACAAAGAAGGTCCACAGGGGCACTCCACAGGGGGCAGTATTATCTCCACTTCTTTGGATATGTATGATCAGCAAAATCTTAATAAAACTTAATAGAGGTGGGGTAAAAGTGGTGGCGTACGCTAATGATGTGGTGCTAATGGTGTCCCAATACGATCAGTGGGATCATCCAAAGGGCGTTAGGCGAGCTTAACTCTTGGGCCACAGGATGTTTAAACCCGCGTAATATAGAACTTATGCTTTTTACGACCAAATACAAGGTACCAACTTTTACCCTACCCAACATCAACGAACAAACTCTTTCATTTTCACCCAGTGCAAAGTACTTAGGAGTAATTCTGGACCCCAAACTTAGCTGGAAATGAAACATCGAAGAACGGGTAAGGAAAGCAGAAATTGCTTTATATGCCTGTAAACGTATGCTTGGAAGAAGATGGAATCTTCAACCTAAGCATACATTATGGTTGTATAAGGCGGTTATACGACCAATTTTATCGTATGATTCGGTAGTTTGGTGGAAAGTCCTAGGGAGAGATTACAATACCAAATTACTAGGCAGAATACAAAGATCAGCCTGTGCAATAACGGTCGGTGCAATCAGAGCATGTCCTAGAGAGGCTCTCAATGCACTAACAAACACATATTAAGAAGACGGCAACCATGAGTGTATTTAGGTTAAATGAAGCGGGTCGCTGGAAAGAAAAAACTTATGGTCACGCTAGTCTATTATTTCGACAAACTCAGTTAATCTCGGTGAGGACTGACTAAATCGTCCCGACGGTAACTTTCAATTGGAATTTTGCCACTCTCTTTCCATCTAAGGAAGAATGTAATAAGGGATTCTCTCTAAACAACTTCGACACTACAGTCTATACAGATGGCAGTAAAATGGATTGTGGTGTTGGAGCTGGTATATATTCTCATAGACTTGGAATTGAAAAATCTGTGCGTCTCTCTAACACCAGCAGTGTCTTGCAGGCGGAAGTACTGGCAATTGGGGAAGCTTGTAGGCTACTAATCACAGATTTCTCTTTTAGGACAATATCGCTATTCTTTCGGATAGCCAAGCTGCAATCCAGGCACTGGACTCAGCTGCAACAACCTCGAAAGTGGTGGAGCAGAGTAGGAATAGCCTTACCGCGTTGAGTAAAAACCATAAAGTAACCTTAATTTGGGTTCCGGGACACCGGAACATAGAAGGTAACGAAAATGCCGATGATCTGGCAAGAGGGGGATCTGCCATGAATAACGCTCTTGCAGAAGCGGAGAACAAGCCGCAAAAATGGGCATCCCTTACAAGGATGTCCCCCTATAGAAGGACAGAATGTTAACCCTGGGCAAACCGCTTTTCGAGAGTCTCGAGCAACTGTCTGGCTTAAACGTCAACAGCCTAATAAGGTTCCTAAACCGCACACACTGGTTATAGTCTTCCTGTAAATACCATGAAAAAGCCTGCCTCATAAAAAATATCTGCCGTTCGGAGTCGGCTTGAAACTGTAGGTCCCTCCATTTGTTCAGCAACATCAAGACGCACGCCACAAATAGGAGGAGGAGCTCGGCCAAACACCCAAAAAGGGTGTACGCGCCAATACATATATACCTATATCAGGTTGAGCTTGTAAACGGAAGTCGATATTAATTTTTTTTTCAGTTCCGTAATAAATAAATACATTTAGAAAAGACTATTTTCTATTTTTTTATACTTTCATTGATAGAAAAGTTATAGCACTGAGAACTTTCATTTTTCGACTATGCCAATACTTTTTTGATTCACTGTATATACAGTATGTATGGTATTAGTAGGTTTTTATTTGATTATTTGAATCTACTGAAATGTGGGTGTATTCAAAATCAAATGGTTACGTAGTGAATGAATGACTTTAGAGTGTTACTATTTTTTGTTTGCATTCGTAGATATGTATTGTTACGAAAGAGACGACCGAAAGGTTTGAATGACTCCGTCCACTAAATTGTTCAGTTTTTATGGCCATTGTCTGTGGTGATTCTTTGTAAACTAATGGTAATGATTCAATTGATTCCGTTCTAAATTCGTTTCATTATATGATTTTATTTGACTAGGAGAATACTACTAATTGGATCGGCGTGGAGGTTAGATTCTTTCGATCGCCTGATATCCAAAATCGCATT
This sequence comes from Anastrepha ludens, assembly GCF_028408465.1. Classification (NCBI taxonomy): domain Eukaryota; kingdom Metazoa; phylum Arthropoda; class Insecta; order Diptera; family Tephritidae; genus Anastrepha; species Anastrepha ludens. The sequence continues at coordinate 130,091,133 of NC_071500.1, read as the reverse complement.
CATATAGTTATTTAAGCCGAAGAATGTATATATGCGTGTTTACGAGTATGAATGTATGTACATATGTGTTTATGAGTAGTGTTCGTCTGGTGTTTAGTATTAGATAAATGAAAATATGATTACCCCTGAAAGTGTCCAACTGCGCCGAAGACAATCCGCAGCAAATGAAACGTACTTTCTTTTTTCCGAGTGCAGTAAAATTTGTTTATAACATTGGGAGATTTGTGTGTAAATCTAAATTTATGTATGTATGCAAACACCTTTCTAATACCCAGTTAAACGAAAGGAGTATCAACATGTTTTAATGTAAATACTCGTACGACATAAATATGACGACATGCATACAAACATACAAGAGTATAGTACACTATAGAAGTAAGCGATGACGTGAAGCTTTAACGGCGCTAAGCATTCAGTGGTTGCCTTAGATTGCCAAGTTGCAAGTAAGAGGTGGAAAAGTCGTCGTAATAGAGAGAGCAAGCGGTAGTTATACGATAAAATGTCTTATGGTACATTCACATATGCACATGCCTATGTACATATATATATCAGGTGTTTTTTTAGCTGCAGGAGAAGAATCGATATCCATAACTATGGCTTGCCAGCTGAGAAACACAAACTGTGTTTATATTTCTGTTCAGTAAGGTCTGGTAAGTCATCATGAATCGTTCAACAGCAGAACAACGCTTCCAAATTGTAGAAATTTACGTTAAAAAAAATATGTCCGTGAAGTTCATAGAGGTCTGATGGTTTTTTATTTCTTCCGAATTGAATAAAGAGTTTCCGTTTGACAACATTTGAATCTAACTAAACGGCGCAATTTGTCGTACAACGCGCTTAAAAATCGATTTATTGCAATATTGCAGCCACCATTGACGCCATAGGGCCAGATTTAATGGAAAAAGTAGTCGAAAATTGGACTCATCGATAACACCATGTAATTCGAAGCTCAAATAAATAAATGTTATGCAATTGTCTACCATATTATAATAAAAAAATCATTCCAACAATATTTCTGTTATGTATTATCATCAAGCCCACACGATAAATAGGAGGAGGAGCTCGGCCAAACACCCAAAAATGGTATAAGCGAATTATACATATTGCTCAAGCCCCGGGCCCCGGGGGAAACTTGAGATGCGGGCCCCTTCAACTTATGTCCAATTCATATAATTCGAATTACTCTCGAGTCCGGGCCCCTCTGAAAACTCCGGGCATGGGGGAAAAAGTACCAGCTGCCGTTTCGTAGTTCAACAACTAATTTGACTTTTACCGCCCCATTTCTATGTGCGAATAATTCATGTCATTTTTAAAATGAAAAGTGCCGACAGGGGAAAACGGGACAAATCAAATGGCACATTTAGTAGCGAATGTAGATGTGGCGTTACTTCTAAATTAATAAATAAGGAATAAGTATCGGGACATCGTGAATCCATATGTATGTATGTATATGCATTGTTTTATGTAGGAACTTTGCGCCCCCATACACACATATGTAAGTATACATGAATGAATGCGGCAGCGCTTCGAAAATGCATAAGTAAACACAATACACTCACCTTATTCATACGTACATATGTATGTTTATAAGATTCGCATTTATTGCATGAATATTCCTTTAGTGCAGATGGTTTCTTATAACCCTTTCATCTGCGTCGCTATTTTAAAATTTTAATCAAATCATCAATTTGGAATTCACAACACAATTTTTTGTTTGAGTCGATTTGTTTATTTCATAACATATACTAATAACGATACGATTAAATTTCTGGTAGCATTTATAGCACATGCACATACATATATATGTTAACGATTTATTCACTGCTAAGCGTAAACAGCCACTCGCGAGTATAACTGCAGCATTAAAACACAACTAAATCGCTTCGCGTCCGGAAAATGACTGAGGCAAACATTTAAAATTGAATTTCTCGTTCCTACTGTTCCGTTTACCGCCCGTTTCTGGTGTCGATAATGCTGAAAAAAGAACATAATATGTAAAGAAATGTTCAGCAGAAAAATACAAGTTTTCGAAATTCTCTCTATTCAGGCTCTTTGATGGTGGCCGTAAATTATTACTCTTGGTTTTTATTCCAAGAGATATTAACAGAACTAAAATATCTATGTACGGTAATTTGAAACCGGAGCACTTTCAAATAATATAAGTATGTAAACATTAAGAAGTTCTCTATTTAAACCACTTTTCTGCATGGACTTTTCTGTTAGCTTACAGTTGCATAACCTTGCACAACAGCGTTTTAAACAAAGTGGCAATTTTGTTCAAAAATAATCCATGTAGTCGGTGAAGGTTTCTATGGAAGTGGAAAATACTTATTATTTTAACCTTTCTTTATTTATTTTAAAGTTTGGACTACGCATTCAAAAAAATGTATTAAATTTCCCAATTTCCTAGCCGAAGCAGCCGTTCTATCCGAACGTGGCCACCTTCGCCAGGCCAGGCCTCGAATAAGGGAATCAGTTTGGAAATTCAGCAACTGGTTACTCAACCTAAGCGGACTAAATAGGCCGAGCACCTGAAGACCTGTAACTTCACTTCCGGTGTGAGTAAACTCTGGTCCACCGTAAGGCCCCTATCGAACCCGAAGAAGCACAATTTCAGGGTGGCAATCAATTTTGGTGATTCTATTTCGTTGGACCTGAGGAGACGCGCGAGCTTTTTTAGCCGCAAATTATTTTTGCATACTCCGGTCGATGGGTCCAAATGTCGCACCAGATGGCTGCAAAAACTGGCAAACAGTGCACCGCTTGCTTTCTCTAGCGGTGAAATGCAGGTATTCATCAATAAAACGGAAACTTCCAAAACAATTAGCCCCGACAAAACTTAACATCTTGATGCTGAAAAGCATGATCCCATTAGGATTAGGAAAGTGGAAAGCAAGGAGAGTGGTTTCACTATTGAACCTAGGAAACCCGTCAACCAAGGGGAGACTTCTGGCTCGATACCTTCCATTTCCCCAATAATGGAGACACTTGAGGCCCTCCTATTCCCACTCTTCACGAAGCAGTTGACTCCAACTTCATGATATTTCTGTGATATTTCGGCAGCTTAAAACATAGGAGGATAAACCAAGGTGCGCCACTGGGTGGTGCCCTTTCACCCTTACTTTTCAACTTCTATATTTCGAGGCTCCCCTAACCACCAGAGAGATTTTCTTTACTCTCCTTTGCGGACGATTGTTCGATAATGGCGTCTCACAGTGACATCGATGACTTGTGTTTCACAGTGAACGTTTATCGCCAGCTTTTTTGGCTTTTTCACTGCAACTAGTCTTCAGCTTTAACCCTTTACATCCACTGCGGTCCTATTTACCACCTAGACGAAGGAGGTTAAACTGCCGTTAAAGGTGAAAGTTGATGACCCACCAAAACCGACCGTTAACAACAGTTCGACAGTTTGCTCAACTTCTCGGACCATACAACTACATTTGCCATTAGGTCCTAAACCCCAGCAAAGTCCACAAATCGCTAAACGATGGCACTTGAGGCAAAGCCAAAGAAATGTTGCTGGTGACATTTACAGTAATTTCCCGGTCAGTTCTAAATTACGCTGCGCCCGCCTGGTCGCCTAGTATTAGTGATTCGCAGTAGAAAAAATTTCATACCTGTCAAGACATTACTATATGTCCGACCTGCCACGGGATGCCTCCTGAAGCCTCCCCTGCAACATCTTCCCAATGAGGCTTCCACGCTCCGGGTCAAGGACCACAGTTAAATGCCCAGCAAGCAATTCCTGCTTGGGAGTTACCGCTTAGGTGACACTTGCTAGAGCCTGAGACACCTTCGACTTCATAGGCGACTACACCGATAAGGCGACCTCTCTTCTACTACACCGACGAGGTCCCGGATCAAACACGTACCTAAACTCCCAACCCCCGAATACTGTTATCAGAGTCCAATCATTGCAGACGAAGAACTTCAGCTGCATCGTGAGACCCATAAATCTCAATTAAGGTCGGGATATTGTAGCAGGTTAAACTCTTAAACTCTTACTTATCCAGAATCGACCCCAACGTACTCAACACATGTGCGGCATGTGAACGTACAATGCACGATACTAACCACCTACTCATATGCCTCCTCAAACCCACTTATTCAACACTCTTCTCTTTATGGATCTAACATGTCAAAACAGCGCGTTTCCTGGGCCCACCGTTAGATGAATTAGACGATGACGATCACTGGCAGGGCCTAGTAAACTGCTACAACAACAACAATTAAGGGGTTTACAAACGTCAAAAATGCTAAACGTGCCTCTCAGCGGTTCTTCCTTTGCTTTATTTTCATCATGATGCTTGTTTTGATTATTTTGAATTGTTTGTCAGCACTTATTTTAAGTTAAGTAACAACGTCGGAGAGCTTAAGAACTAAAACTTACAATATTGCTCAAATCGTTCAAAAGCTCTAAAATTTCTAACAAGCATTTGAGCAGTGAACGAAATTCGAGTGAGTATAGAATTACTCCCTCAGCTCGCTACCCGGGCATCTAACTAATATTTTCCGCCAATACGCTTCTTCAGCACTTTCCCGAATGGGTTGGTGCGCGACTACCATTAGGAGTACGTAGGTTTGAATCTACGTGCGTGAAACACCAAAATATAGAAGCAGTTCTTTTTAATAGCGATACTGAACAGCGAAAGCTGTGGTGATTTGTGCAATTTGTCAATTGAAGGAGGATACATAAAAATTAAAATTATTCTCTGCTTAAACAAAAATCGAAACTAAAACACATTCCGTGCACAAAATGATTATCTTAGGTACATTGTTCAAATTTAATTAGGGGCATATTTGAACCGGTTGTCATACTACAATTATAAGAGTATTGAATTGAATTTGAAGAGGTCGAGCCAAGGAGCACCAGGAGATTTGGTGGCTCCTAAAACACTCAGGCTAAAAAGCCCATTGTATTTAAAGCTCTGGAAAGGGGGTAGATAGTCAAGGAGGGAGGGAGAAAAGTATCAGAGAAAGAGATAGGAAAGAGTAGAGACAGAGATAGAGATAGTTAGTCCTGTGAGAATTTTCCAGATTCTTTGGCAAATCTGTAAATATCCTCCAGTTTTAGAGAACGAATATTACTCATTCCCATGGCATCGGAACCCAATACTCGTAGTCGCGCTCTAGCAAAGGCAGGACACTCACAGAGAAAGTGATCAGTGCTATCCGCCTCCTCCAAGCATGACAGGCATACCGGGTCCTCGATGATTCCACTAGTGGTCATATGCTGACCCCATGGGTTGTGTCCTGTAATGATGCCGACCATCAACCGAATGTCTTTCCTTCTAAGTTTTAGTAGAAAGTTTGACAGTTTTCTGTTCGGACTTGTCACAAAACACTTTGCAGTTCTGCAGCGTTCTAGACCGGACCATCGCTCTTTATGTAGATTGCCTACATAATCGTTGATCCAATTTATGATTCCTGCGGAACTGATTCCGATTATTGGCTCTGGCCCCTGTGGGGGCACCGCTGATCCACGGTTGGCCAATTCGTCGGCAATTTCGTTTCCTTGAACACCGGAGTGTCCCGGAACCCATATCAGTACAAGCCTATTTTCTCTTGCGACAGAATTAAGCTTCTTCTTACATTCTTGAACAATCTTTGAGGTTTGCTTCGCGTTCTCCAGGGCCTTCAATGCAGCCTGACTGTCACTGAAGACACCAATCTGTTTCCCGCTCCATCTCCTCTCGATTATCCATTCGGCTACTTTTAGGAAGGCAAAAACTTCTGTTTGGAAAACAATTGCCATTCCCCCCATAGCATAGTGATACTTATTACTATCGTTTAAGTACCATCCGGCTCCAGACCCTATTTCAGTCTTGGACCCATCGGTAAAGCAAATATCCGTCAAACCTCCCTGCATGCATTCTGGATTGCTCCATTGCTCACGCAATGGAAATCTGACATCAAATTTCCTTCCGAATGAAACTGTGGGTATCAGGTCATCTTTAGGTGCCAAAAACAGTGGATACTGCTCCGACAGCAACTTAAAGATTTCTCTGTGTCCCGAAGTTCCATCTTCGTGCCAGAAACCATATTTATGGAGTCTACACATTGCTTTTATTGCTTCCTGTTGTATCTTAAGATCCAGGGGAAGCAAATCAAGCATAGCATTTAGGGCATCACCAGAGGTTGTACTCATGGCACCCGTGATGCATAAACATACACTTCTTTGCAGCCTGTATAGTTCCCGGATTGTGGACTTAACCATGCTCCGTCGCCACCAGAACACAGAAGCGTAAGTGATGATTAGTCTGATAAGTGCCGTGTATATCCATAGGACCACAGCAGGTTTCAGCCCCCAAGTTTTGCCAAAGGCTCTACGGCATTGCTGAAAAATCTTCAATGCACGATTCACCTTCAGTGAAACGTGCGTCCCCCAGGTCAGCTTCTTATCCAAGATTACTCCTAGATATTTAACTTCGTTGGAAAGACCAAGTGTGACACCTTTCAGTGTTAGAAGACTGAGTCCATCCAATTTCCGTTTTCTCGTGAACAAGACTATGGTTGTTTTGTTCGGATTAACGGAAAGACCTTGTCTCATGCACCAATCATCGATTTTGTCAAGAATCCTCTGCACTTTCGTGCAAAGCCTCCTTAAAGATTTATCCGATGTTAGCGCACAGACGTCGTCCGCATATGCTTGGACGTGAAACCCGAGTTCCTGCATCTCCGCTAATAGGGAGTCTACGACGAAGCACCACAGCAGCGGAGAAAGAACACCCCCTTGGGGACATCCTTGCTTGGCCCTGACTGTGATTTGCTCGTCACCGCTCCCACCAGCGGTTAACAGCCTCTCAGAGAGCATGGAGTATATCCATTTTATAATGGCTTGATTAACTCCGTGTCGTTCGGCAGAAGAACATATCGAGCCGAAAGTGGCATTATCAAAAGCCCCCTCAATGTCCACGAACACGCCCATTGTGTATTCGTCAGCTTCCAGCCCAGCTTCAATCTTGCTAACAAGATCGTGTAAGGCTGATTCACATGATTTTCTACTCTGGTAAGCGTGTTGATTTCTACTAAGTGGACTTCTCGGCAATACCCCCACTCGAATATGTTTTTCCACCACTCGTTCCAGACTTTTCAACATGAACGATGTCAAACTGATAGGTCTAAAACTTTTTGCTAGGGAATAGTCATCTTTTCCTGGTTTCGGAATAAATACTACTCTTACGCGTCGCCATTGGGATGGTATATAACCAAATGCAAGACAGGCTGTGAAGATCCTTTTCAGGGCCTCAATCAGCCTGTCTCCTCCTTTTTTAAGTATTGCTGGATATATTCCGTCAGGTCCAGGGGACTTAAAGTTCTCAAAGGAAGATAAGGAAAACCTTATCGATTCCCTTGTCACTATCCGACTAGCAATATACCAGCTGTACCTAGAGGTTCCACCGTTGCCACCGTCATTGTTCATGCCACTCTCAGCTTCAGAGAGAGTTCTACTACCCGGAAAATGGGTTTCGAGTAGAGCATTAAACGTTTCCGATTTGGAAATGGTGTATGAACCATCAGGTTTTCGAATGGAATCCAGCTTTACTGAGCGGTCTAAATGAAGGACCTTACAAAGTCTCGCTGTTTCCCTCATTTCTTCGACGTTACTGCAGAAATTTCTATAGGATTCATGTTTGGCTTGCCGTACTTTTTTCTTATATTCTCTCTGTGTAAGTCGATGATTGGCCCAGTCCTCTTCTGTTTTGGTCTTTAAGGCCTTATTAAGAAGTTTCCTGGACCGTACACGAAGCTTCGACAGTTCAGGGTTCCACCAAGGAACCGCTTTCCCCTGTCTGCTTTGCCTGAGTGGACACAGTTCCTCAAAGCAATTGATTAATGTACCTTCTAATTTCTTAGTAGCATCTTCAATCATTTCTGCTGATTTGAGTTTTTTCAGGTTTGGTAATCGCTCTGTTATAAGCTCACCATACCTGTCCCAGTCCACATTTCGAGGATTCCTACCGGAAGGTATTGATATTGTGTCAATTCCCAGTCGGAATTCGATAAGACGATGATCAGAAAGAGAGTCCTCTTCCAAAACTCACCATCGGTTGATTTGATTTCCAACTGACCTATTGGTAAGTGTTAAATCAATCACCTCTTGTCTCCTTCTGGTCACAAAAGTTGGTTTGTTACCAGTGTTTTGGATGACCAAATCGGATGACAGGATAAAATCCAGTAACTTGAGACCTCTGGGGTTGCATTTGCTGCTTCCCCACACAATGTTCTGTGAATTTGCGTCACAGCCCACTATTAGCCCCAGATTATTGGATTATGCGTACTTGACCACTTCTCTTAGCTCCCTCGAAGGAGGTGACTGTAAAGAGTCGTAGGGTAGGTAGGCCGAAACTATGATAGCTTCGACACTGTTCCCACTTTTCAAGTACTTTATTTTTGCAGCAACGATATCTCCGGAGCATAGCTCTTTTAACATCGTGTGTTCGATCAACCTCGGCATGATAATACATGCTCGCGGTCTCACATTCCCTTCACAATGAAGTATTTGTCCCCACGACACTTAGACCACAGATACGCTTGTGACATACCCATTAGAGCTGTGCGAAACATCGATGTAGTATCGATACATCGATGTTTCTCCTTTCGTTAAAAACATCGATGTTTTTTCTCCGATGTTCGATGTTTTTGCCAGTTTTTCCATCACTGAGAAAAAAACGCAGTAAAAGCTAGAGCGTTATTTTTGGAGTTATTGGTGTTGGCAGGCAGTGGTTATAATGCATAAATATCTTAGAGCTTCAAATGGGCAAGGTATGTACATATATATATTAACTGATGCCTTCTTTACAAGTTAACCTCTGTGTTTTGTCTCATTTGTATGTAGGTTGTAGTGCGGCAACCATTGAAGAAAAAGAGCAAGAGGAAGAGCCGCAAGCCAAAAAGGCGCGATATGGTCAGTCCAATGTGTGGAATTTTTTTAATAAGTCCTCGGATGGCAAGACTGCCAAATGTTTAAAATGTGGTAAAATTTATCAAACCAGCGGAAACACCACCAACATGGCGGGACATTTAAAGCGGGTACACCCAACGTTAACGGTGAGTGAGTTGCGAAAGGCTTCAGGACATATGGCGGCTTATTTGGATAAAAAATATGAAGCCTCATCGAAACGGAAGAGAGATTTGGACAGCGCATTGTTAAATTTCATTTGCTCCGATTTACGTCCATTTTACATTGTAGAAAACGAGGGATTTAAGCAATTTGTAAATGCTTTGGATCCCCGATACGAATTGCCTTCACGATCAACATTGCTTTCAACATGTTATAATAATTTATTCATGAACATGAGAATGAAACAGAAAAGCATTTTGCAAGAAGTGGAATATTGCGCTGTGACAACCGACTGTTGGACATCTCGAGCCAACGAGGCTTATTTGACCGTAACTTGCCATTTTATAGATCCAGAATTTAAACTTCGCACAGCAGTACTTTCGACTAGTAAGTTACAGAATGAGAAAAATCATTCTGCAGAAAACATTGCGAACTCTCTATGTGCAGTGCTAATTGAATGGGAAGTTATGGACAAAGTTGCAGCCATTGTTACCGATAGCGCAAGAACAATGATAAAAGCATGTGAGATATTGCAAAAAAGACATGTGCCATGCTTTGCGCATGTTATTAATTTAATAGTTCAACAATGCCTGAATCAAGAGAAAATAAAAGTTATTATGGGGAAATGCAAAAGTATTGTGGGATTTTTTAAGAAACGCACAGTAGCTTACGCCAAGTTTAAAGAAGCTCAAAATACAGAGAAGCCATACAGTTTAAAGCAAGAATGTCCTACAAGATGGAATAGCGCATTTCATATGATTGAAAGAATTCTTAAAACAAATGATGCTATAAGCAGTGTTCTTCTTTCAACCCCAAAGGGACTTGCCCCGTTTTCGGCTGACGAAATTTGAATTTTAAAAGACATAAAAATTTTATTGCAACCTTTTGAATGTGCAACATTGCAAACTTCTTCGCGAACGTTGGTCACGGTATCATTAATAATTCCTATAACTTGCGGACTTCTGCATAATTTGCAATTGTTAAAAAATGACCTAAAAACAGTTGAAGGTCGCGAAAGCTGCAATTGCTTATTGGAGGGCATATCGTCCAGACTACTGCAATATGAAATTCGCAATGTTCCTCGAGTGGCAACTTTGCTAGATCCTCGGTTTAAAAAAGAAACGTTTCACTCACCATTTAACATCACTGAGGCTCAAAAACTCTTGGAAAACGAGCTTTCTTTTTTCAACGCACAGAAGTCTCGCCCTTGCGACGAACCACGCCTGCCAACATCAACCTCCACATCGCAGACATCCCTTTTTCAATTTTTGGAAAAAAACAAAAGTTTGAAACATAAAACTAATACAGTGGATTCCATATTGTCAATTCGTCAATATTTTAATCTAGACAATTTGGAATCAAACTCCAACCCTTTAGATTATTGGAAGGTTGTATTTTACTTGTCAATTCCAGCGTTTAAATATGTGTATTAATTAAATTTTATTATTACAGATCTCATCAGATAAATCATTTCAGCATTGCTGCAAAAAATATTTCTGCGTTCCAGCAACTTCGACAGAAAGCGAACGTATGTTCAGTAAGGCTGGAATCGTTGTAAGCGAAAAAAGAAGTTCGCTTCAGTTTAAACATGTTGACATGCTACTTTTTATCAATCGGAACAAGTGGATCTCTGAACAGCAATGATTGTTTTATAGTTTTAAGTTTGAAAAAGATTGAATTATGCTTTATAGTATTAAGTTTGAAAGATTTAATTTCTGTTTTATAGTATTAAGTTTAAAAGATTGAATTTCTGTTTTATAGTATTAAGTTGAATGATTGAACTTCTGTTTTATAGTTTTAAGTTTGGAAAAAGGATGTTATCCTTAATAAAGATATATATATTATATAGAGAATCAAAAAATGTACTATATTACTTCGATGTAGTATCGATACATCGATGTTTTTTTCTGAAAAACATCGAAACATCGATGTGGTCAAACATCGATGTTCAACAGCTCTAATACCCATGGTTCTTGTATAAGTATTATGTGTGGGTTTGTTTGCAGTTTTGCATGCCTACGGCACAAGAGAGCCGTAGACGCTTTGCTATGCTGCAGATTAAAATAAGAGTATACTTACTTGAGTATACTTACTTGAGTAAAATAAGAGTACACTTACAAGAGTATACTTACTTGAGTATATATAACTTGGGAACAGCCACGTCAAAACGATTACCTATCAAAAACACAAAAAAACCCTCGGATTACAACCACGACAAATGTTTTAAGGGCTATAATTTGGGAATAATGCTCCTACCTACACATATAGCGATAGCAGTGAAAATCATAGGCAAGATGAAAAGCCAGATCCATTAAAATTTGACAACGTAATTGACGACTATGGCTAAATATAAATAGCAATAGCGCGACGAGGCGCTGACATGATGCATGCCTCAACTCCCATACGGAATATTATCGGAAAATACAGGTCTGTCGTTTGTGATTTCCTATTCAATAGAAAATGTTTCTGCCATCTGCGCCAACCATCGCAATATCAGTCCTCTTCGAGTATTTTGTATGAAAGTTGAAATGCAAGTCAATGAACTGGTTGACCTTACCACTGTAACTTTAAATGTTTTACACGTTTAAAAACCCTACAAATGAAGCTTTAATCGCTTTAAATGGTTAAACCTACCATTAATGAAATATTCCCAAGGCAATATTTGAAATTTGTATATTTGAATTTATGTAGCTTCTTAAATTTAAGAAGCTGTTTCGAATGACGCAATACTAAATCGCTCGGGCACCATTTTCTATAATCTGCCTTAATAACCGCGCTATTACTGGATGGCAAGCGAATGGTTGGTGTATATGCATAACGGGTGACTTCAAAAACACATTGATTCGAAGCGTTCGAACTTTTTGTTTCTAAACCTCAGTAAATGAAAGTTGCCTATTTAGTTCAAAATTGAAATATTGAATAAAGATTAAAAGGCTAATGCGTTTATGAAGACGTCCATCCTTTCTTAAGAGTATGGTCTATATTCTTCTTCAAATTGAGAAATACCCTCAGCTGGTTGCCATTTCCTACCACGAAGCAACGGCTATTAGAAAATATATAAATTGTGGGACATTTTTTAATTAAACAAAAAACAAAACAGAAAGAAATTTTTATAAAAAATAGTTTGTAAAGTTTTCTCTCTCTAATCAAAATGAACAGGGCAGCAAAATTTCATATTGATCATTGGTACAGCATCGTTAACCATAAATTTCGTTATTGTAATAATGTGAAGGGTGAATGGTATTATAGCATACGTACAATAGAAACATGTACATCTGTGAAATGCACCTTAAAAATCATCCGCTGTGAACAGGCGTAGATAAACGAGCCAAGCCATCGTGAAAGGTATGCCAAGTGAACATCTGCATCCTGATCAAGACACATCTTAATTTTCAGTGCACAAAAGGGTCCCTCGCATACCATTTTTTACCCAGTTTTAAAAATGCTAAAACAATAAATAATATGTTGAACACACTCAGGTAAAAGGAAAAGTATCAGTACTTTCCTAAACGTGAGCGTGGCTACCACACACATACATACATATGTATGTAGCTTCAATTCAAGCATGAATGCTGGCTCACACAACAATGGTGCTAGTGCTATTTCCAGTAAAAAGGGCGTTAAAATTATTTGCAGATTTATATAACACTGCAGAACAAAGCACGGGGTAGGATTACAATGTTACTATTGTCCTTAAACAACAAAATTTGGAAATATCGGAAAGTGATAGCATATTTTTTTACAGAACCTATAAATATGGACACAATCTAATTGCGAACATAAAGTGTGTCTTCTTGTGGAAAACTCTCATGAAATGCGACATAAATCCTACTTTCCAGTTTATGCATTGGTGATCCACAAATTCATGCAAACATAACGTAGTATAAGTTCAATACGTTTGTTGTATGTACATATGTTTTTTTTTTTTTTTTCTTTATGAAGGTGGCAAAAAGCATTGAAAGCCGAAAAGTGTGAGACTTGTATTTCGACTCACTCACTATAAACCCACCCCAGCTCCGTCTCCCTCCCGCGGGTCGACCGTTAGGTAATACTTCACGGGAGGGGGAGCGGCCTATTGCCTCTTCATGAAAATCTGCGCTATTGTTCAGCGCGTCGCAGTATGGTAATTACTTACCATTAAGTATTAATTCCCGGAAGGGAGAGCGGCCTATTGCCTCTAACTGAAAACCTGTGCTGCTGTTCAGCGTGACGCAGTTTCGTGATTCCTAATACCGTTAAGTATTACTAAGTATTACTTCACGGGAGGGGGAGTGGCCTGTTGCCACTACATAGAAATCTGCGCTGTTGTTCAGCGCGACGCAGTTTGGCAATTACTATTCTTGCCATGTTACTGACAGCGGACCAATGTTCTTCTGAGTCAAGCATGATATCTACTAGGTTACTAACCATTATTGGCTTCCCAACCCTTTCACTGAAATCTTCTCTTTCCAGTTCAAAACGAGGGCAAACAAAGAAAACATGCTCTGCATCTTCAATTAGACTGTCGCAAAAGGTGCAATACGGGTAATCTTCGTGCTTAAATCTATGCAGATAAGCCTTAAAGCATCCATGCCCACTAAGTACTTGGGTCAGGTATAAATCTATCTGTCCATGCTTTCGATTTATCTATCTGGTGATATTCGGAATCAATCGATATGTCCATCGTCCGTTCTTGGAGTTCTTCCATACTTCCTGCCAAGTACGGATGCTTCGCTCCCGTTCAGTCACTCGGTTAGTCAGCTGTGCTGGATTCGCTCGATGTTTTTTTGTTTCGGCGAATTCGAGTGCAGTCAGCTTAACTGGTAGCATTCCCGCGAGGACTAATACAGCATCCTCCGATACGGTGCGGAATGCGCAGCACACCCTGAGGGCACATAATCGGTATACCGATTTAATGCCTTTCATGTATGCGCTGCAGCTTGTTGCTTCGACCCAGGCTGGTACCGCATATAGCAAGATAGACGATACCACACTGCTAAGCAACTACCTAGAAGCCTGCTTAGGTCCTCTTGTATTCATGATAATACGTGTCAATGCAGTTACAGCCTTCGCTGCTTTATCGCTGGCGTATGTTAGGTGCTGTTTAAAGCTCAACCTGTGGTCAATCATTACCTCAAAATATTTGATGGACAGCTTAGACTCCAGTGCGTGGTCACCTACTCTGAGGTTTGCTGTTTCAACTATTTTCCTGCTACTGATGATAACTGCCTCTGTTTTATGATTTGCAAGGCTTAAACTACTATTGCGCAGCCAATCTTTTGTGATTTCGACCGCTTGGTTGCAAATCGCTTCAGCCTGGTTAAGGAATTTAGCAACGACTACGATTGCAATGTCATCAGCAAACCCTATGATTTGGGATCCTGGAGGTAGTTTGAGACGCAAGACTCAATCGTACATTATATTCCTGAGAAGTGGGCCCAGCACTGACCCCTGTGGGACTCCTCCCGTTACTCTGTACCTTTTCAATCCTTCGTCGGTTTTATATTGCATCACTCGGTTAGTAAAGTAGCTTGCAACCATTCTTCGAATGTAAACTGGGACTCGGAAATTCTCCAGCGCATTTAGGATTTTGCCCCAGTTTACATTTTTTACATCTAATGTTGTGAGTAGGCAACACTCTTTATCTCCGTAGAGCCAGCCAGAACCTTCGATCACTTTGTGAGCGATGCGCTTAACCGCTATTACAGCATCTGTGGCAGAGCGTGTTTTACCGAAGCCATATTGGTGCGGTGATAACCCTCCGGCACTATCGATGGCAGATTCCAGGCGATTCACATTTAGCCTCTCTAATATATATTTTCCCTGCCGTGTCCAGTAAGCATAGTGGACGGTAGCCTGAGCGATCTTTCGCCGGCTTAGACCCTTTTGGTATTTGCACTAGCTTTTGCAGTTTCCACTCTTTCGGGAATGTGCATTCTTCTAAGCAGGAGTTGTAAACATCCACAAAGACTTCTGGATGCTTTTGGATTGCCAACTGAAGAGCTTCATTCGGGATCGCATCGGGCCCGGGTGCCTTATTGCCTTTAATCTGTTTGCAAATGTGCAAAACTTCGTCAATGTTGGCCAGTCATCGATTTGCATCGTCTTCCATACAGCTAGCAGCGTTGGCTGCAATGCCTTGCTGTTAGGGGAACAATGTTTTGACCACGTTGCGCAGTATAACCGAGCACGTCGTGGGCAGCGGTTTGAAGGCTTTTGTTTTTTTCATCACAATCTGATATGCAAATCCCCATGGATTGCTGTCAGCATCCTCGCATAGTTTTTGAAAGCACCGGCATTTGCTGCTCTTAATTGCATTCAAGCCGCATTTCCAGTGGGTGTAAAATTTGCCATCATTATCTCGAACATTTCCGGGTCCAAAGTTCCAACCCGGTATCTGGCCTAGTACGAGTTAGATGACTTTGGCCTATCATGTTTGCCTATATCGCAAATTATTGCGAAGTGATCACTTCCAGTGTAATAATGTCTAAGGGACCATCTCGCACTACTCACGAGGCTAGAGATAACAAATGTCAGGTCGATTATTGACCCTTTCCCTGCTCTTTGAAATGTTTGCTGAAATGTTTCCCAGAATACATAAACGCTATGTCAAGTATAGCGAACGCTTTTAAGAGGGCTTTCCCTCTAGGGGTAGTTCGGGGGCATCCCCAGTTCACTGTCCAAGCGTTAAAGTCACCAGCTACAATAACACTAGTCTACAACGAAAAGTATCCGAAATAATTTAAACTAATATCTGCTTCTCTGTCCATGCAAAATTCGGATTGATAACTAAAATTAATTTATTAGTTTGAGTTTTCGAGATATCCTAACCTAAAAGTGCAAAAAACCCCATTTTTGCCCATATTTGAGGTTATGTAGCCTTGCAGATGTTTTCTTTCACCAAAATTAAAGGATGGCATCTTTAAATACAATCCTTCTTTTTTCAAATGGCGTTTTGTTTGCTCAAATATAATTTTTTTTCGCAGAGATATCGCATTTTGAAATTTTCATGTTTCGAAATTTTCCTACACCTGAAAATCGATTAAGATAACATAGACATGATATAGTCGATTACTAATTTTCTTGAATTGAGTCTTATTTTTCTTAAAATTTTGTCTCACACCATAAGTGGCTGACTCACCACACCCCTACACTATCTAACCTTTGGGTTAGCCCTAACCCCTAGAAACCACCCCTATCATACCGCGAGCAGGCTAACCCACATAACCGCAAGCAGGCTTTCCCACAAACTCCAAATTTACATACTATTAATCCATATATTTCAGGCCCTCAAACCCAAGAAAATTAGTAAGCGACTATATCTTATCTTAATCGATTTTCAGGTGTAGGAAAATTTCGAAACATGAAAATTTCAAAATGCGATATCTCTGCGAAAAAAAATGATATTTGAGCAAACAAAACGCCATTTGAAAAAAGAAGCATTGTATTTAAAGATACCATCCTTTAATTTTGGTGAAAGAAAACATCTGCAAGGCTACATAACCTCAAATATGGGCAAAAATGGGGTTTTTTGCACTTTTAGGTTAGGATATCTCGAAAACTCAAACTAATAGAGCAATTCTGAGGCCAGATTTGGATTCAGCGCATCATAAACCTTCGGAAATATATAGTCTGGTTTCTGGATCTGAATGTTGGTTAAATTTTGTCGGCCTGTGTAATCGGACTATGGTCTTTAATGTCATGTGCGAGTTCTTCCAGTGCGTGTATAGCTTCAGCTAGGGTTAAGCTAGGTGGAAGATAGAAGCTGTAAACGAACAGATTACAAACACGGGCTCGTACATAGCCGCGTGTTACGCTTATATTCGTCATTCGTGACCTATTCATTCCACAATTCCATATAGCTGATTTGCCCGTTGTGTCGGATACCCAATCGTTGCCATTTCCGTATTTATAGGGTTCGCTGAGTATTGCAATGTCTATTTTGTGCTCTCGTACAGCTTGTTCGAGCAGGCTTTTCGCAGTGATTTAAATTCAGTTGGAGAAACTTCATTTATGTCGTATTTCTTTGAGTGCTCTTTGATATAAAGGGCACTTGTTGCTAGTCATCGCCTGTGCAGTGTCGCTTATTTTTTCTTTTTACAAATTAAGCAACTTGCTGTTTGAGTACAACTCTTCGCCTGGTGTTCTTTACTGCCGCATTTAAAGCAGGACTTGGTGAAGTCGTCCGTACTTTTGCATCTCGCTGCGACATACCCGTACTCCGTGCACTTAAAGCACCTTTTCGGGTCAAGTTTTTCTCTAATAGGCAGATGACCAGGCCAATCCGCTTTTTGTCTGCCACTGTAATCTTAGTGGCGATCTCTGGTGTAACTTTTAGGATCGCTGTTTGCGTCCCACCATAAGCCTTTCGCAAGTTAGCAACTGCAGACAAGGGCACATTTAGTTCCTTTAATTGGCTAGTTATAGCTTCATGAACTTCGCCTTTCGTCGAGATCACGAATTTCGATTTGGCGTAGTTCAGTTAGCGTCCTTGCTTCAACTACATCTCCTGAGACAGCTTTAACTGCTTCGCTGATCTTAAGAGTGTTTGAATCAGATGATCACTCAAGCACCAGTAGCAAGTCACCATTTGCGGTTTTCTTAACACCATATACTTTCGAATTGAGCTCCTGTAAACATGGCTCTGCTTTCACACGTTTCAGAATGTCAGCATATGCGACATTGCTAACGCTTTTAACAACGATCGCATCTTTACGGGGCGGTCTCTGTCGCCTGCGATTTCCTCTCATGTTTGCTTCGTCTGTTTGTTTCCTGTCTAGTTTTGGAGTTTTATTGTTAGTTCCTTTACTGTTTTTCTTATTTTTACCGTGTTCCATCCTTCGGAACTGGTTTCTTCTTTTGTTGATACCGGCGTTGCCTTCAATATTCCAACTTGGTCGCTTTTATTCTTTTTTGCCGGGCTTTTCCGCACAGCGACTGTTTCTGTAGATCTCTTTAGCGCACCGTCCGTGACGCGCTTTATAAGAGGTGATGTTTGCGTGCATTCCTTTTTTGCTTCGAGTACCACACTTTTTGCCCCTTTTAGCATCCTTATTCTAGAAGTTAGAATCGACCTTTCTATCTTCTTATGGAGCACAGAAATGCTCGAAACCAGATTACGCATAGGCTAATTAATATTGCGCTTTGGGGGTTCCATCATCTCCGTTAGCTCTTTCATTTTAGCACTGATTCTGCGGTTGAGCTTTCTGTTGTGACCTCCTTTGCGACACTGCTGTACTGCATGCATGGTGACGCAGATCGGGTTCTTCCAATCAACGGAAGCGAATGAGCCAATCTGGAACTCCTTTGAAAGGGGTTTTTTACTAGCTCCCCGCTGCTGTCACTGCCGCCTGCAGTCTCCTTTGGTAGATCCAATGATGTAGTGATTTTTGCTAATTTAGCTTCTTCTAATATATTTTGGTTTTTATTGATTGAATTCATAGTTGTTGTACCCTAACTCGTAAGCCGTTATCCATATCCCGGTGCGTAGTCATTTATTCGTGATTCCATGAGGGCCTAAGCTCAGAGCCGAATCAGTGCTAACTAGGAATGTTACATCTAGACCTACGCCGACACTTAAGGGGGAACGCCACTGTGAAGGGTAAAAAAATAGTCGATTTTTGGTTTGATTATTCGAGGATCGGACAAAAGGCAATTGATTATATATGTATTAAACTATGTTGATGTAAATTTTTATTAAAAAATATTGAAAATTGACAAATTTATGTAAATAAACGTAACGAGCTAAAAAAAATGACGTCATCTGGTGGCAACGATACAGAAATGAAAATTGTATTAATCTACATAATAGGGGCTATCGTTGTACGTAGCCGTTTTTTTTACAAAATGGTGGTGATTTGAATTTCGATGTGTGTTTTTCACCATAGTTTTGATTTTCAACAGGCCCAAAAAAATAGTTATTTTCAAAATTTTGAAAATTGGCTACGTACAACGATAGCCAATGCGATAACAAAAATTTTGAAAATAAGCAAATTAAAATCGGTTCATTAGTCTTCGAGAAATCGTTGCCACCGTATCAAAAAAAGTCGTTTCGAGAAAAACGCGTTTGAAATAAAGCATCGTATCGTAAGCGCTACGGGGCCGAACCGACGGGAGCTCACTTAAGTGCACATAGAATCGGGAATAAAGCGATTTTTTTTTTAATTTTCACAGTGGCGTTCCCCCTTAATGGCGACGGGATATGGAGCGTTCTTAGAGATTTGCCATAGTTTTATCGGGGTGGGGGCGGCTGCACCATTAACCTGAATGACATTTCAGCTAGATTTCACTATGCCTACTAAAGAAACAGAATAGTGCAGCCGTCAGCTGGTGGCAGTATGTTCCAAACATTTTCCAGTATATCGTAATTAGGACCTTACTGGGCTCGGTCTTAATGTCCACTATCAAACAGCCGCCCCTAACCAGGGGTACAGACGCTGATCAGGTAGCCGCTAACTGTCGTCGCTCCTGGATTTGTATTGCTCACCATGCACGGTGAGGGAGGCACTCGTTTAATAGGCAGTGTCTATTCACCTTTGACACTGTAACGTTATCGGATTTGCTAGCTTTCAAACTGCATCCAGCCGTTCATTGTCGGGGATTGTTTATTTGTTTAAAACTTATTTACAATTAACTTGTTATTACAGGCCTTCCGGCTATACGCAAGCTGCCGACCCCCACGGTAGCTTAGAGCCCAGCTTAGTCGCCCGAGCCCGAAGGGACGTGACTGCGTGTAGTAGTGTTGTAGTATGTAAGTATGTATGTATGTTCATACATATGCACTTATCCATTCATACTCGCATGCGCATAATGAACCAAGGACACTATGCTAAGGCTATAAGTCATGCACGAAGTAGTGTTAAAATGCCCGTAAGCCAATTTATTTTCCAAGTGAGTTCTTGTGTTGATGCTCAATAAATACACGATACAATCTGACCCTTCATAAAATATTTCTTTTTCTCAATATTTTTACTGCATCCGAAGTTCTTTGATTTTTCAATGGAAATTCCGAACTTTTAATTTCGCGTTATTCAGTTGCTTATCCATCGCTTTTATGACCCACAGCGAAGTTAAGGAGCAATTCAATAACACATTTTTTATAAACAACCGTAGTCGCGTCCTTTCTGCACGAGCGCTCGCTTCAACTGACTAGAGCAACAACAACATTTACATGTAGTTTATTTTTGCAATTTGGTATTTTGAATGTCGAAATTCTTGACAGCCTTAGAAAAAATTGTGTTGCTTAATTTCTAATTTTGGTAAGCGTACTGTTAACTTTCGAATAGCAGTAAAACGTAAACAAATAAAAAGAAGAGGAAAAGTATGGGAAAGCAATGGAAATTGCCAAACACAAGAAATTACATACACATACACACCTCGTTGCAACGACGTCATCAAAAAAAGCAACAAAACTACATTTTGAGGTTTTGTTTTTTGTTGATTTTACAATTTAACACATGGCGCTTCATTTTTATTATTTTTTTAATTTAAAATTCAACAACCTTCAAATCATCGCATTCACCAAGTCATTCACTGAATATTCACAAACAAGTAACTTCGCTTTCTTTTTTTGTTTATTCGCTGCACTGACGTCATCCGCTTTGAGTAAGTATTGGAAGGAGTTTCAACTCTCTGATAGTTTCCTGACCAAGTCATACCAGTAAGTTCAGTTCAGACTTTTTGCTTAAGGAATCATTCTATTTACAGGGCTTTCTGCTCAATTGCATCCTCATTTCTTGATTTTTTAAGCATAACACCAGTGTATTTTACTGCCTGAGTACGACTTCTTCGTACACCCGTACAAGTAAGTAGCAGTTCTGCTTTTAATACTGAAATAGATATAAAACCTATGAGTGAATATTTTTCTTTAGAGATTTCACAACGCTCGTGTTATGTTCCAGCCCAAGTGCATCATCGCTCGAATCCGAGTGCATCATTGTTCGCACACGTTGAAGTGGCGACGACGATTTTAATATCGATAACTTTAACATCGTCGTTGCGCAACTACGCAATTTTGGTATTTTTTTATTCCATATTTTTTTAAAACTGTCTATTGCCCACATTTCTGCATTTGCCGTTTGTTTATATATATTTTAGTTTAGAAGTTATCAAAAACCAGCTTTGTGTTTGCACTACTCGAAATACTCTAGAAAATTAAGTTTTTTGGATTATCCAAATCAACACGATCAGAAGACTTTTTTAAACCCTAAAATAACGGGAGTTGATTTTATCTTGATTTACCAAATCAATGCATCCTCGAAATAATATCAGATGATCACAAAATTGATTATTGCATCTAAAACTGACCATACATTTGTCCATATCCCTGTATTCGTGGCATCATCTGACATGGTGACATGGTGCGACTGTTGCGTTACTATTGGAAGAAGCCACTGAGGCATGGAACAAACATTTCCGGTTTTACAGGCACAATTTCGCTAGAAAATTTTCAAGGGGTATTTTGAATACGCTTTTATTCAATTTTGATCCACTGGTTACTAGGATGAGACCAACTCTTAAAAAAAGTCATTGTAGTTCACGAAAGGTGCAATCGTTACTATGATTTCCGCTCTCTTAAAAAAAGTCATTGTAGTTCACGAAAGGTGCAATCGTTACTATGATTTCCGCTGTATTCGACTCTGAAAATGATTCACATTCCGATTTGGAAGAGGTCACATTAGGACGATGAGAACCCTAACACTCATCTTAGCGCAAAAAAGTGCATAAACTGTACTTTTAGACAAAAAAATATTAAGTCATAAACTTCAAAATTGTAGTGATATTAAATTTTCTTACCCAACATTTTAAGTCATTCTATATTGAAAAGTAATTCCATTTGCACAAAATTAATCAAGGAGTTATAAGGAATAATATAAACTTGTAGCGTCTTCACATTGAGCATCACCACCGATATGAACACAACGGCTCTGCACCTTGAATGTCAGATTGATACTCAAACACCACGACACTACAGCTTCCCGCTATTAACGTCCTTCCTCGTTCTTTCACAATTAACAAGGCGACTGCACGTGATCGATTTCGTTATAGTTGAAGTGACATAAAAAACATCTAAATAAATACAATAATATGACAGTTTGATTAGCAAAGTACACCTATGTACGGCGTTTTAGATAAAATTCTTATAAATTGGTGGCCTTCGACCAGTTGAGATAAAGTAGATTGGGACCATCGCTATGCGCATACGTGCAAGCAAGTTGTCACCGGCACTTTAAGTAAATATGGTAAGTCGATGAAATTAGCTAAGTGCTGCTTGTTGAAGATTTTTATGAAGGATTTTTTGCTCCAGCGATTTTGAAATCCAACTGCGCCCCCACGGTGCATTTTCATGAGACATATTATTGTTATTTACTTACTATATATTATATGAAAAAATTACATTCAGTTTCATATTACAACATTGTTGTTATAATTACTTCTTCTACTTCAAAAGGATATCGAGCAGTATATTGTGTAATTCGAGAGCAGAATAAGGCAAAACAGATTTTTTCATACTTGGCTGGCTAATAAATCTGTTGCCAACCACTTAAAGAGCTTCAATTTGTGTGTGACCCAGTATTGTAAACAATTATTGAATGTGTGCACAAACTCAATCGACTATAAATATGAAAATTAAACACGAGATGTTAAGTAAACATAGTGTTTTCGTTCTTTATAGATATGTATATAAATATACTATTTATAAATCTCACAGAATAAGCCACCGGCGTTTATTGAGAACAAGTTTTAATTTTTATGCCCTGTGCATTCTAATGTCCTAGGGTATTATAACTTTGTTCATATAGGGTATTTCAGTAATTGCTAGATGCCAGTAGCTAATAACTTCTAGACGGTACCTGTTTTTACGTCATCTTTGACATTTGTCGAGTAGACAAATGTACAGTTTTACGCGTTAAAATTATTGAAACTTATTATGGAAATGGTCGACCTTTAAGATCAACATATCGCAAGAATTGTGATTTTTTAGTGGAAATAATCGTCCGAATGAGTCGAAAATTCATAGGTTGGTGAAAAACTTTCAAGAAAGTGATTCTGTCGAGAATAGAAAAAGGACTGCCATACGAAAAACTGGACGTTCTGCTGAGAATATTGCTGCTGTAGCGAAAAGTGTTTCTGAACAACCTTCTCCATCGCTATCTCGACGTTGCTCAACATGAATCAACTGTCTGGCGGTGTTTATATGCAAACGTGCTCATGGTGGACATTTAAGTGATGTTAGTTTTCACATATAATTGTTAAGATCCGTATTTTGAATAAAAATTGTGGAACTTGAAAGAATCTAAATTTGTACAAGTTATATTTTAAAACAATGAGCCAGGGGTCATTTTGACCTCATCATTTTATGCCGACTGATTTTAATACTGAAGGCAGACGCCATCCAATGGATGACGAAACCAACCGTAAGCTGGTCCCGTAGCGGTGGGTACGAGCGTGGGATACTGCGCAACGTGTCGAAAAAAAATTTTAACAATTCATTTAATACCGGCTGAAATTTTTTTTGTGTATTGTTGACATTTAGTAAAAAAAAAGTAATAGTCAGGTGCGCCGCAGAAGGGGGTTAAAACGTCAGCGAACTTGCAAAATAAATTAAAAAGTATAACTCTTTTATGCCGATTGCAATTTTTTTACATAATTTTGGACACATATGAAAATATAATAATGATGGTCAGCTGCGTTTATAGCAGTGGGAAGACCGTCAGCCGAAGCGTTCAAAATTCCGCGCGCCACCGAGATGTATGAACGCAATGATACATTCTTGCTTCGGCTGACGGTCTTCGCCTGTTCAGCTGACGTATTTTCCCCCCTCTACGGCGCAGCTCACTATTTCTTTTTTTATTCTACTAAATGTCGGCCGCCGTAGCCGAATGGGTTGGTGCGTGACTATTATTCGGAATTCACAGAGAAAACGTCGGTTCGAATCTCGGTGAAAACACCAAAATTAAGAAAAACATTTTTCTAATAGCGGTCGCCCCTCGGTAGGCAATGGCAAACGTCCGAGTGTATTTCTGCCATGAAAAAGCTCCTCATAAAACATCTGCCGTTCGGAGTCGGCTTGAAACTGTAGGTTCCTCCATTTGTGGAACAACATCAAGACGCACACCACAAATAGGAGGAGGAGCTCGGCCAAACACCCAAAAAGGGTATATTATATATATATATATAAATGTCAACAATAAAAAAAATTTCAGCCGGTATTACATTTTTTTCGACACGTTTCGCAGCATCCCATGCACGTACCCACCGCTACTGGACCAGCTGCCGGTTGGTTTCGTCATCCATTGGATGGCGTCTGCCTTCAGTATTAAAATAAGTCGGCATGAAATGATGAGGTCAAAATGGCCGCTGGCTCCCGGACTAAAAATTATGTAAAAAAATTTCAATCGGCATAAAGTACATACTTTAGCTTTTCAATTTTTTTACAAGTTCACCTGTTCAGCTAACGTGTTTTCCCCCCTCTACCGCGCAGCTGACTATTTTTTTTATTCTACTAAATGTCGACAATACATGAAATGTCCCACAATCACACCCCCCGCGGGTGCGCCAGCTGACGTTCACTTTCGTTATTCGTGAAAGCTAAATCACAAGTATGGTCTAGAATTTAAGGGTATAAAAACGCAGTCCAAAATCGACCCCTGGCTCCCGGACTAATATGGGCGCATCTTTTGAAAGACTTTATAACGGGTGTTTGTAACAAAGACTGATGCTGTAAAACGTTTTCTCCCTCTTAGCAGATAATAAGGAATGAGCCAAACATTATCTTCCATGTTCGGGTCATTTTTCTTTATTCTTTCACGAAGTTCTACAAGACCATCAATATAATAATGTTGACTAAAAACACTGGTACTCGTATACAGCAAAAATATACAACGGATGCTAACCAGCTAGCCTTAAAACTGTTATGCGAAAGAATGTTAAGGCTAACGGCAGTTTATGCAGAATGGTGAGGTACTGCTCTCAAAAGGAAAGTATTCGTGCTAAAAAGCTGTCGTTTGGCGCTTAGCGCTTCCAATCTCTTCTATATGCGTGTCAGTCTTGTTATTTAATAGCTCCTCATACGTGTAACAAAAAGTCCAGAATGATGAGATAAATGGATTAAGCGATATAAAAATTGGTAATAGCTACGTTCGCTTCACCTTAATGGTATTTTTAATGCAAGACCTTAGAAGCTATTGGAGGGAATATATAGCGCAAATAATGCCCTCAAAGAAAGAAATGCAACTATTCAAATACGTTGGAAAGAGGTGTAGTCTAATCTAGAGCTTTTAAGTGCATGTAATTATACCCGAAACCCTATTAAATATAATTTATTTATTGTACTTTCCATTACTTACTTTAAAGCTCAGTACCCTTTCTGGACTATCCGCATAATATCAAACTTTAATGAAATCAAGTCTCAGCTCTTTGACGGCCGATTGACTGTTAAAATTTCTTGATAAACTATTCATTAGTTCGTGAGTTATTGTGCTGAGAGTGACGCCATTTCTGTTCCGCTCCTGAAACAACAATAAAACGATGGTTTGCTGACTTCAAACGTGGTCGGAGAGGCACCGATGATGCACAATGCAGTGGACGTCCAAATGAGGCGGTAACACCATAAAACATCAAAAAATCCATTTATATTGCATGAGCATTGACTATCAGGAAGCTCTGTTGAAAGTGGGTGCTGCGTTTGCTATCTATTGACCAAACGTGTTGATGATTCTGAGCAGTATTTGGCCTACATGAATTGAACTTTGAATTGCTCCCACATCCACCGTATTCGCAATATTTGGCTCCCAACGACTACTGGCTGTTCGCAGACCTAAAAATATGCTCGCCGGTAAGAAACTTCGCATGAAGAGGTTATCACTGAAACTGAAACCTATTTTGAGGCAAAAGATAAATCGCCTACAAAAGTGGTACTGAAATATTAGAGCGCCGCTGATGGGAATTACTTTGATGAATAAAGCTAATTTTGAACAACAAAAACGTGTTTCCTGTGTTAGGCCCGTGAATTTTCCGCGCATGTGTTATATTCAACTTAACGAGTTATAACCGAATACCATAAAAGAGCATTCGAAAAAATTTACCACTGATGCCATCATTCCGAAGTTCACTTGATCCGATTTCGAGTCCCAAGATACGGCATTTTAAGTTTTAACGATGTTTCTGTGTAAGTACTCTTTTTTCTACATAAACGTTAAGGTAGTGCAAGCTAAAATAAAATAATAAAATTTCGTTCATTTAATAGATATCACATACATATTTGCAGAGAAAGTTATTGATGAAAGTGACGATTCTTGAGGCAGGAAACTAGTAAAGAAAATGAAAAAAAAAAAAAATAAATAAAACTCAAGCAAAAACTGTGTACGTAAATAGAAAGGTTAGCCTGGTTGGCAAAAAGCCACGGACCTTTTCGTCCCTAGCGATACCAGATGGAGGCCGACCTCTATGAATACCTAAAGTAGACATCATGTAGGATGTCAGCGCTTTTGGCGAATCTAAGCAGAGTTGGGAGATCCGCTTTTGAGACGTCCTCCAGACCCTCAAACAATGGGGCTCCCAGGCATTTTAAATGCGTTTTTAATAATGCCGGACAAACGCACAGAAGGTGTTCCGAAGTTCCCTCAACATCCTCTCTGCATTTCCTACATTTGTCCGTGTTAGCAATCCCTATCTTGTACGCATGTGCAGCCAATAGATTATGACCTGTTAGCATGCCTTTAATAGTTCTGCATTCCTTTCGCGAGAGTGTACTTAAGTACGAATTGAGTCAGTTTTTTGTCGTTAGTTCTACACATGACTTTTGCTGTTTTGCATGTGGTCAGATTAGTCCACCTAGCCTTCACTCGCCTTTTCATGTAGTTGTCCGTTTCCTTGTATATTGTATTTAGCGGTTTTGGTATGTCGCTCTCTTGTTCAAATGGTAGTCTAACAGCATTTTTTGCTATCTCATCTACTATTTCGTTCCCCATAATGCCTTTGTGACCAGGTACCCAATAGATATACAGTCTACTGTTTGCGGCTAGCCTTTCTATGGCCTCCCTGCTCCACCGAACATTTCTGGACTTAATAGAATATGAGCTTATTGCTTTTATTGCTGCTTGACTGTCCACGTATATATTAATTGTTGAGTGCTTTCTTGTTCTAGTGTAGGCTAGCTCTGCGGCTTTCCCCAGAGCAAAAACTTCCGCTTGGAAAATACTGCTGTGGTCTGGCAGCTTGATAGGCTGCCTTATCCCTAGTTTTGAGCAGTAAATACCTCCTCCCACTCCGTCTTAAGTTTTAGAGCCGTCTGTATAGATGAGAAAAGTTCTATGAGCAGGCTTCATGCCTTTATGCCATCCCTCCTCTTCAATTGTGGTGCGAAACCTTCTCTCCCAATTAAAGTACGGAATCATGTAGTCTGGCAATCTGAGCTCTACTTTCCTATTGAGCTGTGCCCGAAGGTTCCGCAGGTGAATACCCCAGCAGCCACTAAACCTCTCGCGGATTTCGCTGACAGCTTTTCTGCCATAAGGTCAATAGGTGGCATGCTGAGTATCATTTCCAGCGCCGCCGTTGGAGTGACTTTCATCGCACCTGTTATGCACAGAACAGCGAGTCGTTGAATCCTTTCCAGTGGCATTAAGTATGCCAGTTTTCTTGTCGCAGTCCACCATACTATATACATCCCCATACAGTAATATCGGGCTAACTACTGCCATGTAGCACCAGTGCATCAGAGAGGGTGATAGACCCCAAGTAACGCCCAGCATTCTTTTATATGCTTACAACGCATTACTGGCCTTTTTCACCCTTTCTTCAACATTGTGTTTCTACAGCAATTTGCTATCTAGTATTACTCCGAGGTACCTTGCATGATCTTTGAGAAGTCGTTCGTTGTTGCCCAGCTTCGGGAGGTTCCACGTCGGGACCTTGTACTTTCTGGTAAAAAGTACCATGCCCGTTCTTCCGGCTTTATCCCTAGCCCTGCCCGAGATGTCCATTGGTGTACCGTTTTAAGTGTGTTATTTATCACATTACTGATGGTGTCCAGGTACTTTCCCGTAATTTTGGTGCCCCTCCGTCAAATTTATTGAGCAGTTCATTTGCTACACAGCGGCGATAGTACCTTGCGGAGTACCTCTGCATGCATATTTGGTGACGATCGTTCCATTCCGCTCTTATCTTCCTGCCATCTAATAGCTGCCTTATCCATAGATAAATCGCGGGTTGCACATTAAGTGACTCTATGCTATTTAAAATAACCTCTTTCGTCACATTGTCAAAGGCCCCTGATATATCTAGAAATACTCCTAGAGCATACTCCTTATATTCTAACGCCTTTTCTATGTTTAGTACAAGTGAGTGAAGTGCAGTTTCAGTAGATCTGCCTTTACTGTAAGCGTGCTGCGCCTTGGATAATACGTCCGGCGCAATAGTGTCTTTAATGTATGTGTCTAGAGTCTTCTCTAACGTATTCAGGAGAAATAAGGTCAGACTAATGGGCCTGTATTCCTTCGAGTACAGAGGGTTGCTTTTCCAGCTTTTGGAATAAACACAACTCTCGCTTCTCTCCACAATACAGGGACATAGCCGAACCTCAAACATCCCCTGAATATCGTTTTTAACCATGGTACCACAAGATGGCTTACCTTTTGGAGCATAGCTGGGAAGATTCCATCCAGTCCTGGCGATTTATATGGGTCGAAACTTTGTATAGCCCATTCTATCTTGTTGGTCGTAATTACATTCGTCGGGATGTCGTGCACAATATATCTTCTAGGTTCGAGATCTATAGTGTCCGCACACCCTGGAAAATGTGTGCTGGCTAGGTCTTCTCGAGAGGCCTCGCAGCTGTCAGCCCACTCCCTGTTAATTTTTCGTATTGTTCTTGGCATAGACGGATTCTTGGATAGCAGTTTCCTAAGTCTGGCCAGTTCATTAGCCTTCCATGTTGCTACAGAAGTCTTTCCAAGATTCTCTCTTGGCTCTACGTATTTCTGTCTTGTATACTTTTAGTAGATCCTTATACTCCTTCCAACAGAACTCATTGTCAGCAACTTTGGCTAAGCTATAGAATTCATGTACCCTACGCCTTTGTGCTCCTAACTCCTTGTTCCACCAATAATGCTTCACCTTGCGTCTATTACGTGTTGGGGGGCAGGATCTTTTGAAGGCTTTAACGAGAGTAGTTGTACCGCTGGTACCGCATCGAATACTTTCAGAGGCGAAGCGTATTGGTATGAAACGGCTCGGAGAGGTCCTACCCAATTCTGATGGCGTTACTGGTATTGAGCAACGTCAGACATGTTGTCTACATGTCTTTTCGTGTCAAATGCAACTTTAGGTCCAATCAGTTCGTTGATGGTGGGTTTCAGCCTTTCAAACAATATGCTCTAAGGGTGCGAACAGAGTGAGCGCTGAAACCCGAGCCGAGATTGTCAGTGCGATAAAACTGATTACATATGTATGTATGTACAAGTCAATACAAACAAGCTTGTGTATAACACAGTGAACGCTGACAAGAGCAGAATGCAAAGCCGATGAGTGCGAGAAAACAGTTTCAAAACGTTTTGAGCGCTTTTTTGCATTGTTGATGTTTGCTCTTTAGCGTGCAGTCGTGTTTTTCAATGGTTTAAAAATAAAAATAAAAAATGGATATCGATCAAATAATAAGTTAAGTTTTTTCCCGGCTTGCTTTGTGGGACCAAAAAACAAATTGTATCACAATCGTGTTTGTGTGGAAAAACTGTGGACAACGGTTGCAGCAGAAATAAAAATACCAAGTAAGAAATATTACATATTATTTGAGTTTATTGAGGCATAGATAGTTACGAAAGTGATCTATAATTAATCCACCATTCTTGATGCTAGTTTTATTAAATTCATTTTGTGTTTTGCTTCTCAACTTCTTATCTCGAATTTTCATCCAAACCCTATCGATGAATGATAATATTGCCTTAATAATTACTTCGGCAAAGGAAGGATCGGTTCTATCGGCTTCCATAAAATTCTAAATTTGGCATTTATAAGTCCAAAAGTGAATTCAATGCACTTTTTAGCGCTTGAAAGGCGCGCATTAAAGTACTCGAGGTCTTCAGTGCAGTCTTTTCTGCTATATGGCCGTAATAAACATTCCAAAAGTGGATAGGCTTCATCACCAAGAAAAACATATGGCAAATTTTGGTTGGTATTTGGTAGACTTGTGCTTCGCGGTACCTGTAGTTCCCCAGTTTTTAAAACTTTCACTTTGCTTTCCATACCCTCCAACTTCGATCGCAATAGATTTGCAGTTGGCATCGGAAATACCTTGCAACACAATGGGAAAAAAATGTTTGTAATTATAAAACATTGACCCAGAACTTTCTGTACACTTGATACGTAGGTATGTGCTTTCCATCAATGCAACTTGGGAAATTCTAAAAATTCCAGTATTGCGCTGCAACTTCTTCCAAGTATAATAAAGGGTGTTTTTTTAGAGGTTAGGTTTTCAAGATGAAATAAAACGTATATAATTTAATGTTATGGCCAAGAATTTAGCTTTATTATAAAGATAAGGGTTTGCCATTATGTTTTAAAAATGATTTCGGGCAAGTGGCCGCCGCGGCTGGCTCGAATAAATTCCAGCCGAGAGGCCCAATTTTCGACCACTTTTTGCAGCAATTGGGGCCGTATGTCAGCAATAACGCGCCGAATATTCTCTTCCAAGACGTCAATCGTCTCGGGCTTATCTGCGTAGACAAGCGAATTCACATAGCCCCACAAGAAATAGTCCAGTGGTGTTATATCGCACGATCTTGGAGGCCACGGCGCGAGATAATGCGCTCACCAAAAGTTTCCTTCAATAAATCGATTGTTGCGTTGGCTGTATGGCATGTAGCGCCGTCTTGTTTTAACCAAAGGTCGTCCACATCAACATCGTCCAATTCAGGCACGAAAAAGTCATTAATCATGGCTCTATAGCGCTCTTTATTTTTTTTTATTTTATAGCGCTCTCCATTGACTGTAACATTATGGCCGGCTTCATTTTTAAAGAAATATGGACCAATGATTCCCTCTGCCCATAGAGCACACCAAACAGTGACTTTTTGAGGATGTAACGGCGTCTCAGCAATGGCTTGTGGATTATGTTCACTCCAAATGCGACAATTTTGCTTATTGACATACCCATTCAACCAAAAGTGAGCTTCATCGCTGAAGAAAATTTTCTTCGATGCGTCGCGCGAAACGAACCATTATTTTCGTAATAAATTTGCACGATTTGCAAACGTTGTTCAGGTGTAAGTCTATTCATTATGAAATGGCAAACCAAACTGAGCATAAATCAAGTGACAGCTGTCAAAAAGACCATCTACGAAAAAAGTAGTGCCAACTTGAAAACCTAACCTCTAAAAAAAACACCCTTTATTTTTTAGTTGGCGGCGGCATATAGACAGGAAATAACTCCTCCCATAAAAACAGCTAATCGGCTCTTTTCATATAACTTTTTTATTTGACTTCTGACTTTTACGAGTGATATACCGTTGTAATGTATAGAAAAATGATGCAGGTAATATGTGAATAAACAAAATAATTATCCTGAATTATAACCTATTAGGCCCTTTGTTCCTCCTAGGAACCATAGGATGTATATACAATATATATAATATCTATACCCTATGCTGAATACTAAATATAGGTATAATAAGCTCAACAGAAATAGATGCAGTTTTATTTATTTACTTCTACATCAGTCTACCGAAAGCAGCGAATTCGTACAAATTAAGAATTCAGATAACACTTAAAAATTATTAATTTAGCTTAATTAAATAATATAAAACGGCCCAATCTAAATTGTCATTCATCAACATTGAAATCTAATACCCTTTTAAAATTATAACATAATCGTATGCATTGTTAATTGTTTCATATTATTGGCACTTCATTTCTTCGGATAAGATTTGAAAGACAAAGATTAGAGAATTAGAAGTTCGTACATAATTTAAGGATTGCAACCCTGGCAGCTTCCTTCTGCCACATTAGGCCACGACATATTTTCAATCAAAGATGTTTGAACCCGTTCAATTCGATTCGAATGATAATTATTTATTTAAGAAATGAGACTTTATCTGCAAGACTCGGTGTTTTATCATAAATTAATAATAAATAAATAATAAAAAAATAAAAATAAAAAAAATATAGAAGGAAAAGAAACAGAAATATGACAAAGAGAACAATAAACTGCAATCACATTCATCGTGATGAGGTAGAATAACATCACAGCCTTAACAATGTCAGAAATAGAGTTCCATAGCCTCACATCATTAAGGAAAAAGATCCTTGACGAGGCCATATAGGAATATTCAGGAATTATCATTTCTACAGGACTTAGTTAATTTTAATTTAGCATAAAGGTATTTTGACGCTTTGAATTATATGAGTTAGTAGATACACATACGAGTATACTCGACGTGAGAGATTCAAAGATGCTGTACCCAAGAATTTTCCTTTTCCTTCTGGAATGTGGATGTGGTCATAACGCTTAAAATTATTGAAAGCAACATCAATTTTGTGATGTGTAGAGACCAGTTTACCATACATCAATTCTCAAAGTAAGTTATGTGTGGTTCAATAAGTTCACCAGTAGGAATGATGCTGAAATCCTCAATCTACGTAAAATGGAAAACACATTGCTCAATCCTTTATTTAGTTATATGGCCAGAACAGCTCAACATAGAATTAATAACGAAGTCTAAATTTCTAATTTTGTCTGTTAACATCAGAATACTTTCGCCAAGAAACAGTTTTGACCTATCTCTAAAAAATAAGATGAATTTTCATTTTTCTCAAAAAATATTTATATATTCTTCATTTTCTATTTTATCTTCTTCGAAGTAGTTCCCCTCAGATATAATACACTTGTGCCAGCGTTTTTTCCAATCCTAGAAGCAGTTTTGATGTGTCATTGAGCTGTCTCAGCGATTCGGTTTTTATCTCCTCTTTCGTCGCAAAACGCCAAATCGTCCTTTCATAGGTATCTTTAATCTTAGGAACAGGAAGAGGTCCCATGGGGCCAAATCTGGTGAATACGGTGGCTGAGGCATGTTAGCGGTGTTGTTTTTGGTCAAATAATCTCTAAAATTCAGTAATTTTTGAACGAACTTCGCATGAGCCAACCGATATGTCGATATGCCAACATCCCCACCAACTTCTCTAATTGTGATTCGACGATTCTCCATAACAATTTTATTCACTTTCTCAATATTTTCATTGATTGTTAATGTGCTGGGGCGTCCAGATCGAGTGTCGTCATTCACATCTTCTCGACCTTCTGTGAAAAGCTTGTACCACTTGTAAAAATTTTTTGAACTCAGAGTACTCTCACCGTATGCCACTGTCAACATTTCAAGTGTTTTTGAGCACTTGCTTAAATTTTATGCAACTTCTTTGAGCAGTTGTTTTCGATAGCAGAAAATCGCCGAACACTCAAAACACTTGTCTTATTTATGCCTCTCACAAAGAAACTAAACATCCTATATTGCTAAAACCGTGAACATGTCTTCGAGACGTGTGCACCAAGATAAAAAAAAAATAATTATCGAAAGTCGAATGTACGTAGCCCGCGAAATTTAAAAATACCGTTTTTGGAACACACCTCGTATACAACACTGTTACTAATGGTCAACATATAGAAGTTTATAGCATCGGCTAGACAAATGCAATTGAATGTCGTCGGCACAATTACGGACTTTGATATACTGGCACACAGAAAATACTTCAGATATCATTTAAAGACTAAACAAAAAGGGACCAAGCACACCGGGCACACCTTTTGAGCTCTTTCCTCGAAGTAACTGATCATAAGCTTAACAGAGCTGTCAGAGAATCCAAAGTAACTTTTAAGCTTTTCACAAAGAAGGTCATTACTAAGTCCATTCATTGTCTTAGAAAGTCAAGAAGGCAAAGAAGAGTAACGCCACTATTGTTAAACTATATTCTTATGTCTTTCACAATAGATCAGCTCTGGTCGCAGTGCGTAATGGCCTTCTAATAATAATAATATTCTTATGTCGTCAATTATTTTCATCATTATGAGTTGGATACCAAATTATGGAGCAGTATTCAATGACACTATGAACCAACGACATGTTAATTGTCAGAAGTTCTCCATATTCGAGTATATAATTGGTGCTTATACGTTGTTTTGTTTTTAGTGATTGGTCGAGCTCCTCCTCCTATTTGTGGTGTGCGTCTTGATGTTGTTCCACAAATGGAGGCTCCTGCAGTTATAAGCCGACTTCGAACGGCAGATATTTTTTATGAGGAGATTTTTCAAGGCAGAAATACAATCGGAGGTTTGCGATTGCCTGCCGAGTGGCAAGAAAACTGTTCTTTCATTTTGATGTTTCACGGAGATTCAAACCTATGTACCCCGAATCGTGGTCACGCATAAACCCATTTAGCTACGGCGGCCGCATGGTTCCATATTCCTAGATATTTCTCTTAATAAAACCAATCATTGTCTTCAGTAACGCCCATATCTTTTAGCTGTTACTTTCAAATCAGTTTATGGTTATTTAATTGTTAATCACAACATTTACTTATATTTAAATGCAAATATGGCACTTGAGAGTGAGCTTAAGCCCTCTTGAAAACAATCACAGTGATATTCGATACCTTTATAAAGATTTTAACATCATTCGCCTATATTAAGTGCCGTACGGAATGGTGGTCACGCATAAACCCATTTAGCTACGGCGGCCGCAAAACTACGCGCCCCTTATTTTCAAATACTATTTGTCAAAGAAATTCTAACGGTAAGATCAGTACAAATTCAAATTCATCACCTTCGCAGTACAGGGTTGCCAATATTCGACGGGCCCATCTGGCAACCCTGTATCTTTTGACAGAGACGTCAGATCGCTTAATAACATACCGCGTTGAAAGCGTCAGTCCAAGCAGATTTTTACCATGGAACAGTACACGCCACGCGAGCGGTCCGAAATTGTTGAAATTTACATTCAACAAAAGAAGTCAATTGTGAAAACTCAATGTGCGTATAAAAAATTAAATAATGTGAAAAGTGCGCCTTCTAAGAACACCATTAAACGTTTGTACGAAAGGTTTTCGACTGGTGATGCTCTTTCTAATGCAAAGAGGCCAAATCAAAACCGACCAAGGCGTCGCCAAGGACATCCCAATCGCCGTTCTCAGCAGTTGGGCATTGCTCGGACCACTTTACAACGAATTATACGCAAAGATTGTTGCCTGCGGATAAGCTTCGTCGATTGAAATGGGCCCAAAGAGACATCGAAATCCGTCGGGTCCGTCGAATATGGGCAACCCTGTATTATATGGCTTGTACAGAAAGATGTAAAGATAACTTCTTCAAAAGTGAAAGATGAAATAAAGAATAAGTTTCAAAAATATATTAGTGCTTTAACTGTCTGAAGAGTCTTCAGGAAAGCCGGGTATCCTGGAAGAATTGCCAGGAAGAAACCCTTTACTTCCCTAAAAATGAGAATGTAGAATCTAGAATTTTGGAAAAAGGTCTTTTTTTGGATGAAAGAAAGTTTTGGATTTTTGGTATCAAAGCAAGAAAATGTGTGTGGAGGAAATCTGGTGCAGAGTTGAATAAAGAAAATTTATTACCAACAGTGGGGGTATATAGCAGCTGGTGACGTGGAAAAATTGCAGTTTATTGATTTGCTTATTTGGATATTTTAAAATAATTTTTAGGCACTGAGCTAAGATTCTGAGCTTTTAAATGAATGCTGTTTTCAATAAGACAATGGCCTCAAGCAAACGGCTCATACAGTAAAGTTATTGATTCTCTACAATATTCCCAAGCCAATAGGTGTTGGTCTCCACAATTACCAGTTTTGAACACTCATAAGCGCTTCTAGAAATAAATATAAATTAACAATAAAATTACAAGCAAAAATGTCTGGAAAGATGTTATGTGGGACGAGTGGCAAAAGATTATTGGGCAAATACTACCAAATTTAAAAAATCTATGCCCAATATGCGAAGTGTTGAAATATCACGGGTACTCAACAAGTTACTAAAACATGCATATTTTTCAAAGTTTTTTGGATATTTTGAATTTTTTATAACTGAGCGTGCACTTTTTGAGTATTTAATGTTTGCGTTTGAAATAAAATAAATTATGTGTTTGCTAAATGGTGTGATCTAAAACTAATAATGCACTTTTTTAAATTGAAGAACTTAAAAACTCTTTTCGTGTCACTTTTTCACTACCCACAAAGGAGCGTAGACTTATAACATTAAGTGTATGTACAGTAGAAGATATTAATTTATGTACGAGTATGTCACTGCAAAAGAGATTGAAAAATATAAATGCCATATTACAGGCATATGTAGATGTTGCTCGCTCAGTATAATCAATAAGAAAAAATTTAATTTAGATAATATTTTGTGTGATAGTAATTTTATTTTATTTTATTATTAAAATTATTGCGACAGTGACCCGCGACTATACTCAACCCCGTCTCTTTTATCCAGGTTCGTGCACCCTGGGCAACGTGAGCAACCTATGTACGAGATGCGGTAGCTAACCCCTGTGGAGCCATAGGTCACAGTAGAAGCAAAAGAAGCTTTAGTCGGGCCCTCCAATGCATGCGGCTTAAGAGTTCACTAAAGTAGGCAGTGTCTGCCCACCAGGAAATCCGGCTAGTCATATATGTAAATGTGCAAAAGTTCGAAACCGAATAGCTGCAATCGCAAGAGAGAGGTAGAAAATTCGCCACTTGACTCTGGTTCCTGCTTTTGAGAGTACTGCTCAACAAGCCGGCACGCACGAGCAATGCAATCACACTATTGATAGTTGAGAAATGAAGAGAGACGAATTATCCGAAAGAAGAAACGAGAGGGCAAAATACATGAGTTCAAAGAGCTTGAGAAGCTTGCCTATAGGAAAAGAGCCCGAAAATTCAATCAGAAAGTTAAGTGACTTACATACGGTTTCAATACCGGAGCGTTTTCCTGTAAGAATAAAAATACTGATCTAGTAACGGACGCGTAGAACATACATAAATTATGGAGGGAACACGTGCTGAATGGTGACAGCACTGAATGTCATAAAAAGGGCTGACAGGACTGTCTTTCCATTATCCAACCGAGACGAGGCGCAAAAAGCAATAACACGGCTAAAGAAAAACACAGCCGCATTAGCCGACGGACTGCTGAACTATTGAAATATGCAAACAGCTCCTGTGAAAAATATGATCGGATGTTTTCATGTCTGTCGATTGAAATTTAAGCATTGCCCAGTCCATATCGAACATATTGTGCGAAAGGCATCAACCCACTGATTGAACCTTATCAGTGTAAAAAATCCACAACTGACCAGATACACACAATATGCCAACCCTCGGAAAATACACTTTAAAAGAAGAATCGACACGCACTCCTGAAAAGGAGCGGCCTATAAGCCGCGGTGTATGAATTTGGTATCCCCGCAAAACTAATATGGCTGTGCAAAATGACGTTGACTAACCAACAGCTCAGTCCAAACCGTTTGTTACCAAACGAACTTTCAGATAAGGTGACTCTCTGTCGTGTGACTTCTTTAACGTGATGTAGGAAAAGCTTGTTCGGATCGCAGACTTAACTGCTCCGGCACCATAAGAGAAGGGCGTACAAATATTTATTTATCTAAGGAAAATGGGTGTATATGTAAGACATCTAGTATTTTATAATACATCTACATAGTGGAAGTTACAAAATTTAATAACTAAAAATTAAAAAATTCAGAATATACCCTTAATACCAAAGATTAACTGTCAGATATAAGTAAGTAAGTCCCAATGTAGCTTCTTATAATTACATTTGATGGCATGAAATGAAAACAAAGTAGTGAAAACTATACAAAGTAGATAATAGATCGAGAAAACAAGACAGTTAAATCGATGTGTGACAGTTAAATCGATCAATTTACAGAATCAAAATAATTGTGGGTTCCCGTTCTATAGTTACCCCTATTCAAAATTGCCTTGACAGATTCTATAAGACCCTGTGGGTCGGGTAACAGAATACATCCGCGGTAAGCCATGTCTGTCGAAAGAGGCGACTAAAATCAGGTTGGAGAGGAAGCGGGCTCAGCTCGACAAGCTTAACATGCCTCGAGAACCTCCAACGGCGGTCTTGGACCACTAAGTTGGGCTCAAAGCTACCGTGAGGAACGGCCGGTTTCGGATAGCCGGACGGTCTGTAGTAGCAGGTTAGTTGCGCATATGGTTAGAGCAGCAGAAACGGAGGGCGCTGTATAAAAGCTCCTATGAGGTTTCTGTCTCAAAGGTGAGAAGAGCTCGATAAATGTATTAAAAAATCCAGGCGCGATGGACTCATATTGGGCGTCTTCCTGGTCAGCATCTGTTTCCCATTTAAGGGCCGGCTGAATTATATGATGATGGAAAATAACGAAGACAAATAAATGTTTTGGGAATGATGATCCCGGGCTGACAACTGTGGTATTTGGCTACCTTAGTAAGCGAGAGTGGCATCTCGTTGAAACGGCTGGTCGGCCAATGCCTCAGCTGCCTCCTTCCTGATAAGACTCTGGTAGAGCCTCAGGATACGTTCCACACCCATCGCCACTAATCTGGCCGTGCAGGTTCGGTTAACTTTATCCCGATTAACACCAGCCTGGCTCTGAATGCGTGTACTCATAAGGTACCGCATCAACCCAAGCGGGGCTTTCCTGCTTTGCATAGATAACCATGGGGCTAATAGGTAACTGCACATTACGGATGAAGATAGCGACCCTGAGAGGGGACCACACCAACAGCAGCAACACAAACAAACAAAAACAATAGGAGATGGAGTGGAGAGGGTTATCACCAACTCATTCGCATGGAGCACGCTCATCCGATATAAATAGAACTGCTACCTAGCAAACTCCTTGAGCAATATTAACATAGACTCCGATGCTCCACCTATGCAAGACAACGCTGAAAGAAAAAATAAAAGAGCTAGGGGTAAAGATTGACTCGATGTTACAGGTTTGGAAGGATAAGCTGAACGTACACCACGCTATCAAAAATATAGGCGCTGACAAAAAGCTCATACACACGGAGGCGTTGATTCTGCTTGAGCCAAAGGGCAGCGAACAGCGTAAGTACGATCACAAGGTTATGCAGACCATCAGCAGCAGCAAGGATGCAGAGTCGACTAAAGGCACAACAACCCAAACAAAACAAGTCAGGAACGCCATTAACAGCAAAAGAAGTCTACCCCAGTCGGCGAAAAGACCAAGGGCGAGTGCTGACGGGGAGAGGCACTTTCTAGCTTGTAATGCACCAGCAGCCAAAAAAATGTGTCCTACACGAGTGAAAGAGACACAAACCCCAGTAAGACAAGAATCGAGGAAGCTCGTCACACGCAATAAAAACAAGCGAAAGTCAATCGTTCGTTCTAAGAGATGCGATTGTCATTACTGCAACCGAGAAAGCAAATCGTATGCAGAAATCCTACGCACCGTTAGATCCAGCAACGCGTTGAAGGCTGTAAATCAGATCCGAAGAACAGGCGGAGGCGAACTACTACTCGAGTTGAAGAAGCAAACAGATAACAGCACTAGTGAATTCCAGCCAGCAGTGGCAGAAGTGCTGAAAGAAATGGCGAACGTAGCAGCAAAAACGCAGATGGTGACTCTATTTGGATGAGGTAACCACCAAAAGATAAATATGCAATGCGATCCATGTACAGTGTAGAATCAGCAAAGCGAACGAATTAGAGATTCGCAGCATGATGGCAGCCTACAGATGCACACAAATAGCTTTCATCAGCCTTCCAACAGGAAATGCCAAAAAGGCACTCAAACCGCAGAGAATCAAAGACCGGTTGGGTATCATGTCGCATATGATGACGGCGCTTGTCGAAAAAGCAATCGGGAGATCTCGGTTGGTCCAAAAAGCCCAACAGCGTGGATGGAGGAAACAAAGGTTTGATGAATCAGTTTTCAACATCGTATGGAACGAGGCGGCAATACCGCAAACGTCAGCCAAACAAATGGCTACCCAGATAACGTCAGCGATAGCGAATGCGTATCTATAAAAAATAAAGAAAGCCCGCCATCAATCAACGGTGGCGCCACTCAGGGCAGAACTCAGGAAGTGCAAATCGACTTTCAAAGCGGCGGTAAAAGCTAGTAAACGGGAATGTTTTAAGCAGCCGAGTGACGGTGCAGAGAAGGACCCCTGGGGAAAAGCAAATAAGATGGTGATGAAGACAATTAAAGGTCGGAGGGCACCACAACCAGTACGCCCGGCGCTCATGGAAACGGTCGTTACCACCTTTTTTCCTGCCCATGAGGCAATCACGTATGATGCAGCCGACGATCATCAACCCACTCAACAAGTGGGCGCTGAAGAGGTACTCGCCTCATTAGACCGAATCAAGAACAATAAAGCCGAGGGACTGGATGGAGTACCCAACATTGCTCTCAAAACGGCTGTCAAAGCAAGGCCAAGCGCGTTCGCCACCTTATTTCAAAATAGCCTCCTGGAAGGCATATTCCCCGACGATTGGAAAAAGCAGCGTTTAGTGCTTTTGCTAAAGCCGGGAAAGCGACCAGGGCAACCCTCATCGTATCATCGTATCGCCCACTTTTTATGTTAGATACAATCGGCAAAATGTTGGAGCGAATAATGCGCAACAGAATACAACCAGTTTGCCTTTCGAAAAGCGCGCTCGACAGTAAATGCCATAAGCATAGTCTGAACATTGCGCAAGATGCAGGAGCTGGAGATCTGGCAACTACTGTGCAATGGTAACGCTAGACATAAAAAATGGATTCAAATCTGAAAGTTCCGGCGTACTTACAGCGCATTATTGGCGACTATTTTAATAATAGGCTGCTGCTCCACAATACGGAGGATGGCATTAGACAAAATAAGGTGGGCGGTGGTGTGCAATAAGGTCTCAGCCGTGCTTGAAGTATCTAGGAGTCATCATTGACGCAAGACTAACATTCAAGGATCATTGTGATAGTGCACAGTGCGCTCTCAAGACTTATGGCAAATATAGCAGGACCTCGGAAATAAAAACGACAGTTGCTTTCAGTTGTCACCACATCCGTGATAACGTACGCAGAGCCGATCTGGGCACATGCGTGTGAAAGAAAGAATTAAGAGCGTTTATCGCACTGTTTCAGATGATGCCATAGCAGTCATATCGAGGAAAATCCCCACAGATCTCTCGGTCAAAGAGCTGTAGAGGTAGTATAATCTATCGCAAGAAATACCGCTCGGTGTTAATAAAGGAGAAGAGAGACAGCAAACTATCAGAGAGTGGCAGCATCGATGGGACCTTTCAAAAAATGGTCGTTCGACGCACAAACTAATACCAGACATAGCGAAAAGGTATCAAAGGAAGCACGGGGAAGTTGATTTCTACCTGACGCAACTGCTGAGCGGTCACGAATGTTTTAAAGAGTATCTACCCTGCTTTAATTTGGAAAACGTCCCCTTTTGTTCGGTCTGCCCTGGCCAATCGGAGAGTGCAAGGCATGATGTTTTCCGATGCTCGCGTTTCGACACCGACAGGGAAAACCTTTGCAGGGTTTTTGGTAAGCATCCCACAGAGGCAAACCTTACGATGCCATTGTGCGATAAACCTGGAAAATGGCGAGCATTAAGTGGTGTAGCAGCGCGTATACTGAAAACGCCGAGTGATGAAGAATGGGTCCGAGAGGCGAACCTGCGTCAACTACAGCTTAGTAGCCAAGCTGATAGAAATGCTGAAGAGTCGTTGCATGACGAACACCGGACAGATTCTTGTTCTGACTGAATTGAGTTAACATACCTCTCGACGTATTACTTAACGGCAAAGTTCCGGGAGGAGCAATCGTTCGGACAAGAAGGGGTTTTAGTTCAGGTTAAAGTCCCACACTGACGGCCACAATGGCCATAGGCTTCGACGTCTTCCTCCTACACAAAAAAAAAAAAAGATTCTGTATGGAATTCGAGAGTCTCACAACATTAATGAAAATACTTAATGGGGACAAGCCAGAATATTTAGAAACATTTAGACCTTGCTGGCATATGCCAATTATCTCCACGGCCTCAGTGCTGCCTTTTTTTAATCTGGACAATACCTAGACGTACCTTCTGTTACCAAAAAGGGGACAGTGCAGTTGTATTTTTGTTGACAGTTATATTTTTCAAGAAATAAGATATTTCATTAATTTAGAATCCAGAATTAACACCGATAATAATGTAGTACTACTTTGGACTAAGTAAGCAATTGAATAGTAAAGTCCTATCGACGAAGACAGCTAACGTTTTTAAAAGTCTCCCATTATACCCGTTCAACTGTATAGCTTAAAAGTTTTGACGATGATGTTGGCAATATCCGATGTGGGAAAATATTCTGTAAACGATTTGTGAAGTTTTCATTATCGCGAATGACCTATAATATAGTGAAGCTAATAAAGATCTAGCGGCTCCGCTAGCTAGGTCTTTTCGCCCGAGTGTATTCGAATGCTCCAGCTCTAAAAGTATCCGATGTGGTATCTGCGGTGGGTGACAGAGGAACATGAAGGCCTCCTTTCCGTTGAATATGTCAGGTATAGAAGGGCTTTGCTTTACTTGGTGTGTCCAATTGGTGCCGGTTAGCAAGAGAAAGAAATCGCGCACTTCAGCAGTTATCGTGCCAGTCAAAAAGAAGAGGAAGCCTTAGTCACTCTTTAATATACCCGAAGTGGTTTACCATTGGCAAAATCATATTCGTTTTGAATAAGAATTTTTCTTCACTGGGACAGCTTTTCCCTGTAGGGTATTCATGCGTACACACATTTGTGTAAATGCATATGAATGTGTGGATGGTTCTCCACCTCAATAGAGCCGTCATTTGACTTCAATTTTACTTATCCTGCACAGTAGGTATCTTCCTCTTTTATCCCTCGAACAACTATTGCACATTTTCCAATGCACTTACATACACACATATGTACATACAGACATAGTACCTACGTACATAAGTTATAACAATAGAAATGGTATCAAGCGAGAGTGAATGTGAGGTGCTCGACACTTTTGCGGAATATAACCTCTGCCAGATTAACAGAGTACACAATGATATGAATCGCTTACTTGATTTAGTATTCATAAGCAATGATCTAAAGTCCGATGTCGAGTCCCTCTCTTCACCCCCTCTTCCTAACTCCATACACCATAAAGCGTTATGTGTACGTTTTAAACATATAAACTATATCAAATCAGTTATTAATAATTGCATAAATTATAACTTCTATAAAGCCAATTTCAACCAGATATCGCGGTCATTGGATTTGGTAGATTGGGAAACTGTCTTAAACAAACCCGTACTATCACAGATGTATGATGATTTCGTAGGAAGACTAGAAAGTGCAATTCATATGTTTGTTCCAATAGTGTCTGCAAAAAATCAGTCCAAACCGGCCTGGTACAATTCTAGGCTCATTAATCTTAACAATAAAAAAACCAAAGCATACAAATTATACCGCAAATCTAAAAATAACGCAAAACTTTATGAAGCGTACAATCGTTTGCAAAAAGAATTCGATGTTCTGAACAAATTTTTATATCAGAACTACATTTCTAAAGTAGAGAGTGGTATCAAAG
Organism: Anastrepha ludens; assembly: GCF_028408465.1. Classification (NCBI taxonomy): domain Eukaryota; kingdom Metazoa; phylum Arthropoda; class Insecta; order Diptera; family Tephritidae; genus Anastrepha; species Anastrepha ludens. The sequence continues at coordinate 130,047,501 of NC_071500.1, read as the reverse complement.
AAAATTGTAAATCTTTTTGGCAGTTCATTAACGGTAAGAAGAAAACCACTGGAATTCCAGAAAAAATGCATTATTTGGGGGAAACGTCGTCGGACATTCAAAAAATTAGTAATCTTTTTGCAGATTTTTTTCGATCTGTTTATGTTCGTCAATCCGACACCGGAATAGAAGATACCTCTTTTAACAGCTCACGAACAAATAAAGGTTTCCAGCTCTCATCTAATGATGTACTCAGGAGCCTATCGGCCTTGGCAAATGACCCAACTCCTGGAGAAGACGGTTTCCCTCCTATATTACTAAAAAACTGTGCTACATCGCTAGCAAAACCATTAACAATTATATTCAATAAATCACTAGCTTCTGGTGAGTTTTTCCATAATTGGAAAAAATCGTTTATCATACCGATACATAAGTCTGGAAGTAAGTCGGAAGTCCAAAATTATCGCCCTATCTGCAAAATCTCTTGCATACCTAAACTCTTTGAAAAGCTAGTTTATGATTTGATTTTCTTCCAAATTTCAAATCTCATATCGCCTAATCAGCACGGCTTTGTTAAGAGTAGATCTACTGTTACGAATTTAGGGTTATTTACAAATTATGTCTTAAACCAATTTGAAACAGGCCAACAATGCGATGTCATATTCACTGATTTTTCGAAAGCGTTTGATCGAGTCAGCCATAGTATCCTACTTAAAAAGCTGGGTTCATTTGGTCTTCATCCTAGCTTACTCAAGTGGCTTGCATCTTATCTAACAGATAGAACTTAATTCGTTCGTATAAATAACATAAAATCTGATGCCATCAAAGTTACCTCAGGCGTACCTCAAGGTAGCCATCTTGGGCCACTATTGTTCTTAATGTTTGTTAATGACATTCCAGACGTTTTCGAGACATCACGTTGTCTGATGTATGCAGATGACCTGAAAATTTACAGTCGGGTAGAGAAAGTAACTGACTGCATAAGACTTCAGGAAGACTTAGCCAGATTGGAAGCTTGGTGTGATAATAACTCCTTACCTCTTAATGCTGGTAAATGCCAGCACATGTCATTCAGTAGACGAAAACTTACGATTGATTTCGATTACAAGTTGGGCACTACCACCCTCACAAAAATTTACGAAAAGAAAGACTTGGGGGTCATATTTACATCAAAAATGTCATTTTCCAAACATATAGACTTTATGATTGCCAAGTCTAGATCTATGCTTGGATTTGTAATAAGGAATTCGAGGGAGTTCCAGGATATCTCTACGCTGAAAAATTTGTATTTTTCTCTTGTGAGATCAAACCTCGAATATTGCAGCATCATTTGGGATCCATTCTATATGGGTTTATCTTTAAGAATTGAGAAGGTTCAAAAACGTTTCACTCGATTTGCTATTTATTCACTTCGTTGGCCTTGCAGTTTGCCTGCATATAAAAGTAGATGTCTTTTGTTAGCACTGCCAACTTTAGAAATGCGGAGAAAAACTTCATCGGTAATGTTTATAAGAGACATAGTTACGAATCATATCAAATGTCACTTCTTGCTGGAGCTAATACTCTTTAATTGTCCCACTCGTAACCTAAGACTCAGCAATATGTTCCATTTACCTTATCACAAGGCCAATTTTAGTCGAAATGAACCGCTCACACGTTGTATAAGACAGTCTAACCAATTATGCAAACATTTGGATATATTCTTTAACTCACGAGAGACTTTCAAATCAAGACTTAATCTGGAGATACACTTTTTGAATTGTGACTAATGTATCTCACAGTATTGTTTACCATAAATTATATTTAAGCTTTAATATTAGTAATCTATTTAAGTTATACTTTAATTGATGAATAAATAAATAAATAAATAAATAAATGTCTTGACGCACTATGTCTTATTTGTACGAGAACAATTATATATTGTTTCGTTTTAGCTAAAGTAGCAGGAAATTCTGTTGAACATAAGATAATATTTCGGCGGGACGCTTATTTGTATCTTTAGCATAATAAAATTGTGAAGGGAAACAACAGTTTACTTTTCAGATCACAATGACTCCTGAAAATCAGTGCATTTGTTTTTACCCTTGTACGAGTATATTATACATTGATTGATACATACAGATGTTTGGTACATTCGTCACGAAGATATGATCACGGTTTTAGCAATATAGGATGTTTAGTTTGTTAGTGAGAGGCATAAATAAGACAAGTGTTTTGCGTGTTCGGCGATTTTCTACTATCAAAAAAAATTAATCAAAGAAGTTGCATACAATTTTATGTAAAAAATTTAATTAAATGCTCAAAAACACTTGAAATGTTGACAGTGGCATACGGTGAAAGTACTCTGAGTTAAAAAAAAATGTTTACAAATGGTACAAGCTTTTCACAGAAGGTCGAGAAGATGTGAATGACGACACTCGCTCTGGACGCCCCAGCCCATCAACAACCAATGCAAATGTTGAGAAAGTGAAGAAAATTGTTATGGAGAATCGTCGAATCACAATTAGAGAAGTTGGTGGGGATGTTGGCACATCGACATATCGGTGGGCTCATGCTATGCAATCTTTTCGGAAATTTTGAGCATGGCTTCATGTGTTCAGGCAAAGTTCGTTCAAAAATTACTGAATTTTGACCAAAACTAGCGTCGCATGAGCACCGCTCAGGAATTGTTGAATGACGTCAACGATGATCCAGATTTGCTTCAAAATGTCATATCTGGTAAGGAATCATGGGTATATGGTTATGGCATCGAGACCAAAGCCCAATCGTCCCAATGCAAGAGTCCAGGAGAGCCAAGACCAAAAAAGGACGTCAAATTCGATCAAATGTCAAGGTTCTGCTCACTGTTTTCTCCAATTACCAGGTTGAGGCCATATGCTAAATAAGGAGTATTACCTTGAAGTTATGCACCGTTTGAGTGAAGCAAAACGAAAAAAATGTCCGAAATTGTGGGAAACAAAATGCATTGCTTTTGCATCACGATAATGTACCTGTTCACTCATCTTTGTTTGTGGGAGATTCCCTCTTCTTCTGTATTACTTATTCGCTTAAGTATGTATAGCGATCATACGAGTATAATATTTTATATCTTTTTGTTTCTCAACTAAATTACTCAAAGCATATTAATTTGTATTATTTACAATTTCTTTATAAATATCTCTATTTTAGCTGCATGCCATAATTCTGCAATGCCTTATATTTCGTAACCATAATAACTGCTTCCGGCCAACTTATCGTTTCCCTTCAATTTTTCTTCAGTATTAATTGTAACATGTGGTATTTGGTGTTTCTCATAATATCAGGTCTGTCCATAAGTTCGTGCGTTTTTTAAAGGTGCAAGGTCACAAGGTGCAATATCCGGAGAGTATGGTGGATACGACATTAGCTCCCATCCGAGCTCGTTCAGCTTGCCTAATGTTTGCCTTGCGGTATGAGGTCTTGCGTTGTCGTGGTGAAACAAAACTTTGCGTCTATTCACTAAAGACGGCCGATTTTTTTTAAGTGCCTCATTCAGGTTTGATAGCTGATGGGAACAATAATCAGCAGTTATCGTCTGGTTTAGTTCCAGAAGTTCATAATAAACAATACCGGCCATATCCCACCAAATAGACAGGAGAATATTCTTGGGGTGAAGGCCATCTCTAGGGGTCGGTTCTGGTGTTTCATCTTTATCTAACCATTGGCGTTTGCGAACAGGATTATTGTAAATGACCAATTTTTCATCACCAGTAACGATACGGTTCAAAAAACTTTCATTTTCAAGCCGTTGCAGCTACTGAGAACATACATTCACTTTCTGCTGAAGGTTGGCGACGGAAAGTCTATACGGAACCCATTTTCCCAGCTTTGAAATCTTTCCCAACTGAACCAAGTACCTGCGAACTGTTCCATGCGATGAATTTAACCTCTGAGCTAACATATCGACTGTCAAATAAATAAGTTCACATTTTCGATTAACACGTCGTAGAACCTCTAAGTTAGAAACCAGATCGGTCCATGGAATTTTCAAAATTCACCAAAAATCCACATTTCTAAATTCTCGAGTCTGTTCATGCCAGCGACTTTGAATGTCCAACGTTCCATGCCATATGAGAGCACAGACCACAAATACATTTCACAAAACCTTTTTAAGATTAATATCGAGGCATGGCAGCTTAGGATTTTTCTAAATTTGCAAAATCTAAATCTAGTCATTTCTATTCTAGTTTTTATTTCGGCTGATGTATCCCAATTTACAGTCACGCAGCTTCCAAGATATTTGAAATTCGAAACTTTTTCGTTTTTTTACATTATGAACCATCAGTGTTTGATTAGCATGACATGCATGAATTTCGTTTTATTATTGTTAATTTCAAGACCGTAATTTTCGATGTGATGAACAACTTTACTTAATAACGACTCAAGTTATCTGCTAAACGTGTGAGAAATTATTTGGCCAAAACCAACACCGTTATCATGCCTCAGCCACCGTATTCACCAGATTTAGCCCCATGCGACTTTTTCCTGTTCCCAAGATTGAAGAGACCCATGAAACGACGGCGTTTTGCGACGATTGTTGAGATAAAAACCGAATCACTGAGAGAGGTCAAGGACATCCAAATAGTGCTTATCAGAACTGCTTCGAGAATTGGAGAAACCCTGGCAGAAGTGTATTATATCTGAGGGAGGCTACTTTTAAGGAGATAAAATAGAAATTGATGAGAAAAAATAAAATTCACCTTATTTTTTTAAAACACCTCGTATAATAACCGTTGCTATTACTGGAATGAACTTAGGGGTCCGAAGCTACTCATTATTTAACCGGTTAATAGGATATTAAGTGAAAAATGAATGAGAAAATTTAGTGAATTTCTAAAGAAAGGATCGGAAAAATTTCCAATTCTTATACTTATATGAGGAAAGATGCGGTTATAACCCATCGTCTATCTTAGAACGAGCTGTGTTTATAGATGATTCCGTGAAATATATTAACCGAGGAATTTACTTACTTTTAAAGGAATGTGTGAACACGTATATGGTGGCAAGTGTACTTAATCGGTTGTATCGTTCGATAGAAGGAACTGTAGAACTTTAGTTGGTATACTAACAAAGCACTGCCTAGTTACAGCACACGCTTACAAGCTAAATTTAACCCTTAACACCGTTTTCAGGAAATGTAATGAGCCTGGTACAAAAGAAACCCTGGAGCATCTTCTATGCTACTGTCCGGCTCTCTCGAAAACTGGACTATGTTACCTGGGCGCTATCAGCTTCGGCTAGAAGGCTAGAATCTATCGCTGAACTGAAGCTCGAGCGACTCCTAAAATTCGCGAACAGTACCCGAATCTTAAGTGATGCATATTTTCGCTAAATAGGACTCTGATCTGGTATCGCATGGACTAAAATGGTCTCTGCGTGGCTTCGGTATAACCTTACCTAACCTAATCTTTGAACGCATACATCTAGAATATTCATTTCCGCCAGGTACTTTTGCTCTATTTGTTGATGCGCTAAAGACTAGTTGAGGATGTACATATACGTACAGGTACTAGGGCTGTAAACCAATCGATAACGCTATCTGAATTGTAAAAAATGTTCGTCCCAACCGATTTTTTTTTATGGCGATCGCCCCCGGCAGGCAATGGCAAACCTCCGAGTATATTTCTGCCATGAAAACTTCGTGATAAAAAACCAACTGCCGTTCGAAGGGGATAGTCGCTAGGGGTCAAATTTGGGGAACATTATCCAACGATTTGAACTTGAATTCATGGATTTAGCTCTTGTCAAAATGGGACACGGCCAGGGCCGTAGGGAGCATATCCGGGCCCCGGGGGAAAATTGCAAATGCGTGTCCTTTCCAATTATGTCTAATTCATATAAATACGTATAATCTCGAGTCCAGGCCCCTCTAAACTCTCCGGGCCCGGGGGAAAAAGTACCCGACTTGTACGACCATGTCTAAATTCAGCAACCCATCTTTATACTGTAAAGGTGCTTATCGGAAGTAGGACTTTCAACTTTGGTGTTTCCAAGAGGCTTGGAAACCAACCGCCGCAACAAATGGACAGAGTTCGCCATGTCAAATAATAATTTTATCTTGTCTAGAATATTAATGCGCGCGTTCTTCTTGCAGGGCTCGGTGTAACCTCAACAATTGTGTTTAATGCATAAAAATCGGAAAATAAAATTAAAGAAATAAAGCAGTATTGCCCCCAAATGGCGTTTATTTGGCATTGGATTTGGCTTGCCTACTGTTGAACAGGCGTTTCAAAATCTAACGAGTTTCTAAGGTGAATACGTCAATTGGTTCCACAGTAGTTCACCTACTCACTTTAAGTCGCCACAAAATATGTTTGGTTAATAGCCAGAAGATACCTGCAGAAATGCTTGCAGAACCGTGCCCAAAATATTTGCAACACGAGTTATAAATGCCACTCAGTTCGATATCTTGTGGTTAAAGCACTTTCAGGGCATCAAATCTATACACTTAAAATCAATTACAGACTTGAAATTAATACCACATTTCCATTACAGATTCCTCTGTACAAACGTTTACCGATAAAACTAATGTAATATAGAGAAATTCTCGACTGATGGCCGCTGTTCTATACGCCAAATAAAATTAATCACTTCTTACTTTACTTGAACATAATTCAGGTTTTTTCACGGCAATTAAGCTTTGAAAATAATATCAAAGATTTTGCATACAACCAAAAAATTGGTAACTAACTAATTTGCATGTAAGTTAGCCAAATATAAAGTTTATAAAAAATTTAAAGAAAAAGGAAAACTAGTTACTTCTTTGCTTCACTTACATTTTTAGCACGCCACCAGTTGTAAAAAACTATTGTTTAGAAATGCTCCAAATTTGTTTATTCAGTGAGGCCCTGTCATGGCAACATTTGATGTTACGCATAAATGAAGAAAATATTTTATCAATACTTGCAAATATTTGAAACCATTTAAGTGGAGTGCAAATAGTTTTCCTTTTGGAGTGCGTTAGACTCAAACATTTATAATGAGTAAATTAGAAGAGTTACTAGCAAAGAAAAAAGCAATTGTTCCGGTTCTGGATCTTAGTAAGAACATTGTACAGACCAAGGAAGAGTTTAAGCGACTAATGGAAAAAGTGCCCGATTACAAAATGCGTCCAATTAAAGTACGAACAGATGAAATAAAGATTAAGGAAAAAGATTTCTCATTTAAAATACCAAAGAAAGAGTTCAGAAAATTATTGAAGCATAATGGCGAGCGTGAGCCAATTCATGCTTACGCAGATCCAGTTCCGTCTGAGATGAAGGATGTTCCTATAATGGACCTTTGCGTTGTTCCCATTGATTGGAAAATGCTTACTACACTGCGACCGAAATCGAAACAAGAAGAAGAGTACTTTAGTCGAATGACAGAAATGGCAAAGATGCAGTTAAAAACGGAAATGCGTGATCGAAGGGAATTTATGCTTAACAATTGCGTTAAAAAAACCAAAAACAAATCAGGAATTGTGGAAACTAAATTAGCTGTGTGTGCAGAGTGTGGACAGGAAATGTGTTGTGGTATGCAAACTTGATTTTTTGCCAAGTTGATATTGTATATTTACTGTATGATGTCATTAACTTCCAGGAAAAGCCTGCACCGATTTTAATTATGATTTATTTCAACGCGTGGAACCGAAAGTTTCGAAGCCCAAACCACCAATAAATATTTTAAACAAGGGAAAGTTAACTGTACGGAAGTCCTTTATTAGAGATGGAGCAAAAAGTAAAGCAAAGAAATCTACTGGCAAAGCGACTTCGAATAAGGTGTTGTGAACAAGTCAACTCAAAATGAACTCATTTATAGATGTCAAGTAAATTCTAAATTAAAATCAGTTAGACCTTTTAAACATGTACACCAGCAAAAGGTGCTGTTTTAGGGGATCGATTTTTAGAGCTACGAGTTGATTACGTTTCCCCTGGTATTCAAGCTATGAAGATTGATTTTTATTCATAACATAATTTTTGTCTCACGCCATTTAGCTTATGTGTTTCTTAATTTTTTTATATTTTATAGATTAATATTTCTTTAGTAAACAAAATTTTAATTTATTGATACTACAAAGTGTTTATTTATATAAAAATTTAATATATTTATATTAGCGCTTCTTTGATAGTATCAACGACTCACGTATTTGTGTCCTTAATAAACCGTTTTAAAATGCATTCATTGCTCTGCACCATTTGATTAACTAAGGGCAAATTTCCTTCAATGATGATAGATTCTCTGGTTTCATCATAAATTTAGTTTCCTTTTTAATTTATATTTTCCGACAGGGGCACGTTCAAATGACAATGCAATACACAAACCAGTGTTATCATACCTGAGCTATTTCACGGTAGATGGCTCTGTGTTGTATCATCATTATGCTACTTTATCAAATTCCAAATTCGAGCTCGATTGCCATAGTTTCATTTTCGTAAATTAACAGATAAGATGCGAAACTCTTTCATTTTGAGTGAGAGCGCGCCCATGAGCTCGTTTCAAAACTTGGCAGCATTCGCACATTATGGGATGATAAACAGCCGATAAGCGAAATGGTGGGTTACTAGCAAAAAAGCGCCGAAAATAACTGACGAATGGAAAAATGCCGCGATTGAAATATTCATAATTAATCTTCATCTTAAAGTTAATTCAATTGAAACGTAATAATTCAAATTGAAGTGAGTTTTTAAAATTTTCCAAGCCGCTTATATCCTTTTCGACTTCTACTTTTAATTAGCCTTGTGTACATATGCATATGAATACGTTTTACTCGAACATACATGTTCTTTTTTTGAGAACTGTGTGATGGTTTATGTCTGTTAATTTGTATATACGTAAATATTTTATAGTTGAAACGCGTAGGGTAAGGAAATGAATCTGAGTTTGAGATATTTTACAAAGATATTTCGTTGTTTCAGCATTTTTTTTACCCACATTTTGTGTTATTTTAAAAAATCTCAATACTTTATGTATTTCAATTTTGAATAACTTCATTTACATATACATTTTTGAAATTTTTGCTTATTTAAGAACGTATTTCATATTGATTGTGCTTATTTTTATTACATATATGCAGGTTTATACAGGTGATATGAAGTTACTGGGCAACCGCACACTAAATACTAACCGCAACGGTGGTGAGGAAACTAAAAATTCCCAATTTTTGTTTAAAAAATACCCATTCAATGTTTCTTCCGGTGTGGCATTACTGACGAATGTTATAAAAAATTCACATTTGTTAGTGCTCTCACAAGAAAAAGAGTTTCGCATCTAGTCATCTATGGGAGTTGCTTCATCTATTCGCCACTTATTAACTCTTGGCGAGAAGAAGAAGCCTTGTGCTTCAAATTTGTATGCAGCAATGGGCGCACAATTTGAATGCCCTTGTTATGCAGAGAACGTAAATTTTACGTTCTCTGTGTTATGTAGTGTTTATTGGTTTTTGCAATATGCTTTATCGACTGTATGTTTCTAAGGCTTTGAGAACATACAATGTTAATTTTTTCTATTGTAATATAATCTGGTAGATAATTTCGTGGCGTTTATTTTTTTTTAATAAGATACCCGGCATATGTCCGCCGCAGCTGCTTGTTACAGGGTCCATTCGATCAGTTCAATTTTTGACTACTTTTCCCATAAATCTGGCGACACGGTGGCTTGAATATTGCAATACATCGATTGTTAAGAGCGCTGCATGGCAAGTTGGAACCAAATGCCGTTGATGTTTAGTTGATTAATTTTTGGAAACAAAAATCCAGTCAGCATGACTACCATTCACCGTAACGGCAACAGGTTCTTTTTGAGAATTATGCCACAACCAAAGTGCATTAATAAAGTGCGCCAGATACACTGGCATATACCTATGTATATACCCTCAAGTCATGATAAAAATATAGCAACGTAGAACAGCTCCCTCAATTCGTCGGCTCTGATTGGTTGTTTAAGTTTGCTAGCATTACTCGCTAAGGCCTTTCACATGAGATTATGCAAATGCCATATATAAATGTATCTATGCAAATATAAATATCATTTAAACAATCAATTTCAAATTTTAAATCTTTACTTGAGATTGATTTCGAATCTATCCGAAAGAATAAAAAAATAAAATGAGATGTAGTTATAGGGGAACACAAATACCGATTGCAATAAAAAAATTAAGAAAACCCTTTGTTTAACTTAAAGGGGAATTAACTTTCTTAATGTACTCGTACATACACACGTAAAAAATTTGTAAAATAAGTGCACAGGAGTAAAGATGTGATCAAGGAATTTAACGCTAGTTGAATATAAACGCACAGAAACTCTATTGCAATAATCCACTGCCTTATTCGGAACCGATTAGGCTCCTTGTGGCGGTGAGTATTGGATCATCCACTTTTAAGGATGTTGCGAACTGATCGGAGTACTTGCGCTTGGTCCACATGAATTTAAATTTACCGGAATTTTAAACTCAAACAATGGAAATGGAGCGTGGGACTAAATGGTTGGCAAACGTAAAAATGCTAAAAGTGCCTCTCAAGGGTTCTACCTTACTATACTTTTATCATGCCCTTGAGAAATCTTATTTTGACAAGTAAAAATAAAATTTGATTTTCAAAAAGATTGTTTACGTTCTATTCCAAATTATCCTTTAGTTCTTCCTATCTAAAAATAAAACACATTTATACGTTGAAATTACAAGTGGATATTTTCTTTCATTTTGGTTTCAGTAATTATTTCAACTTGCACAACCAATTCAGCAAAAGCAAAGAATTGGAACAAGTTCAACATTCTTAACAATACGTAATTATATATATATATAATTGGCGCGTACCCCTTTTTGGGTGTTTGGCCGAGCTCCTCCTCCTATTTGTGATGTGCGTCTTGATGTTTTTCCACAAATTTTGCCATTGCCTGCCGAGGGGCGACCGCTATTATATTAAAAATGTTTTTCTTGGAGTTTCACCGAGATTCGAAGCAACGTTCTCTCTGTGAATTCCGAATGGTAATCACGCACCAACCCATTCGGCTACGGCTGCGGCCAATACGTAATTGCTTGGCTTTTATTTCTCAACACATTTGTTTTTGAGTGGGTTGATAAAGATAAAAGTTGTAAACTCTATTGCACAACACTCAAATTTTCGATTTTTTCAAATATTAGTTGATTTCTTGGTTCCGAAAAATGCATTGACTTATTTGCACCAAGTGAAATCAATATCTGGCGTACGTTTATTTGAGATTAAGGCGTAAACCTCGGATTTGGTCCATGTGTGAAACGTTGAGCTATGACAATATGTGCTTATCCAGCTGGAAAGCTTTCTTAGCACGGTGCACTTACGAAGTGTTGTCGATGATGAATCTCTAGGCGCGGAACCAGAGAAGGCGATTAGGCTATAGGAAAATTTTTCAAAAAAAAAACACACGTAAAATTCAGAAAAATTTGTGAAATTTGTATTTAAATCGATAGTAGAGTCCATATAATTTAATGTTTGAAGATTATTTCATGCAAATGTTGACCGTGACTGCGCTTCAAATGGTCAATTCGCTTAGTCCAATTTCCCCATACTCTTTCCAATGTTTCGGCCGGTATCTCACATATAAATGCTTTAATGTTGTCTTCCAATGCGTTAATTGAAGCAGGCTTGTCTGAATAGACATGAGCTTTAACATAGTCCCACAAAAAATAATCTAAAGTCGTTATATCGCACGAACTGGGTAGCCAATTGACAGGTCCCGAACGCGAAATAAAATGTTCACCGAACTCGCCTCTCAACAAGTCCATTGTTACACGTACTGTGTGGCTTGTGGCACCGTCTTGCCGAAACCACATGTCATGCAAGTCAAGCTCTTGCATTTTGGGCAAAAAAAAGTTGGAATTCATTTCACGGAAGCGCTCACGGGAGCCATTCACAGTTACGCTACGATTCGCAGCATCTTTGAAAAAGTACGGTCCAATGATACCTCCAGCCCATAAACCGCACCAAACTGTAACCTTTTCTAGATACATTGGTAGCTCTTGCAATTCTTCTGGCTGATCTTGATTCCAAAATCGACAATTCTGCTTATTTCCGTACCCGTTGATCCAAAAATGAGCTTCGGCGCTGAACACAATTTTTCGATAAAAAAGTGGATCTTAAACTTTCTTAACAGACCACGCATTTTTATAATACAATTCAAGAAAAAGATAATAGCTAAAAAATCACCCGTTCATAATAAATAACGGTAATAATAAAAAAATAAATTAAACTATGCAACTATATAAACATTAATTCCGTTGTCTAGGAACTGATTAGTCAAAAAACCATTTGAAAGAAAATACATACGACTGGTCTCAAGAAGAAGCTTAACTATTTTGTGTTAAGCTTTGGCCTTTTGGCCCGAACTTCTTTGCTGAAACATAACGAAGTCAACTCATTTTTTAAGAATATAGTCACTGATGATGAAAAAGGTATTGCAGTACGAGGGGGTTCAATAAGTACCCGGGTTAGAAATGAAGACATCATTTTTTCAAAAGATTTATTTTTATTTTTCAACATAGTCCCCTTTTAGAAAGAAACACTTCTCCCAACGCTCCAGCCATTTTTTCATATTAGAGAATAAGAAAAAGTCGCAGGAAGCCAGATCGGGAGAATACGGAAGGTGCGGCAGCAACATAACGCAATTCATGCACTTTGACGGCGACAACTCCGGATTAATGTGGTAGTGCCTTATCGTGGTGAACCACCTTCTTTTTCACCAAATGCGCCCGCGTCTCCTTCAATTTTTAATGAAAGCGGTCCAACAACGCACTGTAGTATTGTCCAGTGAAAGCAGTGGGATTAAATTTCTTTAAACACTGCTTCGAAGTTAACAGCAACATCCGCACTGTGACCTATCGCGGCACCCATCGGGACGACAATAACCATGTCTGCCGGACGTCCTGTTCGCTCCTTATCAAAAACGAATGTTCGCCCACGTTGGGGGCGAAGCGACCCCATAGACAGCATCCAATTTTGTTTTTATCTCCTCGCATTTTTTTCCATCCAAAAACAAACAGCGAATACCGAACGACACTGCTTTTGTCAATAAACACGTCTTTCTCGAAGAGCCGCCAAATACAAACTAACCTATCATTCAGTCTGAAATTTGTTTCGCCATCCTTTGGTAGAGGCAGCACACGATGCTGACAACAACTTCCCTCAGGAACTCCCTCTGTCATCAAACACGAGTACTTATTGAACCATCTTCGTATATTTGCTGGAATTGGAATTAACCAATGCTAGGACCTCTACTGTCAATAACTTACCAGATTATACTAGGTGTTCGACCAGAAAGCGGCCTGAATTGGCGAAAATAAGGGTTTTTTTGTGCCATCAAGACAACGGCTGACCGCACAAATCTTTAATAACAAGCCAGAAGTTCCCAACATTTTTAATGGTAGGTTCCATTACATCCACCCCATAGTCCAAACCGAGCATCAAGTGACTATCGCGCTTTCAAACTGGCAAGTTTTCTACTAATATAACAGAGAACTTCTTTAACCGCATATTTATAAAACTGAAATGCCCAAAAGTTGTCGAATTATATAAAGGGTTTTCAAATAAGGGGTGTTAGCACTTGTTGGCAAGAGAAACTCTACGTTGGATTTCCAGGCTGCCATTGTTATCGGTGTTTATGCTGGTTCCTAAATATACGAAGTCTTTTACAACCTCGAAATTATAATTGTCAAAAGTGACGTGGGTGCCGATACGTGAGTGTGCCGACTGTTTGTTTGATATCAAGAGGTACTTCATTTTTTCCTCGTTCACCACCAGACCCATTCGCTTTGCCACTTTATCCAATTTGGAGAAGGCAGAACTAATAGCGCGGTTGTTAAGGCCGATGATGTCAATATTCTCGGCATACGCCAACAATTGTACGCTCTTATAAAAGTTCTGCGGCTCTTACGATCCTCTCCAACATCAGGTTAAAGAAGTCACCCTGTCTGATACCTCGTTTTGTTTCAAACGGCTCGAAGAGGTCCTTCCCAATTCTGATGGCGCTGCTGGCATTGAGCAACGTCATCTCGCATAACCGTATTAGCTTTGCGGGGATACCAAACGCCGACATCGCGGCATACAGGTCACTCCGTTTCGTACTGTCGAATGCAGCTTTGAAATCGACGAAAAGATTGTGTGTGTCGATTCTCCTTCCACGCGTCTTTTCCAAGATTTAACGTATTGATTATTATTAAAGGACATTTTTTTATTGACAATTGTATTTGCAGTTAACTATAAAATACAATAAGCTTATAGCTATGGCTACTGTGGCCTTAAGCTAATATAGTGGATGTGTGTATACATACGTGTATGTAGAGTGTTAGCTAAATTTCATTTAGGATATTACAATATTTTAAATTAAAGTTTAATAATGTTCTCTGTAGAATTGTTTACGAGTATATCATTAGGTTTTGTGTTGTTTAGTGATTTTCTGTGGTTTGTAAAATGTGTACAGTCGTCTAGGATGTGTTTGATGTTTGGAGCTGAGATATTGCAGTATTTGCAAATATTTACGTCGTTTTTTATTAGATATTCGTGTGTTAGTCGTGTGTGTCCAAGCCGTAGTCTAATTATTTTTGTTATTTCCCTTTTAGTTATGTGTAAATGTGTATTCATTGATTTCTTGTTTCATTGGCTTAACAAATTTGTACCAGCTTGTTGTTTGTTCGAATGTAGAGTGTTGTTTATTTTTGTTATGTGACTTTTAATACCTGTGTAGGAGGTTGAGAGACATAGTTAGGGAGCAGTTTTGTGCTTCTTTGCTCCTAAATCTACTAGTTCGTTGCTCTTAATTTTCGCGGGTCCTGGTATCCATATAAGTTCGATTTTATTTTTGAATTTCAATAAGCAGTTTCTTATATAGTCTGTATAATAGTTAAAACAAAATAAAAAAACTGTATAATAGTTAGAACAAATTGCAAAATTTTCCAGGTGTTTGGCTAGCATATTGTACTGCTTCAAATATGGCTATCGTTTCTGCAGCAAAATTTGTGCTGTAATAAAGTAAGACTTTGCTATTTAATATTTTATCATTGTATATAGCGCTGAAGCTTGTTTGGTTTGCGCTTTTTGAACCGTCTGTGAAGATTAGTTTGATTTTTTTTTAAAGTTTGTTGGTTTATTCTGAGAAGAGTTTTTGAAATATTGTTGAAGGCGTACTGTCTTTTTTCCACTGGTTGAGTGATGTATATATGGCATTGAAAGGTAGTTGCCATCCAGGAAATCGGGTGATGGTCTTAGGTTTATTATTGATGAGAATATCTAATTCTAGGGAATTTTCCATTATGCTTGAGTGTTGGTTAAATTTTGTGTTTTCGTTTAGAAATTATTATTTTGTGTGTAGTTTAGAAAGTGTTGACTGGTCATTAACGATTAGGTTTTTGCAAAGTTTTGTTGCAAACTCCCTCATTTGTGTTAACGGTGGTATGCCTGTTTGGAACGTCATGATGCGAATCGGTGTAGTACGAGTACGGTATCCGCCTAAGGCGGCTCGTATAGCAGAGTTTAGTAATGAGTTGAGTTTGTTGATATTTGATTTAGGTGTGTAGCGGGAATGATTGAACTAGAGTTTGCGTTGAGTTATTTTTTTATGAGAATGAAATCGTCTGCGTAAGCCAGAAAGTCTATTTCTTTGTGTAATGATAAAATGTTTGTGGTATGCTATAAGAAATAGTGTGACTGAAATTGGGGATCCTTGGGGTATCTCGTTTTGGAGTGGATATGTTTCGGAGGAGTGAGAATCTATTCTTTAATTTTTCTGTTTGTCATAAAATTTTTGATGTAGGTTAATATTTTAGGACCTATTTTTCATAATATTTTCATATTTTTCTAAAAGCTGGTCTAGAATGGTGTGTACTCCGGTTTCAACATATGCTTTAGTAAAGTCTAGTGCGATAATTGACAAATCCTTTTTTTGGGATAGGGAGGACGTGATCTGATGGTCTAGATATACTAAATAATCAGACACTGATTTACCCTTTCTAAATCCGATTTGCTGGCTATGTAGTAGCCTGTTGCTGGAAACAAACCCCCATAGCCGACTAGCTACTGCTTTGTCTAATAATTTTGCGCAGACCGGATTCAAAGATATTGGACTGTAGGATTTGTCTTGGTTTGGTTTATGTATAAGGAAGACGAGACTGTTTCCTACATTTGAGGAATTTGATTGCTCAAAATGTTGTTATAAAGACAAAGTAAACGGGGTTTCATGGCCATCGGTAAGATTTTTATCAGGGGGTAAGAAATTCTATCGATACCTGGCGTGCGACCCTTAAGTTTTGACAGGGTTATAGAGAGTTCTATTGGAGTTATATCGCTTTCTATTTGGAGCTCAGTTTTGCTTGAAGTTAAGCTGTTGATTGATGTTAAGGAGGAGTATTTGTTGTCTAACTTCATTTGACCAGTATTTTCCAAATGAAATGGCTATTGTAAGTTTATTGGTTGTGGTAGTTTGGATTGGATCTTGTAGGCCTATACTGTGTATTGGAAGGTGTGGTTTTAAGCCGCATAATCGACGTATAGTATGTCATAACTGTCCAGTGGGTGTATGGGGGTGAAAGTGGCTTGTAAACTTATGCACTGCCTTGTTTTTGGATAATTTAAGTTCTCTCTTAAATAGAGCGTTTGCTCTTTTGTAGTTTATTATGCTTTCAGTTGTTATGTGTCTTTTTACTTTATTTCAAAAACTATTTCTATCTTTCTTCAATCTTCCGAGTTCTTTGTTCCACCAAGGGCTATATTTTTTCGTATTGTAGTTCGTTTGAGGAATTGCTTCATTTGCGCTTTGGAGTATGACTTTGTGTAGCGTGACCGCTTTTTTTTTGTATTATTGCTGTGTGGTTTAGCTTGACATAGTATATTCGCTAGGGTGCTAATTTTTTCCCAATTAGCTTCATTAAGGTTAAACTTGGGTCTGATATTTATTGTGGTGTTTGATTGGTTGTTAAAGATGGTTGTGATTATTTGGAAGTGGGCGCAGCCGAAAAGGCAAGATTCTACTTGCCAATTACTTTGTAGGGCTATGGAAGGTGAGGCTATGGTTAAATCAACATGAGCTAATGTAAAGTGGGTTGGTGAGTCATCTTTCAAAAGAATTAGTCTTGATTGACTAACGAATTTAAAGAGCTTATTACCTCTGCTGTTGCTTTTGGGGGATCCCCAGTTTGGATGTCAACTATTAAAGTCACCGGTAATTAAAATTGGTGGTTACAAGCTGTCAAATACATCTTGAAGTTTTTGGTATTGAAGTTTTTGTTTGGTAAAAGGTAGATGGAACTAATTGTAAATTTGAGTACGGAGTGTATTTGTATACTAACTATATCAAAAGTGTTCGTGGTGTGGTTTATTATTTTAAGCTGTATGGATTTATGTATAAGAATAGCAGATCCTCCAAATAAGTTGCAGGGGTTTGTGGATGTATATATATAATAATTAGTAGTCGTTGGCATTGGTATAGAGTTTTGGATGTGTGTCTCTTGCAGGGTAATTACGTGTGGTCTGATTTGTGTGTGTAATATTTGTAGTTCGTTGTAGTTGTTTTGGTACCCTCATATATTCCATGTGTGTATGATTTTTAGTGAGGGTGTCATATAGTATATCAGTAGAATACTATAGATAAATGTTCGTGTTTTTGTTTTGAATTAACTAAATAAAGATTTAGTAGGTATTTATATAAGGTGTAAGTAAATTAGATACAAGTGTGTATAGGTTGTTCTAGTTTTAGGAATATTAGGGTAATTAACGTTTTGATTAGTTGTAGTGTTAGTTGGGTTACTTTTGTTTGTTAAGTTTTTTATCTGTGATTGTAATCGTTTCGATGTGTTTTTTGGTAGGATTTTTATCTTATACTTTGATGTAGATGTGGATTCTAAGCTGCCATCTGTCTCTGATTCTCTCATTACATCCGACTTTGACTTTTCTTTCCATGTTATTTTGCGTGAGAGAAGTGGCAGTTGGTGTAGTTGGCTTTGTTGGTGGTTTTGTTGGCTGTTCTGCGAGTGGGTGATTAAAGTGTGGTGAGCTTGGATGTTCTGATTGTGAGTTGAGTGTTTTTTGTTTAGATGTATTCGTATGTTGACTGGTAACTTCTGCAAATGTATAGTTGTTGTGTGGATGTCGTTCTTTGTATATAGCTCATGCAAGGCTCGAGTCATAACATTCGTGCACCGATCAACAACCATACGAAAGAAAATTACGCAACACGTCAATCGTATAAGCTGAATCGCATTGAAACAAACGAATGCAGACGGGTCGTAGTTTATTTTCAACTCACAATAGTTTTCGAGTTCCACATTGCTTTGGATCGTATTTTTAGGTCACAGTAGATGTGGAATTGTCAAAACTGCCGAAGAACTATAAAATTGCAAATAAAATGCAAATATAACAAATAAAATATAACCATGGATCCGACTTTTTTTTTATATGTGAGTTCCAGTGAAAGTGATGGAGAAGAAAAAATAGTGCGGAGGCAGCTTAGAGAAAAAAGCAATCCTTTGGCACTCCCAAACACAGCGTAAGTATGTAAATATATTAGTTAATTATTCTAGCTCAGTTACGGTTGCAGGTTCCTTAAACGATTCCGTCTGACCAAAGAGGCCTTCGAATTTTTTCTACAGGAAATAAATTTAACAAAATCAGACACCAAAGCGGTGCCTCCAGTGCTACAATTGGCAGCTACACTTTCACTTTTGGCTAGCGGTGGGTACCAGCACAGTGTTGGCAGCGACTATTTGATCGGTATGGGCCAGAGCACTGTTTCGAAGTTAACATCCCACGTCCTGAAAGAAATGGAAAGGAAGTTGTGCCCACAGTTAATACGATTTGCGCCAGAAGATTCACTTAGCTGCAAGGAGTGGTTTGTGGAGCAGTACAAAATACCTGGAGGTAAATAAAGACAACTTAAATTATATTTTTACTAATTATAGTAAATTTTTAGTTATAGGGTGCGTTGATGGCACTCACATCGGCTTTCAAAAACCTACAGCAAACGAGCACATGTACTTCAATAGGAAAGGCTATCAAAGCATCAACGCAATGGTAGTAAGTAGCTATTACAATGTATTGCTTGAATAAATGTGATATTTGTTACAATCTTTTTACTAGGTATGTGACCACACCTACAAAATTTTGGCAATCAATTGCCAATACGGTGGTGCAGCTCACGACTCCTTCATTTGGAAACATTCAGACCAGAGAAGAGTTTTGGAAGAACGATTTCAGGACAATATGCAGGATAACTCACGGCTTTTAGGTGTGTTCCCAATCCTTCAAATCTTCGCAACGTGTATTCCACCGATTTTTTTACTTTGTAACAGGGGATTCTGGCTACCCCCTTGAACCATGGTGCATAACCCCTTATAGAAACGCTTTGAATGGTTCAAGTGAATCAATTTTCAATGATATTCAAGGCAAGATGCATTATTAAAAGAAGCATTGAAATTTTAAAAGGGCGCTGGAGAATTTGGCAAGAGAGGACGATACCATCCTACAAAAGTGGCAAGATTTGCGAACGTATGTGCTGCATTACACAACGTCTGCATTAAATTTAAAATTAACTACAATCCTCAGAATTATGACTCTGACCATTCACTTGAAATCGCCGCCGGTGAAGCAAATCATCTCACTACAATAGGCCAAACAATAAGAGATTAAATAAGATATTCCTTACTAAATTTTTATCGAAATTAAAAATATATGTACACATACATATGCCTTTGTACTATACTTAAAGTGAAATAAAAAGATATGCAAATTAATTTTTTATTTATTTTTATCACATACTTTATTTATCACATAAAAATGTTCGTCAGTCGTAAATACTTAAATACTAAAGAATACAAAAGTAAATCACATAAAATCCAAAACCTTATAAAATAAAAAAAATCTCCAATGAATACTTAAAACTAAAATATAAAATAACAGGTACTTATTTCCCTAAGCTGTCGCGTAGTCTTTTAATTTCAAGGTCAATCTCGCGCGTTGTTTGCTGGATGCGATGTTTCTCCTCTTTTATGGCCAGCATTCTCTCTTGCGCTAGCACCAGTCTGTCGAGTCCAAACTCCTTTGGAATTCATGCATAGATTTAAAATTTACTTTTAGCAACGCCAGCTTCTCGTCACTTCCCCTCTTTTCCCCCGGTGTTCTGCTTCGCGGAGTTTTGGTGCAGACAGGAGTGTACATTGATGAGCCTGGTAAGGAGCTGTGACAAGAGTTTGCCTCCTCCTCATTGCATTCACTGCCACTGATGTTGTGTGGTGTTCGCGCACTTGGGGAACTTCCAAACGCTGGAACATTTTGGATTCCCTCTACACAAGCCTCAAGTCCAGCTGCTTCGATTAGTATCTCCTCACTGGCAGTAATCACCTTTTCGGTAAAAGGTCCTCCACCAGTCCGCTGTTTAGAAGCCTTGTTGAAAGAAAGCTTTTTTTTTTGCCTGATACTTCTGATCAGCAAAAACCTATAAAAATCAAGAATAATAATAAGTTTTCAAAATATTGTGTATCATTTATATACACACCTTCCTCCACATCTTGGCATCTTTAACTGGGGGCCCAATAGCATTCAATTTCGTTGCCAGCTCCTCCCACAGTCTACCTGTCGTATATCTGCCTTGGGCGGTATTCGGCAGTTGGTTTTTTGCCAAGCCGGGGTTGTTGGCCATATACTCCGCCATCAGATCTTTTTGGGTGGGGTTGAGTTTATTAAAATTCGTCCTATAATAAATTTATTATAAAAACCATATTTAATTATATATTTTTACAATTTACTTACATCTTTGCTTTAATTTGGTGGTTTACGAGCGGCTGTCGGTGTTCGAATGACAGTACGATCAATCGAGTACGTTCAGCACTCGTTCACAATTGTCATGATACGAAACTACAATTAGAAGGTACGTTCACGTACGCCATACTCCGAAATATGCATTTCTCAGCGACGAGTGGTACGTTCGCGAATGTGATGATTCGAGCCCAGTTTTGTTGCCGACTTGCGAGGTGAACTTAATTGTTTGTATTTCTTTCTCGCGTATAAATATGGGACATTTTTTGTCGAGAGTGGTGTGATTAGTATATTTCAGCACGTTCGCATCACAATTGCCGCATTTCGTAGGATTATTACATTTCTCATTGTTTTCGTCGTTAATATTCTAATTGCTTGCACAGTTATGGTAGGACTTTGAACTTTTGCAGAATTTAGCGACGTGATTGAATTTAAAACAATTTTTGCATCGCATAGGTGGGGGGATATATGGGCGAACTGTTGATTTTATATAGCCGATATGTATTTTTGTTGGTAAAGTTGTTATAGCAAATGTTAATATAATTAACCCTGTTTCAATAAGGTCATTATTCACTTTTTTAAGAATATTTTTCACTTCGCATACGTTTTTGTGTTTCAGTTCTTCGAGGATTTCACTCTCGGGTATTGATCGTACTTCGTTGCAATATATTACTCCTTTTGAATAATTAAGTGTCTTGTGTCTTAATTTCAACGATTGTATTTGAAAGCGCTGTTAGCGTCGTCAGTTTGTTAGCTTGTGAGCCGTTTTTGGTTTTGATTAAAATTTGGCCGCTAATAATTTTTTACAACATTCAACTTCGCCGCTAATAGATTTGATTGCCCTTTGAATCAGAAATGGTGATATATTGTTTAAATTGTCTGAATTCGTATACTTAGAGAAGTAGTTTGCGACTGAAAGGGCTTTATTTTGGAAGAACAGTAGTTCGAATTAAATTTTTAAATAGCAAAATTTAAAGTCCAGAAATGAATATGAAAATAAGAAAATGTAAAATGTTCCTGTGATTTTTAATTATAAAATTAAAATGATAATTACAGCTTACGTTTTATATATTATTAATATAAAAAGGTGCGAATCACGTAAGTAAAAAAATATGCATACATTAGTGATAAGAATTTGTGATTTGAAATATTATTCAATTGGTTCAAATATGGTTTTATTATTGTCAACGTGACATGACCATTGATAACACTCACAATTTTTGAAACTTCAAAAAATTAATATAATCGTCAAATTTTCTCATTAAAATTACCTTCTTTTTACACACGCATAGTTACTTTACCAGGAGCTAATTTTAAAAACCCGAAAATTTGTTCGGACTTAAAAAATAACGAAACCTTTTAATACTTTGTTAGATAAAGCTAAGCTAGAACTAAAATTAAAAAAAAATTGGGTGTTATATAACCTAACTAATTAGAAATTGAGGACTTTCCTTACTTATGTACAGTAGAATAGAAATTTATAGACACAGTACTTATACATTTTAAATCTCTTTTCTTCCCTAATCTAAACTAATTTGGGCAACTGGGGAGACACATTGACGTTTGCGTCGCCTCCAAATTTTTCAAACCTCTTCGATTATTAAACGTGCACATTAAGCTCGATAAAACCTTATTGACAGGAGCCAGCTGCTTGTTGATGCATTCGTCCGACTATATGCAGCATGGAATTCGATACCCTCGCTTTATCCGCTATTATATGAAGACTTCAGTTGTATTATTTGGTAATTTAATTCTATTGATCAATAGGAATAGAAAACAGCTCTCACCTGTCTAAGAAAAGTTCTTCTCATTTCTGCTGGATTCAATAAAAAAAGGTTTGCTTCTTTGGCTTTTAATTTTTCGCCCTCTAAGCAAATGTTTAAAATGTCGCTGAACTAATTATATAAATAAGTGTGAACTATTATTGTCAAGTAGTTTTGTAGTAGTCTGTAATAAATCATGAATTTCTATATTCACTGGAATGAATAAATAAATAAATAATTTTAATTAACTTGAGTGGTATTATAAGTAGCGAAGCGAATGTTCATGCGAAAATTGTGGGCATTGGTATTATGCAAGAAATATAGTATGCAAAATTGCACCTTCCGAATTCGCTGTTCCTTCTTATTTATGAAGAATAAAAGTAATCGAAAGCAATATAAACTAACAAACACAAGAAATCATATACACATACACACATATTATTGCCACAACTTCATCCGTATAAAAACGCAAAAAAAAAAAAAAATGCACTTGGAACGTTTATATTAATTTGTGCTTTTACAGCAGCCCTTTACGCAGCCCTTCGTTTTTATTAGTTTGTTTAGTATAAATGTCACAAGCCATTCGCTGAATTTTCATAAACATATTATTTCTCCTCCTTTTATTTGTTTTGTATTATTAAGGTACCTAAGTCAAACTGTTTTGAAATGCAGTATTATTTTTGCTGGTAAAGTAGCTATAATTTAAAAAAGTTATAGGACATGTTTATGTTAAACTCTAAACTATTTTATTTAAATATGAGAAATTTGTGTGTAAATTTCATGTGCACATAATATGTTTTGCATACTAACACTATATATGAATATTAGTATGCCACTATGGAAGCGGCTTGGAAGAACGTACTGATGCTTGTTCCCACGACGGTCGGTTCTACCGTACCGGAACCACCCGGACTTATTTTCGGCGAAGAACTACTACACCACCATTATTCAAACGCTTTGAAATAAATTTTGTATGCTTTCACAACAACAACATACTGATGCATATCAAGTAATGCAAGGTTATGTTTAATTGGGTCAAACTGTTGGTAGATTATCATCTATCTGCACAACCAAACCAGAACGACCAATCAAGAACGCAATGAAACAGGAGGCAATTCACTATCGCCAGACCAGGTATGTATACAAGTGAGATAAATTATCTATAGTATTATTTTAAAGCATCTATAGTATTATTTTAAAGCATGGCGCTTATTCTGACTAAACTACAATGTGTACAGATATGAAATATATATCAAAAGAAAGGTTTTGATGAGCATATTTCCGGAAAATTATAAAAATTAAAATTGGTTAATTTGTTCATGAAATATTTGCGTGTAAAGTTATCAAAATTTTCATATTGATAACAGCGATGTCTATGCAAAGCAGAATGACACACAAATATACGCATATATATGAGTACGTTTGCTTTGTTTAGCTCTCTTTCTAATGAGCACAGCATTGTATTGGCAAAGAACTCTTTAATTGTTTTGTTTTGTTCTCTTTACTAATAAATATGTATTCATGAACATAGTCCCAACGGGTGCTGCGAATTTTTTTCAAAATTTTGTTGTGATGGCAATAATTGGTATGAATTGACAATTGACTTGAAATTTGTCAATTCACTTAAAACAACGGTAACAGTGCAAATTAGAAAGAGTCTTGGACATACGCAAAATAGAATTTATTTTAAGATAAAAGTACATCCATATTTAATTTTAAAATATGCCTAGAGGACAACCAAGAAGAGTTCGTAGAAGAGTTCCTACTTCAAGTGGAGGAATAGAGTAGGTAAGTAAGTGATAAATGTTTGAAACGTCACGTATTGGATATGATTGGTAGAAGCATCCACTTTTGTTTTCGTTCATACATATATGGGACAATTGAACTACAATATAGGTATGAACGTATGTATGTATTTGAAAATTTTGTGTGCTTTTGATCCTTTTTGCAAAACTCAAAATTTTAAATAGTTTTAAAAAATGAGAGATAGACAAAAAATGTTATATGCATAAGTTCTTACATATTACATATGAATAAAAATATAAACTTTTCTAATCATCATAACTTTTAATATAATACAATATAAAAAAGTGTCACATATGTTGTTTACTTTCCGTGGGGAAAAAGCCCACCCGATTTTCGGGGGTTACATACTAGTTCATAATTAATTAAATAACATAGTAACAACGCGTTTGGCCTTTTTTAAGGATATACATATTATGTAATAAACACATCTGTGATTGTTCCCACATTTGGGATCTACGTTACCGGAACGACCCGGGTATAAATCCAGCCAAGAACTACCTGTGTACGAGTATGCTGTTACAACATAAAGAACATCAGTTGCTACTTACATATATGTATGTACATATGTAAGTTGCCACTCATATACAGTTTGTTAAGAATGAGTTTTAACATTCAAAATAAAATCAAGTTTTCGATTTCAATAGCTAAAAAATAGAACTCTTTATTTATCTTTGACTTCTTTTTTGTACTGATTCATATTTATTCACAGCATTTTAAGTGGATTAATACAAAAAATTGCAAATTCTTTGGAAAAACAACAACTAAAGCAACAAAAGCCACACTGTCAATAAAATTTTTTTATATTTTGCTTCTACAATTTTTTAGAATGTGTTGCGCGACTAACTTCGATTTACCGTCATCTCTGCTTTGCAATAATCACTTTGATGCTTTCGTTTTATCATTTAGTGAAAAATGTTTGCTTTATTCGGACTTCATCTTTAAATACTGCGTTTTTAAATGCCCAGCAAAAGATTTTCCTTTGATATTACGCAATTATTATAAGTATCATAGATTTGGGTAATCAAATGTTCTACGATAACGGCTATACCAGTAAAAATATCAAATATCTTTCGTAAAAAATATCAAAATAAAATAAAATTTTCTGATTCTGCTGAAATTTTTTACAGAACTTTTAATAAATTCCAATTCAATGGCAGTTTTAGCAGAACGAACAAATTGAAGTATCGCAGCCTTAAATTAGTACAGCTTATCACTCCGAGTCGACCATTCCAGTAGGTGTTGAATTAACCCATTAAATCCCAACCTTATATAAAACAATTTTTTTTTAAATGCGTTTATAAAACGTTTATTGAAATAGTGTAATTAAGCTCCTTAAAAAAGAAAAACCCAAAAAAAAACATCTAAGAAATGCATTTTTTGGTCTGTACCCAATCGAGTACAATGGGATAATATGTACATATATACATTGCCTGTATATGAAAATATGGAGTATTAAATAAGAATACACTTTCAAAGACTTCCTTGGTTATTAGTTGGGTTAACAGTATGGAAGGTTTTGAAACATTCTCTCTCCACGCAAAGGGCTACATTGCATAACTCGCAAATCCATCGAATTCTATGGTGACACTCCCTGCACCTCAGCTGATTCGATATCCTTTTGGGAAAATGGTTATATGAGGAACCAGCTATTGATGCCGTTGTCGATCGTTTTGAAGATATGTCCCGGATATTATAATTACGTAAATAAAATCGCACAATTTCACGTTGGTATTGCAACAAGTCGCATTGACTCTTACTTGCCATTTTATAAAGCTTCCATGCGTTTACTACGCACGAGCTTATCATTGTGGTGAAAAGAGGCCACCATCATTTCTTTCCTCTAAACTTTATATAGTAAGTATTCAAAGCTTGGTCGTGGAGGTCAACTCCTCCCATTCCTGAGTTGTATTTCGCTATAATCTTCGGCTGATGGGCATTCATCTTGCGCCTCTCTTGTCTTGACCATCGTTTGACGGTATGTAAAGGTTCAATTCTATCAAAGTTTGTTCCCACTGTCACAACGCTATTGTCATTCCACTTCACAAAAAGTATTCCTGAGTCAGAACACCTACAAAATTTGATACAAAACAACTATTCAAATAAATCATTATGATAAACTTACATAAAATCAAACTCTCCCCGTTGCTTCTTTTGTAGTTCTTTGTTCGTTTTCAGAGGACATTTTTTGGACCGCCGTTCACGAACAGTCCCAGTAGCCTTAAATCCTTGTTCTTTCAAAATTCTACAATAAGAAGGTCAAATGACGTAAAGAAGTTGTCGAAAAATACGATGTGATCGGTCGGAATGTTTGCCAAAAGATCAAGGACGACCCTTGAACCTAATGGGAGACTTTCTTTCTGATCCTCTTAAGATCCTCCTCATTGAAACAAAAGTCATGCTTGTTATGCTGCAAGGCATATATTTTCGTTTGATCGATTATTAATTTTACCACCTCATCGTCAAAAATAGTTTCAAAAATTTCAACTGGGTTCTTAGTTACCAATAAAGAGCACGCTTCAAGTTGGGATTGTTCTTAAAAATGCGTTTCTGGAATTTCCGCACGTGTTATTCTCTTTCTCCATTTTGGATTTAGATCTTTTGACAACTTTTTCCTTTTTTGTAAGCTTGCAAGTGGAATATCATCATCAGTGTCACTGTCACTGCTCAAAAATAAGTCAACTTCGCCCGGAACATCCCTTGGAATATCATCACGCAATATATTATCCTCTTCAATGTCCTCCTCATCTGTGTCCCAGTGGGTATTTGGCGGTATAATAGCGAAGTCGAAGTGACTACGGTCGCTTGATTCAATATAGTCGGTGGCCGCAGAAAGGTTGTGAAACCTCTTTCCGTAAAATTTTTTTACATCCATTACCAAATCTACATGAAATATGCACACAAAATATATATTAATGTTTCCACTGTACCCATGCGAGTACACTAGAATTTAAACCTACCGAAATGCACTTTTCCACAACTTTTTTCGTATTTTTGTTATAAAGTATACAAATTATATGTATTATGAATATTTCAACACTGAACTTTTTCCCTGATAACTTAGATTTTGTC
Organism: Anastrepha ludens; assembly: GCF_028408465.1. Taxonomy (NCBI): domain Eukaryota; kingdom Metazoa; phylum Arthropoda; class Insecta; order Diptera; family Tephritidae; genus Anastrepha; species Anastrepha ludens. The sequence goes on along the minus strand of NC_071500.1, from coordinate 130,020,116 downwards.
AAACAGAGAGCTTATTGCAAACTAAACCATGAAAAGAAGAAAAATAGCAAACGTGCACGCAAAGACAAGTGAATAACGGATAACGGGACTCAAACAAAAGAAGGATAAACATGTGTATTCCTTTTCAACATTGCTCTGTATTATAAAGTGGCGAGTACATTTAAAAAATTGTAAGCGTTGGCTTTTGACATCGTTTCGAAAAAGATGCTTTTTCTGTACTCAAGCGAGTACAATGGGATCAAATGGGTTAATTTGGCTGTGAAATAGTTATTATCAACGAACGAGTGTGCAAGAAAATAGCAAGAATCATAAATCCGTACCTGGTGAGCAGTAAATAAAAAAAGATTATTAGTCTAAAAACTTTAGAGCTTTTATTTTTTCGTTCTTCTTTCTCTTACCTTCACAAAACTGAATGTAAATACAATACTTCAATTGAGGAGGGACTAGAGTGTGTAGGGCGATTGAGTTCAAACATAAAATTCTTAACAATATGCATTTCTTCATGGTCCCGTTTGTTGTTTTGCTTTATTTGTATAAATTAAGATTGACTCAAAAACTAAATTAATACGTTTCATTAAAAAAACTTGATTTAAATTTTAGCAAATGCGCAAAAACTTTATGTAGGTATTTAGGTGTATTTATATAAAATCACAACAGTAAATATTTATTTTGTAATAAATATCACATATTTATAAATTTAAATATAATATAACAACGAAATTGTAAACAAAACACGACTTTAAATCGCACATAAATGGAAATAGTTACTTGAGGCACGCCCACGAATTAAAAACTCTACCGAACTTAGCATCCAAGCTACAACAATTTACATCACGTGTAATTCCTAAGGTAGAGTTGTCTGTCCTAATCTCCGGGCAAAAGTTCCATATCGTTAAAGTTTCATCATTGCCAGATGTAGCCAATCTAGTGCCATCAGGACTCCATACTACAAAACGGGCACCACTTTCATGTATATATAACAAATCCACAACACGATTTAGAGAAGACATCACAAGAATTTTAAATTCCCAGCAGCCGTCGTCGTCTTTGGGAAAAAATAATAAATGCTTATGTATGTATAATTTTGTTAGGATCGCACAATTTTAAAATAATTCTTAGAAGAATTTCATTTTAATATTTTCGAAGATAAGTAAAATAAATGAGGGAAATCAAAAATAAGTATAATGGGCTCAATTACATATTTATGTATGCACTCTGCTTCAGCTTCTTAATATATTGTTAAGATAACACATTCTCTTTTTAATAATATCTGGGCGAAACACCTCCTAAGTTAAAATTTTTTTCAGATATGTACGGCAAGAAAGTACGACGTAGGAATATTTTTTGAAATTAAAAATAATAAATAATAATTACTAATTAAAAATCTGTAGTTGAGCAGTAGAAACTTTAGGACTAATTAGACCACACACCATTTCGGGGCGCGTTATATAAAGCGTGGTTAAGTTTCAAGGCCGGTGTTGATTTTGAATAAAATACATTTTTTTAAGAAATTATTGTTATTTCTCTTAATTATGATAATATTGGTAAGGCTCAATTACGCATGGAACAAAATATCGGCCAAACGACCGCCGCGGCCTCGGCGGCACACCTCCATCCGGTGGTCCAAATTTTCGCTGACGCTGAGGCATAATAGAAGTTCTATGCCGTTAATGTGCCGAATTATCTCATCCTTTAGCTCTTGAATTGTTGCTGGCTTATCGACGTACACCTTTTCTTTCAAATAACCCCAAAGAAAGAAGTCCAACGGTGTCGTTGACGTTTAGGTGTGGTTCACATTCAACATCGGCCCTTGAACTTTAACCACCCTTTACTTAGTTTGAATCTTGAATGAATCAATTAAATCTAACGAAATTTTTGATGCTCTACAATGGTCACACAATTTATTCGTACACTCACAGTTTGTAAACAGATACACAAAATTTTATTACATTCGTAAAAACTAACATTTTTATTCAATATTTAAGGAACAAAAACTTCCGAATAAATAAAGAAATAAATTTTATGCAAAAATATTATTCGTACATAGGCATATAAAGAATATTTTATTAAAAAAATAATGAAAAAACGAGTATTTAGTACTTAGTTGGGTCCCCTTTAGCTGCTTCCAAACGTCAATGCATGCTTTTTACCAATACCTTGGTTCCATTAGCTGCAATTTTCTCCCACTCAACACGTAAATGATGTTGATAAACATGAAACGACGGGACGCCTGTAGACTAACGGCAGTCATAACTGGCTTCTGGTCTATCGGAGAACAAGCCGCCAAATGGGCATCCCTAACAACACATACTGTCATAGTTGTAATTTTCCATTTCCTCTGTGAATGCCCTGCCCTATGGAAGGACAGAATGTTAACCCTGGGCAAATCGCTGTTCGTGAGTCTCGAGCAACTGTCTGACTTAGACGTCAACAACCTAATAAGATTCCTAAACTGCACAGACTGGATATAGTCTTGTTGTAAATAACTGTTAAACAATTTGGTAACGAGGATGTGGCAAGAAAATGGTGCGGAAGCGCTAGTTGGATTCTGAATGAATCACCACTCTAAGCAACCAACACGTAAACCTGTCTTTAATGACACCTTTGATGTTATTTTGTGCTTTCAGATTCTCCTTTCTAAGAGCTCCTACACATGCTCGATTGGGTTCAGATCCGGTGATTGAGGTGGAATTTTAAGCTGCTTACAGTGGTGAATAAGCCATTCTAGTACGAGATAAGTTGAGCGTTTTGGGTAATTGTCTTGTTGGAACAAGAACCCTCTAGCATTCAGCCCAAGTTTAACGGCAAACTATTCTTCAAAATATTTAAATACAGATGTTTGACTATTTTATCATCAATAAAAACCATTATTCCCACTCCAGTTGCAGCTATGCACCACCAAACCATTGCATTTCCTCCTCCATGCTTAACGGTAGAAATTAGATTTTTTTCATTCAGTTTTGTGTTTTGTTTTCGTCAAATTTTTCGAGGGTCATCAGCTCCGAAAACATTAAATTTCGATTCATCATATTTCCCTAAAAAGAATCTGGCTCATTTATATAGCGATTGGCGAACTCCAACCTCTTTTTTCTGTTAATATAATATTTGAAATGTAGGGCTTGCGGTGTGCCACTCTGCTATGATAACCAGCGTTATGCAGGAAATTACGGACTGTTTGTGGGCTTACTTTTTCATCGAAGGACTTTTGAATATTTCGGCATATTATCGTGGAGGTTATTTTTGGATTTTGCGCGACTGATGCTATTATGTTGCGTTCCTCACGTGGAATCAATATTTTTCGCCTTCCGACTTGGTGGTGATTAGCTTCCAATTTACCAGTATTAATGTAATTAGCAAAAACACTATGCACCGTAGAATAAGATTTGCCAATTGTTTTGCGGATTTCGCGCAGAGACTTGTTTTCCAAGTACAATTTAATAACAATTTTACGCATTTCTAATGGTAAATCTGCACTTTGTCCCATTTTGTCGCTTTCAATCGAGATATTACGCGCAACTGAAACTGAATCTGCGGGAAAAACTAAGAAAAACCAAACTTATTTCGTTTTCCACAATATTGTGAAAACACAAACGATTTTTAGTGTTACTTTTGCAGCAACAATATCATGAGCTGAAAGTGTACGAATAAATGTTTTGCAACATTTTGCTACGTCTGCTTGCTTTCTTTGGAACCCTTCAGTGTGAGTTGAAAAACGGGAGTTTTGTTTGCGGCAATTCATTAGGAATGTAGCATTCTTACAGTGACCCAAAAGAAATGAATTGTCACCGCAAAAATTTGCCGCACAGCTAAAGTTTTTTACGTACTACGCAGGGTGTACGAATAAATTGTGTATATCACCGCAATTCTATAGCGAGCGCCTCATTTTTTCATTGTATTTCATATCACATAAATCGTTAAAATTTTAAAATCAAAACTTATCACGACTAATTCTATGAGTCTGGAGAAATTACTTTCTTCTTTTAGCCTATTTATATAAATACATATGCGTGGTATACTCGATTTTTTTATTTCATTTTTATTTTATTTACTTTATAGACTTGTCTAACATTTACCAGTGTTTTACAAGCTTGGAAATTTTACAGTTTTTACATTTTGCATTTACAGTTAGCATCATTAGAGGGCTAGAGATTAAGACGCAGTAATAGTGATGAGAAAAAATGCGTAAATTGTTTTTGCATCAAATCGCTCTGTACCGCTGAAAAGGATTTACCACCCTATTTAAACACCAAATACTCGTATAAACCTCATTGTAAATCAATTGATTTAACTACAGTCCGACTGACTTGAAAAGAGGCAATAATATTTATGGAAGATAATGGTTATTAAAGCAACCGTATTTGATCTAGTAACACAAGGGTTTCTGATAATTCAAGTGAATACTGTACTTTGCTCGAAAATAAATATGCATTAAAAAAATATTTGCATACACAGTATTTCGAAGCAGCAAAACTTCAGTTGCTTGGGCTTGATTTATTAAATATGCTTGAATGTCATCCATTCATTAAAAAAAATCCATTAACATTGGTTAAAATTCATTGCAATAAATACCATATACATACATATGTAGGTATCTGATCTTTGAATCAACGAACAAAAAGTTTTTAGTATTAAATAAGCTAAAGGGGTTAAAAATTATTCTTCACTCACCTGCCATTGAAACACTAACAAGTAATTCTGCCGTAATTTTGCTAAAAGTTATGTAGTTGATAATAATTCTTCGATCTTTCCTTTGGTAGTAAGCCACGATTTCTTTGCTTGGAACATGGAGCATAACTATTGATGCAGGAACCATTTCGGCTTAAAATATATGTATTTGCAAAATTATATTAGAACTTCGTATATCTATAACCTTATAATAAAGAACTTAGAGAGAATATTACAATCTAGCAGTGCCTAGCGAATTTCGTACCATCTAAAATTTTTTAGTTATAAATCGCAATCGAGCTTTTCAACTCCAATTTTTGATATGAGATTGGCAATATTATCGCATTGTGTAAGCATTTCGTTTAGTCATTAAGAAAACCTCGTCCACAATTCAAATCAATTCAATGTCATTTATTTACATGGAAAAGAAATGAAGTTAACAGCGCAAAGCTACTACTAGTTTTTCGTTTTTTTTTTCGGAGCGTAAACAGGTAGACAATCATTAATTGAGTGAATCTTACTTTAACTAATCGCATTCCCCTTTTTGTTTTTAATTGACCTGCAGGCCTACTTTTGATGAAGCAAGGTGTATCATTTTCGAAATGTTGGCTAAGGTCAATATTAGAGTTCTTTGCTAGCTTTTTTAATTATTCTGGGCCAAGTAATATAATATTACAGTCATCGACTAACTCTCGCGCCGATAAGACGTTTGTTTTTCGCATACGGAGTTTCGCTTGATAATTTTAGTATTCTCACTTCGCCTTTCGAGTTTTGTTGTTTTTTTTCTCTTTCTTCTCGCGTATTCGTATTAAAGCAAAGTTTTAGTTTTCGTAAACGCAAAAGTGAACAATGGCCCCGAGGCCAGTAAACATCGAGGCTAACCGCTTCGCACTACTCGATACCGGACCCAGAAAGAAAAAGAGACGTAAACCTTCTATAAGTGTGCCGTTAACAGATTTCCCTTTTCTTCCCGAAACCAAAGTGGATGATCCAAAATTTGTGGTTATTGATTCCACAGATTCATCTAAACCCCTTTCTTCCTTTTCATGTTTTGCCATACATCGTGCTATTCAGCAAATTAGCAGCCAAGTTCACTCCATATCCTCCCTACGAGATGGAAAATTTCTCCTTCTAGTAAAGAATAGTATAATCGCCGACAAATACAGAAATGTAAAGCAACTAGGAAATATATGTGCCATATCAGCAACCCTACACGAATCACTCAACCACGTGAAAGGCACAATATTCCCTCCATTTCTAAATAACGTCCCGGAAGAGGAAATTGTTAGTGAACTTAGCTCTCAAGGAGTTGTAGCAGCCTATAAATTTCAAAAAAAATAGACGGAAATTTTCGGCCCTCCGGAGTTCTATTGCTAACTTTCAATTTATATAATTTGCCCACTAAAATTGACGTTGCTTGGTGCAAAGTGTTAGTCCGGCAATATATTCCACTCCCCATGCGCTGCAAATCGTGCCAACTTTTAGGGCACACAACGAAACACTGTAATCGTACTCCCCTTTGCGATAATTGCGCCCTTCCCCCCCCATTCACCATCTGATTGTAGTCGCATTTTTTGTGCTAATTGCTCCCAAGAACATCCCTCTTCCTCCAAAGAATGTACTAAATTCTTACAGGCTAAAGAAATCGTAAAAATTAAAACTATAAATAAATGTTCAATGCGCGAAGCCATCAAACTTCATAAACAACAGCAAACCATTATAAATTCTCCTAACAGCTCATACGCTGCCATAGCTTTCAATTCAAATGAAAGCAATAAAAATACAATATCAACGGCTTCAAATAACGGCAATAATGCTGCCTTCACTCTAACTCAAAATAACAATAACAATGACACATCTAATAAATTACTAACTACATACAACACATCTAATAACTTAGCAAAAACAACTGAGAATTCCAATAACTCTTCAAAAACCTCTGAAAATTCCAATAACTCTTCTCACATTTCCTCTCTTACTGATCGTACTAACTTTGCAAACTCCCCAGCAACAAATCCCTCATCACTCATAAATGTTCCCTCAGCAATAAATACTAATGAATACAAGTTCCCTTCTTACTCCCCAAGCTCTAATATCGCATATAATTCTACTAAGCTTAACGAAATTGACGCCAAATTTACCACAAATCAACTTTCCTCTAAAACCACAGCTTACTCTCATTCTCCTTTAACATATGTAGTTCTCAACTGGTGACACTCAGCTCAACTGACTGCTCACACAAGTTGATTCTCTAACTTTCTATCTCTCCATTTTACTTTCTTTCAATCTCATTTCATATGATCTCAATTTTGCAATGGAATCTAAACGGTTACTCTAATAACTATTGTACAATGAGCTCCAACTATTAATACACGAACACACACCAACTTCTCAATGAAACTCATCTCCCTTACAACGCTTCGGTTTTCACTCCAAAACAATACACTGGTCTTTTTCACAATCTACCACACATAAATACAAGCAAAAAAGGTATTGGGATACTCATAAGAAGAGGCATTCCTTACAAAATAAACTCCATTCAATCCAGCTTACCGATTCTCTCTATTGAAATTCACCTAGTAGGAAAAATAAATATTATTTGCACGACCATTTCACCTGATCAACAATTCACTAGCTCAGATATATTGCATATTATTCACCAAGTCCATCCTCCAATAATTCTTGGCGGAGACTTTAATGCATGGAGTCCACTCTGGGGCTCCCCAAAAGCCAACGCTAGGGGAAAAAGTATCGAAGATGCTTTACTATCTTCAAACTTAATATGTTTAAATAATGGTGCCGAAACACACTTCTCAACCCATTCCTCCTTTTCACATATAGACCTCACAATGTGTACTGATTCACTTGCTACAAAATGCGAATGGAACGTACTCAACCATCTTCATGGCAGTGATCATTTTCCAATTATTTTAAAACTGTCTTTAGGTACAATTTCCAAAAACGTTAAATTTAATATGAAATTCATAACCGATCATGCTGATTGGCAGAAGTTTCAGTCTCTATGCGAAACAAATAATAACTGTAGCGCAATAGCTGATAACCCAAACCAAGAAAGTGCACGTTTAACAAAAATTATTCGAGCTTCAGCTAACGCGAGCATACCAAAAACAAAGCCAGTAAGAAACACAAAGATTGTTCCCTGGTGGAATAAAGAAATTGCCAAGCTTCGGGAAAGAAAACAAGTAGCTTGGTATCAATACAAACGTTCACGGTCACTAGCCAACCTTATCCCCTTCAAAAAAGCAAATGCTCTCTTCCGACGAAGTGCAAAACAGTCAAAACGTAAGTGCTTTGAGAATTTCACAAGCAATATTAATCCATCCTCTAGTCCAAAAATAATTTGGAATGCTTTAAATAAACTTTCTGGAACACCTAGAAACCAAACCATCCGTTGTATGAAGGGGGCAACAGGTTCCATTATCGACCCAAAAGAAATTGCTGAGTTATTCGCAAGATACTACTCTGTAACCAGTTCAGACGATTCCTTTAGTTTACAATTTCAAACTGCTAAAACCCAAATCTTGTCAAACCACGACCATCCTTCTCATTATCTTACTTCTTCTGCTAAACAAATAGAATCATGTATATCCTACACTGAACTCGAGTTTGTTGCGTCCACTGTTAAAGGAAAATCACCGGGTTTAGACAAAATTTCTTACCCAATAATCAGAAATATGCCCAAAATATTCGATACAGGTGTCTACCCCCAATTTTGGAAAACTTCTTGTGTCATACCTCTTCTTAAACCAAACAAGTCATCCGATGAAGTTGCTAACTATAGACCGATTTCTCTTCTTCCATGTATGGGCAAAATATTGGAAAAGATTATTGTGGTACACTCAGAGAAACAAATACATATCATCGTACCAAGTTGCCTATAAAAAAGGACAAAGTATATTACATCAGATGCTTTAATTAATCTCGATGATTTTATATGCAACGCTCTATCGAGCAAAAATCACATATCCGTACTATCCCTTGATTTTCACAGAGCTTTCGACAGAATGGGAGCTCATATTATAGTACGGCAGCTTATGAAATGGAAAATAGGTCCAAAAGTGCTACGTTTCGTCACAAACTTTCTCACAAATCGCAAACTCAAAGTGAACGTAAACGGCTTTCTTTCACCAACACTTCCACTATATAATGGTACGCCGCAAGGCTCACCTCTCTCCGCACTTTTGTTTATTATCGCCTTTGATGATATCAGTCGAATAATAGAAAAATATAAAGGAATTGAGCACCAGATCTATGCAGATGATGTTTTAATATACTCGAAAGTTTCCGACGTTCCTTTAGTTCAATCTCTATTTTCAAATATTCTTGCCGATATTGATACATGGTCGCTGGAGTCTGGTGCCTCACTTTCTTTAGAAAAAACCCATGTGCTCCATATTTGTAGGAAACACAAATGCACTGGGATAACTCTAACACATAACAACACTAACATCAAATGTGAAACACAGTTAAAAATACTAGGTTTAATCTTTGACTCTAAGTACAACTTCAACTCACATTGTAAATACATTAGACTAGGCTAAGCATTGTAAAATATATTTCATCTAAGCAATCACATATTCATCCGAATACACTCATCAATGTTGTCAGAGCTCTGCTTCTTTCGAAAATTGATTACGGGCTCCCTATATATGGAAACTGCTCAAAATCTAATATCAAAATGTTGAATGCACCATACCATTGCGCAATACGACGGAGTCTCAGGGCATTTCCAACCTCACCTACCAACACCATTCTTGCTGAATCAGGACTACCCAGCATTCCAAATAGAATTATTGATCTCACGCGCCAACTTTTTGCGAAAGCCGTAGACAACACTAATCCACTACTTCACAATACTTTCACACGTGCCATACGCAAAACGAAAATACCTAGAATAAATTCAGCTATTATGAGGTGCTTAGATTTTGCTACAAAAAACAATATTTTATCCAACATAAAGTTGAAGACTATAAAAAGGCATCCACCTTGGAAGATCAATGACATACTTCCTCCCAACAAACTGTTGATGTTATCTAAACAAAACACACCAAACGAAGTTTTTCAACAAACCTTTACTGAACTAAAATCCAAATACCTAAGTAATGGCTGGAAGTTACTGTTCACGGACGGCTCCAAGTCTGCAGAATCTACCTCGTTTGCAGTTGTTACTGACACTGGCGAATTAATCTGTAACTGGTTTCTTCCTACAATGTGTTCTATCTTTACCGCTGAAGTGTCTGCAATTCTAAATGCAATCCACTACGCTAGGAAAACTAAAGGAAAATTTCTAATATGCACGGATAGTAAATCATGTATGTCAGCAATAACGTCTCCGTCCAACCACAATCCAATAATTGAATCAATTAGAGACATGGTCATCGGTGTTCCTCGAAAAATTAAGCTTACTTGGATTCCGGGTCACGCTGGAATAAAAGGAAACTACTATGCAGACGCTGCTGCAAAAAATGTTATAAGGACACCTACTTTGGTCTACGACATTCTAACCAAATCCGACATACTCAACCTAGTCAAACATATAAGGTACCAAGAAGATGCAAGCGATTGGAAGACATACAAACACCATTACACAGAAATTAATGAAGACAAGAAGCGAATTACTTATACATCATCTTTACCCACAAGTGCCATGAGGGCTTTTACCAGATTAAGAATTGGGCACACTATCATAACACATGCCCACTTACTGTCAGGTGATAGTCCTTCCAAATGTCCTTTTTGTAACCACACCGTCACTATCAAACATTTACTTACTCTCTGCCCGACCCTGCACAATTCATCGTCAACTATGACAACGTTGATATTATAAAACTGCTTAAAACATCCTCGGATGAAAATATAATGGCAATATATAACTTCTTGAAAAACAATGACTTGTTAAAATATATTTAAGATACTAACACTTGCACTAACACTTAGCAAATAGTTTTTACTCATATGTAACTTTAATTAAAATGGCGGCTGAAGGCCTCGTAGCCAGTGCTGCGTTTTGATATGTATGTAATAAAATTAGTTTTGTTGTATAAATTTAATAAAATAAAAAATAAATAAAAATATAATATTATAATTAACGACCGATGTAAATCCGCTACCCAACATTTCCTCGGCAATAAAAGAGCAGACAACTTTAAAGATATTGTCGAATAAATGATTTATGCTTATCATTTGATGGGTACAAGTAGAACAATTTGGCGTCTGAAAAATAAAATCGAACAGATCTATTTAGAAAAACGGAGACACCGGTATCTTTTTTAGCTCTACTTTCAGAATAGGAGTTTATACATACATACATTTTTTTTTGTGGTGGGTGATGTAGGGTTCAAAATGCCTTCGTACTAACAGCGACCGTCGTCTGCTGAGTTGAGTGGTGTGGCCACTAAAACAATGCCTAATCCCTCCTCCTCTTCAGTGGAGACTCCCTTCCCGGAACTACTTTCTGTATAACTAAGGGATAGCCCAGAACGGCGTCCATGAAGTGGACCAGTTCTTTTCACCTACATCTGGGTCCACCATATTTGTAGCCAACTTCCTGCTATAGGCTCATCTTCTTATGTCTCTATCTGTGCCGCGTTTGTGTCTATTGACCAAAATTGGTTCCTGCGTCGTCTCCTTTTGACATATGGAGGTTTTATGTCATCGGTAGCCACAATTTTTCCGCTTTTTGAAGCAAAATGAACATCGAAAGAATGTTAGTACCGACTTGTTCCCGTCTGATATCATCCTGAGTCAGTTAGTTAGTACCTCCTTAGTCAAGAGTTCCTACTCTTCAGCCGCCCACTGCACATATCGGATGTTTTAACAGCATTACAGTTATTGATTGATGCACACGAGACTGGTATCAGATTGCTCACCTGCAACGGAAGTTCAAGTAGCACCTACAGTATTTGACGGTCGACTCCAAAACAATCACATTGGAAGATAACGTGCTCTGCATCTTCAATTGGTGCAATTTCAGGTACAAGCCTATGGGTCCACCGCCCGTTGACTGATAGATCCCATCTATGTTGTCATTCTTCTATGGATTGAAAACGTTCTATAGCTTTTTTCTCTTTTGATGGGTTTACTTCCTCCTTGTCATAGAGATGACTTATTTCTCGTGCATGCATATCCAAAGGGAGTTTTCCGGCGATAACACATATCGCTTTGAAACGCCTGAATGCGCATTCTATTAATCCACCTGTGCAAAAGAAAGGAGGAGGGCGGCTGATTGAGGTCCTGAAAAGGATATTCAGCCTATCTTGCACTTGGTCACATACCAACTCAATGGCGATGCATAAGAGTAGCTATTCCCTAGCTAAAAGTTTTAGACCCATCAGTTTGTAGTAGAAATCAACATGCTTACCAGAGTGGGAAACCATGCGAAACAGCCTTACACGATCTTGGTAGCAAGATTGAAGCCGGGCTGGAAGCTGACGAATACCCAATGGGCGTGTTCATGGACAAATGCAGAACAATTTTGGCGTTCGAATGCTGGTATCGAATATGACCGTCATATGACGTGGTTAATATGGCTAGTGAAATTCTAAGAGTAGAAAATAACGCCTAAGTCTTTAATTTCTTCTAGCAAAGGTAAGCCAGCAATACTATACGAAGTATGCAAATGTCAGAAGGCCTTTTTATTTCGAGGTTAACAAAAGTATATACGCGTTTATTAAAAATGAATTGCTAAAAAGTTTATATATTTCTTCGCCAGCTACCCTGCACGCGACTCGAAACTCGTTACTCGACTAACTTGGGTATTTGCGCTTGGGTGTCGGGTTGCCAAGTTGCTGACACAAAGTATTGTTTGATTTAGCCGATTTTACGTGAAAGTATTTGCTTATATTTAGTGGCAAACGATTTAAATAGCACCAGTGCAACTTTACAGAGTCATTAGCACAGTTGGGAGCAACACCTGATTTACAAAATATAGTTTAAGTATAGGAGGATGGTTCCATATGTAGAAGTCCACGCAAGTGTGGAAAGTTACGGAGGATTGTTCCATATGTAGAAGTCCACGCAAGTGGGGGAAGTTACTCATCGCCATTCACTTGGGAGTGGCCAGGACGATTCTTCTCCATATGGTTCAAGCAGGTCACAACGTCCGGGATTAGCCCACGTTCCCACAGTCGGAAAATTCAGTCTGCACAACGAAACATCCGGTAACGGACAGAGGCTAATCGACTTCGCCGGGGCCCGAAACATGGTAGTCTGCGGCCCAAGATTCCATAAGAAGATTCACCAAGCCACCTGGCTGTCTCCTGATCGAAAAACAAGAAACCAGGTCGATCATTTTGTGATGGATCGAAGACACGCTTCTAGTGAGATGTACGTACGATCCGAGGACCCAACATCGACTCGGATCACTACCTTGTTGCAGCCAAACTGCGCACACGCCTATGTGCAGCAAAAAACGTACATCTACCTACGCAAAGAATGTTCAACATCGAAAAGTGATTGCAGACAACCAAAAGATTCGCCACTCGACTCTCACTTCTGGTCCAGAAAGTGTTGCCTAACAAACCGGCATGCTCGAACAATGGCCCACCGTCAACCAACTGATTGGACCTTATCAGTGTGGCCTTAGACCTGGAAAGTCTACCATCGACCAAATATTCACAATACACCAAATCTTGGAAAAGACCCATGAAAGGAGAATCGACACACACCATCTTTTCGTCGACTTCAAAGCCTCATTCGACAGTACGGAAAGGAGTTACTTGTATGCCGCGATGTCTAAATTTGGTATCCCTACAAAACTAATACGGCTATGCAAGATGACGTTGCTCAGCGCCAGCAGCGCCGTCAGGACCTCTCCGAGCCGTTTGCTACCAAACGAGGTATCAGGCAGGGTGACTCGTTGTCGTGTGACTTCTTTAACCTGATGTTGGAGAGCATCGTAAGAGCCGCAGAACTTAATAGCTCAGGCACAATATTTTATAAGAGCGTACAATTGTTGGCGTGCGCAGATAATATCGACATCATCGGCCTTAACAACCGCGCTGTTAGTTCTGCCTTCTCCAAACTGGATAAAGAGGCAAAGCGAATGGGACTAGTGGTAAACGAGGACAAAGCGAAGTACCTCCTGTCTTCAAACAAACAGTCGGCGCACTCGCGTATCGGCACCCACGTCACTGTTGACAGTTATAATTTCGAGGTTGTAAAAGACTTCGTTTATTTAGGAACCAGCATTAACACCGATAACAATGTCAGCCTTGAAATCCATCGTAGAATCTCTCTTGCCAACAAGTGCTACTTTGGACTAAGTAGGCAACTGAACAGTAAAGTCCTCTCTCGACGAACAAAACTAACACTCTACAAGGCTCTCATCAGAACCGTCCTAACGTATGGTGCAGGACGTGGACACTGACAACATACGATGAAGCGACGCTTGGAGTGTTTGAGAGTGCGCAAGATTTTTGGACCTTTGCACGTTGGCAGCGGCGAATATCGCAGGCGATGGAACGATGAGCTTTACGACAACATACACATAGCGCAGCGAATAAAGATCCAACCGCTACGCTGGCTGGGTCATGTTGTCCAAATGGATACAAACGCTCCGGCTCTGAAAGTATTCGATTCGGTACCAGCTGGTGGTAGCAGAGGACGAGGAATGCCTCCTCTGCGTTGGAAAGATCAGGTGGAGAAGGACTTGGCTTCACTTGGTGTGTCCAACTGGCGCCGGTTGGCAAGAGAAAGAAACGACTGGTGCGCTTTGTTAAACTCGGCCATAATCGGGTAAGGGGTTATAGCGCCAATTAAGAAGAAGAAGAAGTTTAAATATAGGTTAATTGTATAGTTTTCATTTCATAATTAAGTATTGTAGTCTATTTTATAACATTTTAATATTTTTTACTCGTTACATCTGGTCACCCTAATTCGTGTACTTGTACTTGCATTATATTAATACACACTAGTATATAACCCGCGAAAATCGGGAGGGCTTTTTTCCCACGGACAGTAAACAGCATATGTGACACTTTCATATATTAAAAGTTATGATGATTAGAAAAGTGTATATTTTTATTCATATGTAATATGTAAGAACTTATGCGTATAACATTTTTAAAATTTTTTTCAGTTAAATCAGTAATTTTTTTTTTTAATTACTTCATTATAAACTACATTCAACGTCAAGTTTTCGTTATTGCCCATTTGAACTCGTATATTTTCCCAGGATCTAACACGGCTTAATGCAACATAAAGTTGGCCGTGAGCAAAGCAATCCTCCTTTAAATGAAGCCCCACCCTTGATAATGTTTACCCCTGGGCCTTATTTATTGTTATGGCGAAGGCTATTATAATGGGAAATTGGCGGCCCTTCAACGTAAAAGGAAGTGTGGTTTCGTTCGGCTGCAAATTTATACGATGCAATAGAAATCGCCTTCCCTGAGCCTTTCCGCATAACACTTCCGCGTGCAAACAATTCGGATGCATTTGTTTTATGATAAGTCGTGTGCCATTCACCAATCCTTCAACTGGGCTTAAATTGCGAATCAACATTATCACTGTTCCAATTTTCAATTGAAGCTTATGCGGCGGAGTTCCACTAAAATTGAGGGAGTGTAAAAATTCCACAGGGAATCTTACTTGATCTTGTGAAACAATCGTATCAGCGCTGAGATATGTGCGCTCTTGACCAGGTAGCATATCGACTATACTCGAGTTTATGATGGCACATTGATCATTTTTTGGACATAATATGGCTCGGTCTTTTAAATTATCGATTTCTATTATTCCATTATTTGGTTGGAAAACCCAGTCAATGAGGTTTCCGTTTTGTAAAAGAATTTGATCAGGAATTTTTACTCTTGATGCATTGTCTTGCCCTTCGCCGTGTCCTATGCGCAAAAGAAAATTACAATAGTCGGATTCTTGACTACGCTTTAAACAATTACCAACTATGCCAGTTCGCTTACTTCTCGGTACCACAGGCAAAACTTGCCTAAAGTTTCCACCCAGAGTAATAATTTTCCCACCAAAAAGCGTCTCATTTTGGTGAATATCGCGCAAAAGACAAATTCAAGAGTTCTTTGCCCATACAATGCTGTGCTCATTAGAAAGAGAGCTAAACAAAGCAAACGTACTCATATACAGCTGTTGACAGCTAATTAAAAACGACACTTATTTCAAAATAAATTTTCCATTTTCCTTTTAAACACTTTTTACCAATTTTATTTAAACATATGATAAACTTAAAAACTAGTGGAATTCTTCGCAATTCTTTATTAAATATATAATATATATTTTTTTAAAGCATGTGAAATGTACGATTTGGATAGGGCAACTAATTAGAAACAGTAATGTATTATCAGATCAACATAAAGATTATGTTAGTATTTGGTTCCATAACCCTTTTGCTTCAACACTGCCTCACATCGATTGCGCATTGATGTAATGAGATTCTGACAGCGCGCCACAGGTATTGCTTGCCATGCCGTTTTTACTTCGGCAAAAAGGACATCCATATTTGGGATATTTTTGGCACTCACGGCTTTTTTAACGTCACCTGAGAGATGCTCTATTGGGTTTAAGTCCGGACTAGATGATGGCCATTCCAAAACATTGATGGAGTTTTCGTCGAAAAACTGTTTCGTCAACTTTGCCGTGTGCTTTGGATCATTATCCTGTTGAAACTTCCATATAACAGGCAAATTTTCCTCAGCCGACGGCAACATTACATTTTTTAGTATATCGACGTATTTCTCCTTATTTAAAATTCCATCAATCCTATGGATTGGGCGAACACCATTCCACCAGAAACATCCCCACACCATGATTGATCGTCCACAATGCTTCACTACCCGTAAAACGTAGCGAGGATTGAATTCTTGGTTGATTGGCCGTCGAACATACCTTTTACCATCTGGGCCTATGCGATTTATCTTGGTTTCATCGCTCCAAACGATATATTTCCATTGATTTGGAGTCCATGACCAATGGGTTCTCGCAAAGACTACATGCCGTCTCCTTTGTATATTGGTTAGAAGGGGCTTCTTGCGTGCTGCTCTGCCATGCAGTCCAGATTCGACCAGACGCCGAGCAATTGTCCTCTTGGATACTTCAAAATTATATTGATCCTGAATTTCCCGTTGGATGTCAGTGGAAGTCTTTTTTGGGTCTCTTTTGGAGATGATTGCTATCTTGCGGTCAATTTCTGCTGAAGTTTTCCGGGGCCTTACGTGGAACATTGTCAACAGTCTTAAAAAGTTGGATATGCTTTAAGGCGTTAAAAACCATTTTTTTGAGCATTTGACTTGCTTAGAAATTTCACTGTACGACGCTTTACGAAGGTCAAAAATGGAGCTCCGCAGGGCAGGTGTACAGCTGCTGCCTTTTCCCATTACACATCTTGAAGACGAATATTTTAGTTGCTTTTAAACAACCAATTTAAAATATATACATACCAAAAAGTCGATTATATTACTATTAAAATAACACAAATATGCACAACTTGTCGAATATGCTTCCATTGAACAACTGTTTCTAATTACTCGTCTCAGTTTATTTACCTTGAACTAAGTAACCCATGCACTGCGTTGGATAATATTAACTGTACTTCAATTTCACAACTACAAAACTAGGCGCATTGGGTAGTAAATAGAGTAACAAAAGCAATGCAAATGATTTTAAGAGAAAAAATAACGGTAAATTTAAACAGTTTAATATTATGCTCATCAAGCATTTATCAAAAGGCAGCGTTTCTAATTAGCTGACAATTAGTATGTACATATATGCGTATATTTGTGTGTCATCCCGCTTTACAAGACATCGCATATGAAAATTTTGATAACTTTACACGCAAATAGTTCATGAACAAATTAACCAATTTTAATTTTTATAATTTTCTGGAAATATGCTCATCAAAACCTTTCTTTTGATATATATTTCATATCTGTACATATTGTAGTCATATTGTCAGAATAAGCGCCATGTTTTAAAATAATAATATACTATAGATTATCCCATATTTGTCATATCCTAACGTTCGTATCGACGTACATTCTTATGTACATATATTACAGGGTGAACGATATGAAGTGTTACCAACTTCACACTGCTTGTATCTGTAAAACAGCTAATGACATCAACGGAAAATTACAACCAGCCATTGTTCGTGAGCTCAGTCACCTCAAAGTGAATAAAATGTTTGTGTATCGCACTATAAAACATTACAATGATACTGGTAGCATTGCAAAATGCTATGGAGGTGGACCAAAAAAAACTGCAACAACGCCAGAAATGGTTCGAAAAGTAAAGGCTCGACTTGAACGAAATCCACGTCGAAGTGGAAGAAAAATGGCCAAAGAACTGAAAATATCGCAAGACAACATGCGACGCATATTGAGAAATGAGCTCAAGGTCAAGGCTTACAAGTTCCAAGAAGCACACAATCTTTCACCCCAACAAAAAAAAGTTCGGTGCGAAAGAGCAAAGGAGTTGTTGCGCTTGCACGAACGTGGCGACATTGTGTTTTCTGATGAAAGAAATTTCCCAATTGAGCAGTTCATAAACACTCAAAACGATCGTGTGTACTTGACCGAACGCTCATACGAGAATTTGAGCCTACGTATGGCCACTCGAGGCAATTTCCCATCGTAAGTAATGGTTTGGGCCGCAGTGACCGCTGATGGACGCTCTCCAATCGTTTTTATCGAGCCTGGTGTCAAAGTGAATGCGACTTATTATCGCGAAAATGTTTTAGAAGCTGGTTTAGAGCCGTGGACGCGCAAACATTCCAACAGGACTCGGAACCGTCTCATAAAGCTCGTGTGAACCAAGAATGGTTAAAAAATCATGTTCCACACTTCATTTCGTCCACACAATGGCTTTCGAATTCGCCAGATGACGAGAATGGGCCAAAATACCTCAAAATCACATTCGTGCAGCATGCAACTCATTTTTTGACCGTTTGAAGGCTATAGACAAGGCAAAAGGTGGTCATATCGCGCTAAAGTGAATATATATTAAAATTGTAATCATTTTTGAACAATTTTGTCTTTGAAATCAATAAAAACTTATTTCAGACAAAAGAGTTATGGTGTTTTGTATATACCTATAAGCTGTGCTAAGCAAACATTTCGATACTTGAATCTCGGCATCAGCTGGGGCCGGTGAACTTTAACAATTGTAAAAAGGACAAAAAATACACGAACGTGTGAATTCTAAATGTGAAAAATAAAATTATAAAGTTTCATGAAAATAAAATTGCTTTTAATTAATTTTAAAGCTAATAGCTACCAATAAAACTTGGTGGCCGAACAAGCACTGTTAAACACCGGAAATATTTTAAGATCATCAGCATACAACAAGTGTTCAGCAAATGAAAAGCATGAACCAATATCGTTAATAAAGAAAATAAAGACGAGGGGTCCTGCGGGACACCAGAGGACGCAATAAATGCACGGAATGTCGTATTATCAACGGCTGCAACGCAGTGCCTATTGGACAAATATGATTTGATCCACGACAAAAACGTAGAGTGTATACCCATTGACGCAAGCTTCGACAAGAGTATTCGGTGCGATACTTTTTCAAAGGCTTTAGAGAAATCTGTATAAATTGTATCGACTTGAGATCTGTTCTGGAAGGCTGAAATACAGTAATCATTGAAAATAGACAAATTAGTGACAGTGGAGCGACTTGCAACGAAACCATGCTGGTTGGTAGATATTAGGCCTTTGACAGTGAAATATAACTTATCATTCACAGTTATCTCAAAAAGTTTTGAGACGATAGTTTCGAAATCGACCTGTAATTGCTAACATCGTTTTTATTTCCACTCTTAAATATAGGCGTAACGGATTTAATTTCCAGTCATCAACAAAGATACCAGATGAAAACTGTTTATTAAATATAGTTGTAAGAGGCTCCGCGAGACACAAGCAGTTCTTCAGTAAGATGAATTGCCAAAGGCCTTCGAATCCGCAATGACATTGTTTTCGAAATTCAGGATGTAATTTGTATATACGAACTTGTTCAAACGGTTAAATTCCTTTAAATGGCACTGAAATTTTAAGTAATGCATTGGGTCACTAGATCTTTTATACAGTTTGCAAAATTTGTTTTTAGATTCTTTAGATGGCTAAGCCGTTCGGTATGCCAAGGTGTCTTATATACTTTCTTATGATAAATAGGAATGTGCTTCAAACACAGCTCAGAAACCTTAGTCTTAAAGAAATGAAAACAAAAGGTAACATCATTATCATGGAAGGCATTATCCCAGTCAAAACTTAATAAAATTTCGTTAAAAATTGAGAAGTTTCATGAGTTGTTGTAGAATTTGATGTTAGGCTCATCGGATGCCGCAGAACATTCATAAAATTCCAACTCAAGAGAAAGAGGAACATGATGTTCATCAGTTAAATATATGGGAGCAATACCTTCCGACAAAGTGTAGTTGATGTTATTGGAAATAAACACTAGATCTAGG